>NW_019736393.1:0-61365 GCF_002891405.2 Cryptotermes secundus
TTTACTCTCCAAATATTGCATCTTCCGGTCTACTACACGAGCTGTGAAATTCGCAATCCTCTCTAAGTTGGGACGGTTGGGACTTGCGACGCTATGCATCACCCTCACCTACCAGAATTGTAGTGTGGTGCAATCTGGTGGTAGAGTGCGTAACTATTAGCAACATCTAGCTCCCCAAAGCTAAACACTGGTGTCCTCTGGTAGGTAATCGTGAAATAACAGCAACTATCAGTATCAAAACAGTAACTTAATAAAAAGTTAGAGAATTAACCTCATAAAACTGTTGTAATAAATATCACGATGATTACAGGGAAATGCTTTTGAATTCACATTCTTACCTAGGCCATCGAGATTACTTTAAACTCGATCTCAGTAATCTGGATGGTTTAAGTACGATTAAATGGTTTGTANTTTAGAGAATTAACGTCATAAAACTTTTGTAATAAATATCACGATGATTACAGGGAAATTCTTTTGAATTCACATTCTTACCTAGGACATCGAGATCTCAGTAATCTGGATGGTTTAAGTACGATTAAATGGTTTGTAAGTTAATTAGTGGATATATCGTTCTTATTGGGTTAGTAATTTTTATTTAGGCTTCATATTCTTTCGTTCTTGATATTATGGTAAACTTGTTTTATTGTCAATATTCAGTGAAGAGTGAGAATAACGTCGCTATTATGACTTTTCCTTAATTTCCTGCTCCCAACCAGTCCTTTGTAGCGCACACTGGTAGGTAATTGTGAACCAACGGCAACAATCAGAATCATAAGAGTCTTTGTAATAAGTATCACAATTATTACACGAAAATGCTTTTGAATCACCTTTTCAATTAGCAGAGCGAGATTACTTTAAACTTCGATCTCAGTAACACGGATTGCGAGTTAATTACTGCGTATATCGTAGATAGTGCGTTTGTAATTCCTATTTAGGCTTCAAATGCATTCATTCTTGATAAGCTTTCCTTCTTTACTGGAAGACATTCATTGAACGAGTGCGAATAAAATCACAATTATGACTTCGAATTCAATTCCGGTTACTTGCTGCAAGTATGAAAAATTTCTGAACCAAAATCAATTTGATCACTCAAATAACTCCTACAATATCCTACTATCCGGGTACACGAAAGAAATTTCCCTAGTCTCTCGCTTCATTTCTGAAGCTATCTCGTGGCCGCCGCGTAATTCACCACCAGCATTTTGCAGTGAGAAAATGCATTACTTACTTACTTACCTACTTACTTACTCACTCACTCATGGAGCTGAGCCCTTCTGGAGGATCCGCCAATTCTGCTGCTACTCATGAAAATTCCAGAATTTTATGGAACCCGAAGGTTCATTACCATGTTCACAAGAGCCCTCCACTGGTCCCTATCCTGAGCCAGATCTATCCAATCCATCCTATCTCTCTAAGATCCATTTTAATATTGTCCACCCAACTACGCCTTGGTCTTCCCACTGGTCTCTTTCCTTCTGACTTTCCCACCAATATCCTATACACATTCATCTCCCCCTTTTGTGCTACATGACCTTCCCACTTTATCCTCTTTGACTTGATCATTCTAATTATATTTGGAGAGGAGTAAAAGTTATGAAGCGCCTCGATATGCAGTCTTCTCCAACCTCCTGTCACTTCATCTCTTTTCGGTCCAAATATTATCAACACCCTGTTCTCAAGCACCCTCATTCTACGAACATCTACGTATGTTCCTTAATGTCAGAGACCAAGTTTCATACCCATACAGAACCATAGGCAAAATTATAGTTTGGTATATCCTAATTTTTATGTTTTTTTGGGCGGCAGAAGAGAAGACAAAAGGTTCTGGACTGAATGGTAGCAAGCATTACCCGAGTTCAACCTCCTCTTAATTTCCTCCTGAACCAGGTTTCGATCTGTTTTCGTTGTTCCCAAATATCTGAACTGTGCCACATTTTCAAAACATGTTTCCTATCTTTATGTCATGAGACAGCAATATATACCTAGTTTTCTCTGTGTTTACTTCTAGACCACATTTTCTACTTGCACCACTTAAAGTTTGTGTGTTTTTCTTTATGGTACTATATTATCAACCATTTTATTCACATCATCGGCGTAGACCGACAGCTTATGTGTCCCGTTTCATTTCAGTCCCACCTGGTTTCCCCTGGACCTTCTTAATGGCATATTCTAAGGCAAAGTTGAGAAATAGTGGCGATAAAGCATCTCTTTGTTTTAGACCATTCTGGATAGGAAATTTATCAGACAAATGTTTACCTACACAGACTTTAATATTCGTGTATGTTTCGTTTAAACACATTTTTATCAACCTAACTAGTTTCATGGAGCATAGTGCTGGCTTCTCAGTTTCTTGATCATTTTACAGACGGCAGGACTCCTTGGACGGGTGATCAGCTCATCGCAAGGCCTGTACCTAAACACAGGACAACACAAACACAGAATAATGCGCGCTCGCTCGCACCACACATTCATACCTTGACTTGGATTCGAACCCATGATTCCGGCTTCCGAGCAAGCGAAGACCTTACACCGCTCGGCTACCATGACCAGCTGTATCACTAAACACACAATACAAATTGTATGTAACGTAAAAAAGCAAATGGATTACTCAAAATTGCATTAACGACATATAAACTCACTTCTGCTGCAGTTACTTGCACCCTGTACAAGCATGTAGCTCTAAGTATTCTCAAAGACGTCGCAGTCACTTATTTGAAACAATCCCAGTGCTATGCCTATTTTGTCATATGATGTCACTGAGCAACTGCAAAGAGCTCAATGCTCAATAATAAGGCAAATTTTTATCCAACCTTGCCTTCTCCTCTCCCACACCCAACAGAGCATTCAATAATTTTGCATTAAAGAGCTATGTTTTCAGTCTATTAATCCAACTTTCCTAAATGGTTGCATGGTTATTGCAACACTGTCATATTTAATTTACTTGTTCTTGTTATCAAAATACAATTCAGTGTGATATGTGTCTCCAGTATCCTACGTTTCATGCACGTTCCTTTGAACCAGAATGTCAGAGTGAAAGAACAAGGATAAATCATCATCAGTGGATTAAATATACTGGCCGACTCAAGTCTTCTGAAATTACTTCCTAAGGCTATTATCAGCCTCTTCCACACAGGATGATGATCAAGGCATATATGAGCACTGGCTTGGTGGAGAAAAGTCATCTTCCCATAAACTGGATTTCTGGGGGAAGAAACAACATTTAGTAAAAGAAGAAAGTATGCCAAACATCAACAATATAAATTATTTACAAAATATTCTTCTATCCTAAATACTTTAGGGTGACATTACAAATAATCTGAAATGGCTTAGCTGTACAATTACATGAACAAATGTTCTGCTGCCCCCATGAAGACAAGATCATCACAATGCAGCCTGTATAACAATCAATAATAAAAACATGTACAGACCCGCTCATGATTTCACAGCTTCAGTCAAGTATGCATGTGTCGAAGCACCAAAATTTATTGGCTATGACCATCCCAACTGATGATAATGTATCAATACAGAGCAGAGAATAAAACAAAGAAATACACTCACTGAAAAGCCACTTTAATTTACAATTTGATATTTTCAGAAAAGTACTATCTTATGGGATGTGATGGCATGCAGACTAGTAATTTACTCATATTTCAGATGAATGCACTGCCTTCATCTTCAGAGTCGAAGCATAATCCTTGATGGTTCACTGCTTGGCTTACTCTTCAATCCTGAGGGTAGAGGCAGTACGTTCATCCAAAATATCAGTAAACTTCTACCACACTACCTAGCATCACTTCCCAGAAGTTGGTACTCTTCAGTCATGCCCATGAGAAGCTGAAATTCAACATGATCCTTCCAGAGTTTTTAAAACACAGAAGTTTCTGTGTAATTAATATTACTAGGTTTCTGGACTGTGTCAATCTTCTGGGTACTCTGAACAGAACATGTCTCAGAAACTGAACATTTCCATCCTGATCAAAAGTCAGGAAAGTTCCTTGCAAGGAGATGAAAAAGTCAAGAAACCCAGTGGGTGTAATATAAATGTAACAGACAATCATTACAGCCCTATTCTGTGGACTTAATACATATATTAACAACACTTTCATAAAGCATTTTTTGAGACCAATTTGTCATTTAACAGGATCCAACTCTTGGTATTTCCCAGCCTAATTTCTGGCTTTAAAGGTTTTAATATTATTTTTCCATTATTATAAGGGATAACAAAAAAACAAACAAACGAACGAACTCCGTGGTTTGTCGGCAAAGTTAGTGTCAACTTTAGCAGATAGATGGTGTCACGTGGTCAGCGCAACGAATCCCCACAGCTGTTAATCTTGGTTTTCTAGACTGGAGTTGCTACTTTCCCATTCACGTACCTCCTCAATTATCCTCATGAGGCTGAGTGGACCCTGTTCCAGACCCACTTCTTCTCAGAAAATCTGGTAGTGCCAGGAATCAAACCTGGGACCTCTGGATCTATGGCCAGGAACTCTGACCACTAGACCACAGAGGAATAACACTGTTTTAATAATTCAGGTTCATTCCTATATGGTACCTACAACATATCACTAACAGAATATAAAAGTTCTCACTACAATTTATTATGAAAACTGAAAACTTTTAAAATTGAAGATAATATTTCAATCATTTTTCATCAATTTGTACAATTATCATTTTTGAATTCAGAAGAAGCAACTTCTGCATCAACTTACTTTTAAAGAGAGCACTATCTTCTGGGATGCAACAACATGTAATCCAGAAGCAGTTCACCGACATTCTGGGGGTACACACTGCCTTCATCTTCACAGTTGAACAGTAAGTCAAGCAAGAAACCAGCACAAAGCTCCGCCTGCCACCTGCTTCTTGCTGTTTTCTTACTTTGTTTATTCTTCAACCCTGAAGATGGAGGCAGCACATTCCTCCAAAACGTCAGTAGACTTCCACCAGACTATGGCATTACATCCAAGAAGATAATCTTAACTTTCTCTGCTGTGAGACTCACAGATCCAACTGCATATTCAATTCGTAGTTCATAATACTTTACATCTGTACTGCTCTTAATTTTATTTTAGTTTATCTCACAATTTTCTGTCATAATGCATATCACTTGTGAAGATATTCTAAAGTTTCATTCAGTTTATATTACACAATATTTACATCTTTTCATTCTTGAGTCATATTTATTCTATGTAGAGCAAACATTTCTTGTTGTCTACAATGTTCTTCTTTTTACATCGTTTTCTTAATTTTGTATGTCCTTATACAGCTCTGGAGGTTCATTTGTTTTATATAACCTTGGCGTTTTGTCTTCTACACCAGTCATCTTGTTCCCATATACATTCAGCTCGTATCTGTTCCACAGTTTCACATGTTCTTTGCAACTTACTGAGTCCTCCATCTTGTACACAGTTCTCTTCACGTAATGTTAGAGTATCATCTCCTCTTCTCTCTGCATCTCTTTCTCCTTGTCTCCATCAGTTTCCTTGCTGATCTTGAAAATCATCTGTTTCCTGCAGTACTTCCTTTTGTTGCTGTCTGTTTTGATCTTCCTTTTGTTCAAGAGTTTCACTTAGTCTTCCATGTTTTGCGTAATTATTAATCTGACTTAGCTGCCTTTCACTTCGCCGAAGACTTTCAGCTGCTCTTCGCTCTTTTGCATACTTAGTCATTTGGATGAGACGCTTTTGTCGTTCCTCTGGCGTCTCATTGTTTCTTCTCAAACTTTCTATTTCTCTCCGTCTGCGCTTTCGTTCTTCATGCTGTTCAGGGGTCTCATTTGATCTTCTTTGTTTTTCATAATTATTCATTTGAGTGAGTCGTTTTATACGTTGATTTAGACTTTCGTTTGCTCTTCGTTGTCTGGCATACATATTCATCTGAAAGAGGCGCTTCTGTCGCTCCTCAGGACTCTCGTTTGCTCGCCGATGTTTTGCGTACTCTTTCATTTGGTTTAAACGCTTCTGCCTTTGCTCTGGTGATTCATTTCTTCTCCTTTCTTTCATCAGTTCCTTAAATTTCTCTCTTTTACTGTGTAAAAACCATTCATTTTCATTCATGGATTCACAATATAATGACTGCTGACTGGGCATCTGTCTGTGTGTTTCCAATATGTCTTTCATCTAAGAAAAGAAATCAGTGTTATTTCTAAGACATAAATAATTCTGCAAACAATTTTTTATCCTTTATACAGTACACACACAAAATTCTAGAAACATATGGAAGACTAAATAAGTCTGTAAAGAAGTCTACATTTAAAACTGAAAATACTGTTAGTGCCCCATCAATTCAGCTACTATGTTTGAATTCCACTCAACCAGCAAATGACGAGTAAGAATCAAACATTTCTATACAAATTCATACTACAGTCTTCTTTTAATGAACAATTACTATTAATTACTATTAATTACTATTAATTAATGTCTTTCATTTTCACACGGCAATGAACATCCTGCTTTGTACTTGAAAAGACCATGTTTCAATTACAGTTCAGCGGCCAACCACCCTGAATGAAGTCTTTCGTGGTTTTCTGCAGTCCCTTTATGCAAATTCCAGTATATTTTATAACATCATTCATTATAATCCTTCGGCTGCTAAGCCCTGCCACAGTACTTGTTGGAAACACTAAGACTGCCTGGGGGTGAAAAGAGTTGCACAGAAAAACTCACAATACTTCCTCAAATGACCACAGGATGAGACATTGTGAAAGCTTGTTCTTTCCTCTAACAGTGGTAGGCCACACTGAAAGATATAATGTACTGATTGATAAATAAGTTCATTTCTGGGTGTGGTATTTCTAATGCAAGTACCCTGAACAAATTTATCTGGTTTGTGGCATACAAAGAGTTAAATAATCAAAGAACCACTCACTTTCCAATGGTTAAAGTAACATATTTATTTATTAATTTCATAGCTACATTTTGAAATCAAATTCTTTTAGGTCAAACATACCGCTGTGTGTTTCCTATGTAACGTGACAATAATTCATGTGGGTTTCCGGATTTGAGCTACTATGTATATTGGGTTCTCACTTTTACACTTACAAGTGCAATTATTCACAATTTCAGTATCACAATTACTGCTTCTGCTATAGTTGAAGCCAAACTGAAGACTGACTACTCTTCTAAGGTCAAATGCAAACTGAACTCGTCTCTTGTCGCAGTTGGACTCTTATAACTTCCACAAGGACTTGATAGGGAAAACTATTTCAAAGGATTCATTCTGCTTGCTGTTATCGAAACGTTGCTTCAACAATTCGTGTGTAACGGTGGAAATTCCACTGTTAGGAATTGCTAATGTTCTGATTCCTAGCCGCTGTCGTGGGAACGATGGTCATTGCCTAGGAAATAAACTCTGATCTCAATCATTCCTAGCCACTGTCATGGGAACGTTGGTCGTTGCCTAGGAAATCAACTCTGATCTCCTCAACCATTCTGGCTTTCTGGTGGCATGCCACAATATTTAGAAAAAGTTTAAACTCTTCAAATCATTTCAAGGCAGAATTATCAGTATATTATGAATCTTGTGTACTATTCCAGTAATTTGAAACATTACATGGAAATACAGTTATGTGTATAGTAACATCCTAATATCACCATATTAACGGCCTATCGGACCATGACGCCCAAATTATTAAGTTTAAAAATCTCAATATACAAGGATTAAATAATACCACCCAAATCATAAGGAATTTCAATAAACACTCTATAGCTAATTTTAAGCTCAAACTGAGCTTTGAGATGTGGGAAGATATTTTTGAAGCAACTGACGTAAATATAATGTTTAATAATTTTCTCAATACCTATCTTAGGATTTTCTACTCCAGTTTTACGAGAAGAAAAATAAAGAGCAAACCAAATGTTCATGAATGGTTAACTACAGGAATACGTATTTCATGTAGAAACAAAAGAAATCTTTATTTACAGTGTAGGACTAGTAATGATATTAAATTAAAAGAACATTACAAACAATACTGCAAAATTCTAACTAATGTCATCAAAGCGGCTAAAAAAATTCACTACGACAGGAGGATTATAGACTCTAAAAATAAATCAAAAACTATTTGGAACATAATCAAAACTGAAACTGGGAAAAAAGAAGATAAAGTAGACATTCAATCCCTTGATATTAAGGGTATTATAACTTCCGACCAACAAATCATGGCAAAAAATCTTAATGATTATTTTGTAACAGTTGCTGAGGATATTATTGATAATACAAGTATTAGTAAAACTGGACAGCCTATGCATGATAACTATTTAAATTATATGTCCTCAATGTTCACGAGTCCGCTGTCAAATATTCGACCTAAGCATGCCTCTACCCATGAGATAGAAGGAATCATCAAATCCTTAAAAGCCAAATACTCCCATGGTTATGATGAGATACCTGTCGCAATATTGAAAGCTAGTGCCCTATTTATTAGTTCTCCGCTAACATATATTGTAAATAAATCTCTTTCTTCAGGAATTTACCCAACTAGACTGAAATTTTCAATAGTAAAACCAGTATTTAAAAGTGGGGATAAACTTAACATCTCTAACTATAGACCAATATCTTTGTTACCGGCTTTCTCTAAGGTATTTGAAAAGGTAATATATTCAAGGCTTAACCAGCATCTAATACAAAATAAGATACTTGCTAGTGATCAATATGGATTTAGAAAAAACTCTACAACAAATAGGGCCTCTTTTAAATTATTAAATGAAATTTTAGTAGCCATGAACAATAAATTAACTATTGGGGGCATTTTCTGTGACCTGAAGAAAGCATTTGACTGTGTTAACCACGAAATATTTTTAAATAAACTGGGATACTATGGGATAAATGGAGTATTTAAAAAATTAATCAAGTCTTATTTGAACAATAGATACCAAAAGGTAGTATTAAATAATAGGACAACCTATAATACCACCTTTTCTGATTGGGAGATCATCAAATATGGTGTCCCACAAGGCTCTATATTAGGTCCTTTATTTTTCTTATTGTATATTAATGACTTACCCAAAGTAATAACAAATAATGCGAAGATTATTTTATTCGCTGACGATACTAGTATCATAATATCCGATTCGAGCCCTCATAATTTGGAAATTAATATGAATAAACAATTCTTAGCCATAAACAAATGGTTTGAAGCTAACCTGCTATCCTTAAATTTTAATAAAACCCACCATCTCCTGTTCAGGACTAAAAATAGTTTGGTAACAGACATAAGCATATATCATCAAAATAAGAATATCACTAATGTGCCAAATATTAAGTTTCTAGGTATTTATATTGATGAAACATTATCATGGAAGTCTCATATTGATAAATTAGTAATTAAAATGAGTGCAGCTTGCTATGCAATTAGAACTGTAAGAGGTCTCATGTCACAGGAAACCCTAAGGATGATCTACTTTGCCTATGTGCATACTATCATGGAATATGGGATAATTTTCTGGGGTAGCTCAGCAACTAGTATAAATGTTTTCAGAATGCAAAAGCGGATCATTAGAACTATTATGAATGTAAGAACTAGAGACTCATGTAGGGAACTATTCAAAAACCTAAAAATATTACCAATGTACTCACAGTATATATACTCTATAATTCTGTTTGTTGTAAATAATAGAGACCTATACAGTTCAAACTATGAGACCCACAATCTCAATACTAGACATACCACAAATTTGCACCTTCCCACATCACGCCTAACAATCTTTCAGAAAGGACCATATTATTTTGGTATTAAGGCTTATAACCACCTGCCATCCAGAATCAAGAGTATGAGTAATGATGTGAAACTATTTAAATTGAGGCTAAAAAGATTTTTTCTTTCAAATTCTTTTTATTCCTTAGAGGAATATTTTAACCATGTATGTAATTAAAATTGGTAATTGTACCCCTGATATGTTATAATTTTATATCATTACCTAAGTATTTTGTATCAATTATTGTTTTATAATTTTGATCATTTTATGCATTGTACTTTAATATAAATCTTTTAACTGTCTTAATGACAAAAGTATGTATGTAGTTTTTGTATTTTGTGTATTTTAATCTATTAGCTTGGGACAAAATCCATATCCACTGGTCAGCTGTACCATAAGGATCAACGGAATGTATAAATGTAAATAAATAAATAAATAAACAAATAAAATAGCTGCTTCTATTTACAGCTGATTTTTTTCTCAGAAAAGGTGGACACTGAAAAACCAATTCAATCATACTGGTACCAACTTCTGCCCTATTTGTATATACTTTCTAACATGCATAAGGACAGAAAACAGATGATAAACAGGCTTCTACCTATTATATATAATTTTTACATTATTCCCTGCATGCTCAAGAAACTCCTATACAGCAGTCTTGAGACTGGCATTTCGTTAAAAATGTGCAAGTTATAGACTGGGATAGCTCAGTACTCACAGGGAATTGCAAATAAACAGAATCTAACCTGAATATCATATTTCCATATGCTGTAAATGGATGGATGTAGCAAATGCTTGTCTTTCAAACCTGTAACCTCAGGTTCACTGTAAGAGTGAAGTGCATCACTATCTGAGTCGGTCTCAATCTTCAGGGTCTGTGGAAACAGTTTCAATTTTATAGAATCAGGTGTCTTCTTTGTCACCTAATAAAAAACAACTTTTTACCACTCTACAATACAATGTTCCTAAACAGAACCTCTTCAACACAGAACTGACATAATGAAAAATGGTGATTTCAAATTAACAGATTTTGAATTAAAGAGAAGACACATTTTAGTGTGACAAATAGGTTTGCCTCTAACCCCAAAGTCTGAGACTCAAGGCCAACCACTATTTTTATATATGTACAAGCGCAGCCAGCGCGTAAGGCTGACAACCTTACTGCCATCCTTGAGCCGATTGTCTAGATAATGTGGGACCCTCAACATCTCACAACTCTATGGGCCTCCATGGCCTGTTACAAGGGTAGCTTTACTTTTTTTTACTTATATATATATATAATTAAACCCTCTTTTATCTAAAATTGAATTATTAAGATTTAATAATTTTACTTCCAGCTGCTCTGTTGCTGCCTTATCTCCCTGTTCACTCAATTTTGCCAGTACATTAGTAGTCTGCTGAAGTTCACAGTAAAGAAATCAGAGTAAACAGCTTCAACAATTAAGCATAACTCAGGGTGTAAAAGGAAGCGTGTTGTGTTAAGTATTCAGCAGAAACTCGTGTGAGCCAGACTTCAAAATGTTAAGCAGTGACGAAATCTAAGTTCAGTGGGGGTGCAGCCAGAAGAGTGGGAAGAAAGTGAGAATGAGGAAGAGATGGACAGTGCTGCTAGTAAGAAAATATCACATGGTGCTGCTCTTAATCATTTGGAATCCTTACTAGACTATCTTGAGAGTGAAGAGAACAGTTTATTAAGTGACAAGCTAATATTACGTAGGCTTCGTACAGATATCCGTAGAAAGGAAAATGCCGCGAAAAAGCAAAAGACAATATTAAATTTTTTTAAGTGTTAAGTGTGAATATTCGTAAAAAGTGTTGGATGTTGTTGAACACTGTGATTGAAATAACTAATTCATACTTCAGTGTAATGTAAAAAAAGTATTAAATAGGCCATGAGATGACATAAAAATGAGGTTGAATAAATTGAAATACAGGTAGGCCTATAGTATTGATTGATTGATTTATTTCGTCACTGTAGATCATTGTACATGATATATGAGAAGTCAAGTTAATTCTGAATATTAATATTAGTATTATGAAGGTACAGTATTACAGTACTACTTTTAATAAAATTTGTCTTAACTGGGCTTTCGATTAATCGTGATTTCCATCCCCACCATTATCCCAGATAATTGAGAGTTGAGTGTATTATAGGGTATCATTCTCTCAAAGTAAAACTTCTATATACCAAGCATACTATTTCTTTATTTTATTCCATCACCACAATAGGTAGTACATATGTGCACACCATACATTCCTCATTTCTTACAACATGCTTTGGCTCACTAAGCCATTATCTGGTATTTGAATTTTTTACATGCACCTGTATTTGTCTGCTAGTATTCCTATGTTGGCCAGTAAAGTCAAATACATGGCCGCGCCATAGCTCAAGCAGTTAGTTGCTGGCTTCCCACCACGGTGACCCGGGTTCGATTCCACGTCTGGTCAAGTGGGATTTGTCGTGGACAAAGTGCCGCTGGGGCGGGTTTTCTCCGAGTACTTCAGTTTCCCCTGCCAATCTTCATTCCACCAAATTCTCCATCATCATAATCACCCAGGGCATGCTACAATAGGCCACTCAGTGGCCATCATGTCGAGTGGACCCAGTTGGACTCCACCCCCCACTAAGCAAATTAAAAAAAAAAGTCAAATACCTGGTGATGGCTTAATGAGCTAAAACATGTTGTAAGAAATGACAAATGCATGGTGTGTCCATACTACCTATTGTGGTAAAGGTAAAAAGTGAAGCTATCAGTGTAACATGTCGTGCAGGCCCTTTGGGTTGCGACATGTCGAGGCTCCCACAATTTCTAGACAATCTGCTCACAGATGGCAGTGAAGTTGTCAGCCTTATGCACCGGCCGCCCTTTATGCCCCAGGAAGATCCCTGGTACTCATTTCTGCTAGAGACTGAGTTGACTCCAGGTCCATAGTGCAGCTGGAAGGATTGGGTAAATCGAAAAATTCCACCTCATCAGGACTTGAACCCACGACCTTCCAGCTTGTAGCATAGTGCCTCAACCAACTACGCTACCTGGTAGCACCACTAACTGTTGTGATGACGTAAAAATAGATTTCACACACACAATATGACAATAAAATATATTTATAATAAAACACTAAATTATCAGAGTAAAAAATAAGTCATAACCAACAAATGTTTCTTGCAACAACATGACTGCATTGAACAGATCCCAATCTCATTCTTGAATATTCCACTCACCTTAATTTCAGACTTCATTTCAGTAAAGGGCATTGGTACCGAGAGAAATTTCTGGTGCACATCAATGAACTGGAATTCACTGTATGGTTCCTGTGTCTCAGGGTCTGATTCTGGTTCTACTTTGATCACATTCATTCTGCACTGTAAAAACTGATTACTGTTAAGTCACAGAAGTGACTCATCATTAATGGTCACTTGTGCCTTTTTGTCCACAGTGGACACCTGAAATTTAGAAACACAATGCTTACATCATTTAGTCCTAACCTGAAATGATGCATACAAGCACCAACACAAAATAGGGCTATCTTGTCCACAGCCCACAGATCTGCCCAGTAACTTTCTTCACATGATTTTCTTTTCATATTTGTTGCGGGTCTGGGTTTGGCTGAGTATGGTTAAAAGGATTTCTGTTATACCTGTTAACCATATAAGTATCTCAAACTTGCTGACCAGTAATGACATAATTAAGTTACAAGAGTTTGTGTGCTTGCTAACAGCAAAATGTTAACAGATGGTCTAATCACTGCACAGTGCCTCCATAAACTAGGATTTTACAAGAATTTTGAATGATCAGTGGCAAATAATGTTTCAAGAATGGGAAAATATATATAATGACAAGAAAACTGCTAAAATCATACTATGGAAATGCATGTCCTGGTACATACTTCACACAGGAAGTTTGATGGTAACCATGCCCAGAGTTAATTCGATAAAACTAAATCTTAAATGGTAATGTCTTCATAAACAAGCACACTTTGCAAGCAGTTTCGATTCGCAATATGTCTAGTTTATGTTATTCTTACAATACTATGTATTTCAGATTGTCTGGTATAATAACTTATATAAAGACTGGCAACGATTTCCAGTAAGGCCGTGTAAGTCAACTAAGTGCTCGCAGAGTTCGTTTTTTCATGTTTATTCATCCTATAGATCAGATTGCATTGATGTACGGCATTTCACATGTTATAAATTATAATATTAGCGAAAATACAATGAATTAAAATAAATTCAACAAAAGTACAATACAATAGTATGACTGGTTAACGATTTAAGCCCTACCAGAATAGTTTCCTACGAATTCTGGTTGTTTCCCTACCTTAAGAATCATTTTGCGGCTCGCAGAGTATGACTGGTTAACGATTTGAGCCATTTAAGCCCCTATCAGAATAGTTTCCTACGAATTCTGGTTCTTTCCCTACCTATGAATCATTTTGCGGCTGTGATTAAATTAACGGAGTTTGGGAATCACACTCATCGGAAGCAGTATGGCTCAAATCAACCAGAAAATACATGACGATAAAGAAAAACTTACATTCCCACAATACTCACTCAGACCCCATCTTAAATAAAGTCGACTATTCGTATTTATTTTCATGTGTAAACAACCGATGCCAACCGAATATATAAAATGGTCCTGGAAAATCGATTATTTGTCACCAGGGCGCAGGGCATGCAATATACCCAGTGTACCGTAATGTATTGTTGATATTGTCTGGCAAAATTACACGAATACCATATAATATTTTGCCACGATTGACGAAAGTGGCTACTCCGTATAAAGAGTATGAAATCAATATATTAACTTTAATTTCCATATGCCATAAACTTAAAAGTAACGTGTTTCTTCATTGACAGTAGCAATCTTTTCAACACAATTCTGTCACCATGATCACTATAAACATTAGAATTCGACTGAAGTAGAGTTTTTTCCAGGAAGGCCTACTCATTTTGTAACTCCTTTCGTTAGGAGCAAAGCATGGTAATCGCCAGAAATTGCGGGACAAAAACTTGTATCTTGTTACACTTGTGACTTGTGTATGTATCATAAAGTTTTGCCCTGAACCTATTGCTTGATATGACATGAATACTTCATTTGTATATTTTTTATTGAAATGTGTTTATGAATGTTCTCTCTAACTTTACAATTTTGTCCAGTGTACTGAAGAAATGAAAATAAAACTACTCTGTTCTTTTGCATTCGGAGCCCGCCCTCCCAGCTTAAAAAGGCATAAGTTGGCGGTAGTTTTTTTCCAATGGTTGTAATAGATAATGTAATATATAGGTGTGTGTTCATATCATTCCAATTTCAAATTAATTCTAATTTATTTACCATTTATGGATGACAATAAAGAAAATAATACACCTGATGCTTAAACTTCTATAGTAGGTTTCCCAAATCTTTCTTGTTTAAAATAAAGTGCATTTGAAATGGCACATAAACCATTGTTAATTGCTGAATAGATAATAGTTCTTACACTTCCATAACAGACAGTACTCAGCTACATGAAACCAAACTCCTCAGGAAAATATGTACACCTAAGAGTGGTGACTCCATCAAGCTGAGTCCTTCAGAAGCTGCCAGTCACTCACTAATTTGAATTCCCCAACATTTTATGGAATCTGAAGGTTCATTACCATGTCGACAAGACCCAACCACTGGAACCCATCCAGAGCCAGATGAATCCAGACAGTACCACCCCATCCTGTTTCCCTATGAAGAGTGACACAAGAGCAATTTTGTATACTAACACAATTAAAAACTTACCTCTTTTATACAGATTACCTAGTATTCCTAACATGAAAAAATCTAGGGTTTAGAGTGGACAGACATTCAACTATAATAACGGCACAGTGCTGAATATAGAATAACTAACATTTAAAACTGTACAGCAGACTCCTGACCTCACTTTTTATTACAATAATGCATTGGAACCCAAACTGCTGAAGTTCACATTAAGAAACCACCATATCCAGTTGAAGCAGTATTTAAAATTAAATAAAGGTTGAAAGCAAAAGTGTTAAATTCGAAAAAGTACTTGACAAACACACTGAACTCCTTCCTGTGGGCTCTCAATGCAGTTATCATTACTGGTGTTCACCACAAACTGATGTTCACTGATGGTGGGTATTTGTGCAGTGGTGTTGCCAGTGAGGAAACTTTGGCTTATTACAGAAGACCATGCTTCCCATAACAGGGGACTATAACAGTGCCACAGCTTACAAAGATATACCTGGTGGTGGCCTTATACAGGCTAAAACATTTTGTATGTACAGAGAAATGAGCAAGTGGAATGTGATGGACAACTGCTGTTGGGCGAGTGGAACTCAACTTGCATTAATAAGCCTGAATAGATTCTAGTGAACAATCAGTGCAACAGGATGCTAAAATAAGATATTAATTGGGTGGTAAGTTTATGAAATCTTAATGCTGCATGGGCAATGTTTATGTATTCCCCCACTTTGTACTTCTGAACCAGACGATCAATTGTTTCACAATACTTTTTATGAACACCATGACACTGAAACCCAGCCCAATGTAACTTGTGGTTTCCTACAGTAAGTAATTACAGCATGGTTGAGTCTCATCTTGTGAGGTATGGGTGATACTAGAACTTACGGTGGATTCACACATCACATCACTGTGTATCCGTCTATACATTTAGGCAGAAATGGGTCAGATCAAGTTATTTTAGGTTATGAATAAGACAACTGATGAAGACAAGCTATTGCTATTACAGTTTGTTAAGAGAGTATCAGTTTCAGTTTCCTTACATTCCAGAATCTTGCAACAAATCACGGTTGCAATACCTTTGACAGGATGTCTGGAAGTTTCTTTTAGTGTAAAACATATGATCACAAACATAAATCACTCCGTCCAATGTAATTTGTAATTGTTAGTGTGACGGACCAGAATGAAACAAATCAAATATGATGATCATGTCACATAATAAGAAATGTCATTCATAAAGGTAAAGCCATCCCTGTAACACACTGTGAAGGCCCACAGGTTTGTGAGACTTTGAAGCTCCCGCATTTTCTAGACAATCAGCTCAAAGATGGAGGTGAGGTTGTCAGCCTTATGTGCCAGCTGGCCGCCCTTTACCCCCAGGAAGATTCCTGGTACTCATTTCTGTTAGAGGCTGAGTCAACCCAAGGGCCATAGTGCAGCTGGAAGGATTAGGAAAACTGAAAAAAATCCACCTCATTGGGACTTGAACCTGTAACCTTCCTGCTTGTAGCATAGTGCCTCAACCAACTATGCAGTATAATCTTTCATCCTGAAGATGGACACAGCACATCCCTCCAAAACCTGGTAACAAGTCCACCACACTATTTGGTGTGATATCCCAGAAGATCGTAATCTTCAATGAATGAAATTGTCACAAACCTGGTAAATAGCCACTTCACATTCTGGACTGGTTGGTACAGCTAAAGTCCTGTTGATGGACTATAAGAGGAAGTTTATCCCTGTAATACTGAATTAAGCAGTACACCATGAATACATCTGCATGAGTGGAGATACAGCTCTACCATTCTTAACATTAACCTTGGTGCCAGATGGAGCCGAGTGTTATTTTTTAATTTGCTTAGTGGGGGGGTGGAGTCAAACTGGGTCCACTCGGCACGGAGTCCACTGATTGGCCTACTGTACCCTGCACCGGGTGATTATGATGATGGAGAATTTGGTGGAATGAAGATTGGCAGGGGAAACCGAAGTACTCAGAGAAACCCCGCCCCCAGCGCCACTTTGTCCACCACAAATCCCACTTGTCCAGACCCTGGATCGAACCCGGACAGTCGCGGTGGAAAGCCAGCGACTAACCACTTGAACTATGGCATGGCCCGAGCTGAGTGGATAGTTTCATGTCCCTGCTACTTAACCTCAAAGAAAACAGCCCCTAGAATCCACTGTATAGGAGGCTGGGTGGGCCCCAGAGCTTGTTTGGGTGCTATAGAGAAAAGAAAAATCTCTTGCCCAGCTAAGAATTGAAACCCGATTCTTTGGCCATCCAACCTGTATCCTAGTCATTATACAGACTGAGCTGCCCCAAATTATGTTAAGTTCTACCTGGGTAATATCAAGATCAAGTGTGTTTACCATCTTATGTGGCTCTGATTGGTGTCAGCACTAAACAGCTGACTTCTAACATTAAAAGTGCAACTGTCATAAATAGAAATACACTAAATTGCCCATTACAACATGGGAAATAAGATGAACTTGGAACGCCTGCCAAGAACCAATGTATTCTCAACCTAAAATTTCCAAGGGTTGAAGACTTATTTTTTCAAACTGCTAGTGATATAAACCCCTGGAATAATGGAACTATGTCTCCAACTTCAGTTTCCTTGCTTAAAAAAAATTGTGGCTTTAGTCCACAAGTGAACTCTACTGACTGAGCAACCACCACTTGTAGGAAAAGTTAGTGCTAACTTTAGCGGATAGAGGGTGTCGCATGGTCAGTGCAACGAATCCCCACGGCCGTTAATTTCGGCTTCCTAGACCAGAGCTGCTACTTTTCCATTCAAGATGCCCTTCAGTTAGCCTCAAAGAGGCTGAGTGGATCCCGTTCCAGACCCACAACTTCTCAGAAAATCTGGTAGCGCCAGGAATCGAACCAAGGACCTCTGGATCTGTAGCCTGGAACTCTGACCATTGGACCACAGAGGCAGTCTTCTTGCTCACCTACAAAATGTAACATTTCAAGATTTTAACACTCTACAATAACCATTCACAATTTACCTGTGTTGCTCTGCAATGAAGGTCATTCCGGCTCACTTCTTCCAATGAGGTATGAAGAATGTAAACTGTTGTTTGAGACAAACAGCCAACAAATCATTTATTGCAAAAGTTACACCAGTGTTAAACTACAGTTTACACTGTCATCTTTACACTCATAAAATAAACTAGCATGGCGAGAAATGCAAATTTCACCATACACACACAAAAAAAAAAGCTTCCTTAAGAACTATGTACAGTACTGAGGGGTGTAATCTTCAACGAATTGGTATCCATGGCTGCAGAATCTCGGAAAACTTCTTTCTTTCTAAAACAGAATTAAATCACATTAATCAAAATATCCATATCATCAGGGCAGTGACAGAATAAATCATTTCATTTAATCATAACAATGAATGTAGAAATGATTCCTGTGAAACATTAATGAGTTTTGAGAAGAAAGTTTACCTGTGGCAGAACAATGGAAAATGGTTGTAGGAATGGTCAACAAACTGGGGTATAACAAAATTTGTCTTGAACTTTGCGAACAGGGTTACGTATTTACAAAAATCTGTACGGATAAAAAATTCATAAAATATAAGATGCAACAATCAATTAATGAAGAGAACACATTATTTTAGTCATTTTGGGAGGAAATTAATGGCTATTAGAATAATCCATGAAGAACCCTAGCTGGGACACCAGCTAACATGGCTGGGGTATTTTAAGGCTTTCCTCAGTCCCTCCAGGCAAATGCTTGGGTAGTACCTCAAATAAGGCCAGGTCCACTGGTTTCCCAATTCCTCTCCAATTCATTATTCACTGATCATGCCAATATTTGATGCTATATAACATGAACTACTAACAGCATTTATTAAATGAAAGATACCTAAATAGAAGAATTCGAGATAATAAGTTCAGAAATAACAATGTATGTGGCTCCCCAATCTCTAAGGCACCGCCATGTGTGAGGGGTTTGCATTGCGAATAATAGAGGGTTCTGGATTGGATGAATGGATTTATTAGCACTTTTTTTTTTTACAATTAAATTCAATTACAACAGCTCACAATCAATGACTGTCTACAACTCACTCCATTCCTTACTGAACTACAAGTGTCTTCTCTTCTTCATGTCTTGAACGCATTGACCTGCTCAATAATTTCCTTCCAAATACTTCTGTCCTGTGTGCAAATTGTCCACTTATAAATTCCTAAGTCCTTTATATCTTCCCTTACATCATCTTTCCATCTGATCTTAGGTCGGCCTCTCTTTCTTATAGCATGCGGCTGCCAGTCTTATATACTTTTAACTGTTCGTCCAGCCTCATCCTTGAGATGTGTCCAAACAAACTTATTCTTTGGGCTTTGATGAAGTTAACTATGTTCCTTCCTTTTATTAGATTATCTACATGTGCCTTCTCTTCCACTGGGATGAATGAGGATCGAAGAATCACTGCTCATTCACTGAACTCCCTTATGAATGCCGAATGAAAAACTTTTTATGACCAAACTCTCCTGGACTGAAGTAATGTCCAGGCAACCTGAATATAGATCACCACCTCAAACAGTTCGTGTTATTCTGGTTTTCCATTGCCATGAAATGTGCTTACCGAACCGCTGCCCAGCAATGGACTATTCTGGCTTTCAGGCATCATGTCACAGTATCATCAACTGTGATAAAGGGAACATTACCATCTAGTGTCAAGTAAACAAAGCATGGAACTTTATCTACATGTTCTCATCTATCCTCATGGTATGTTCTTAAGGTAAAAAGGAATCCTTAGTTATACCAACACATTAACTTTTCCACAACTTTTGCCAGATTCACTCTCTATTCCTATTCAATACATCCTGGAAAACTCTTAGGCTCACAGCAGTGAAATATTTATTACATACTACTGCTTCTCTGGGCTGTGTACCAGTTGCTACACATACTGCTTACATATCTCAGAAGACTGCAGCATATAGAAATGATTGCCATGGCTTTCTTGATCAAATAATGACACATTTTGTATTTCAAAGAAACATAAATTGAATTTAATGTCACAAGTGAAAAGGTTTTGCTTTATATCCAATGTACAAATCATATTGATATAGTGGGTTTCTGGACTTTATCCATCGTCCTGGTTTTTAAGATAACAAATAAAAACACGTTTCGGAAACTGGATCTGTTTCCGAAATGTTGTGTTTTTATTTGTTATCTTAAAAACCAGGACGATGGATAAAGTCCAGAAACCCAATATATCAGTTATACACCATCGTCAGAATCCCATAGTAACTACTACAAATCATATGCGTCCCACTAACCTGGCTCAGGAAAGTCCTCTGGGTGTCTTTCCAGATAGTTGCGTAACACAGCATCCCTCTCTGCTAAGTACTGGTTACGATACTGATCAATATGATATCCAGCAAGAAAACAACCTATGCCTGTCAGTATGTGTGTCTGAATACCTAAAAAAAAAAACCAAGAAAAGGTACCTATGTATTAATGAACGACCAAAATAACTTTACTGCCATGTTGCCTAACATATTAGTGATCACAAACACAGAAGTTTGCAGGCACAAACATGCACAAAATATCCAAAGCCCAACTTTAGAAGATTTTTAAAAAGTAAAACCAAAAGCCTAACCTTGTATAGATGGAACCAATGGCCTCATGTTTTAAAAACAAAACCACAACTCTAATTTGTGGAGTTGGAGGAAAATTCTAAGGTTAGGCTCCAAGTTTTTTTTTAAAAAACTTATTTGACTGGCAGGGACAATGTGATGGACGACATGGCCACAACTTTTAATGTTCCTTGGTTTACCTGCTAATATGTAAGCACCTAAAAATTATTCTATATCCGGCAAATAAAACCACTGTATCAAGGTGCCTGACACTGTACGGTATGATGCCATGTTTTACAATGAACCAAGTTATGATGGGGGTGGGGGATGGATGATCAATAAAGTGTGCTAGTGTCTGATTCCTACATGGGTGCTGGAAATTGTTTCCTTCAGCATCACATTCAGAACCATGTAGTTTTTATTTACTTACTGATCATTAAGTTTGCGAGTTGCATTGCTATGTATCTATCCCACATTCAAATCTAATTACCCAGACACAGGTCACGAACTGTAACTTTCATTATTTAAAATAAAAAATCAAGACAGCTTCTTTGACAAGCAGTTTTAAAAACATAATACATTCAGTATCCGACCGCTATGAAATTTTTAACCAATATACACGAAATACAATTGCGTTCATCACAGGCATTTAACAGTTCTGTTACGTACCGCTTATTAACGGCCGTCTCTGAGCATGTCTCACAAATACTACAGTTATAACACCAACAACAGACGCAGCTACTGGATTCCACCACTTAGACAGAAACGGGTCAATTCTATCTTCATCTCGTAGCAATAATTCCATATTACTCTTGCCGGCCATGATTGCACACGAATATTCTGTCGGCTAATGAGAAATTGTGAAATTGCTATACGGTACTCTTCATTCAGCCATGGCTTCTAAATCCCAGTAATCAAATATTAACAATGAGATTTATGAGCGTATTTGCTGAATTTCGGTAGTCTTAATTTCCTAGTTAAAACAATTGTTGCGAACAGTAGTAACAAATTTCCAATTACTACATTTACCACGGATAAATTAATAGCAGTGACAAAATCTGTTTTCTTTGGCGTTTTTTTTCATGTGATCCGTGTGCATGGACCGAAATAAAATGGGTATGTGAAATTACATGACAGGTTGTCTCGTGGAAAGGTGGTTTGTAGGTAACGCCGTTTTAAATTTCGTTATCAGGGATTTCATGAAACTTGTAATCAGTAACGAAACCATAACTGATAGTATAAGTCGTGAAGAATATTCAGTTGTAGCAATTGTAACTATTTGGTATTCCGAGGTAGAGTATTTTTTTTTAATATCTATGTACGGCTGTTACTTTTGATATATATTGCTACCCCTAATGTGAACACATGTATGCCCATTTCTTCATGCAGTTACGAGATAATGGCTAATACAAAAGTGGTCTTCATGGAGAGATGTACATAAAACGCAGATATTGGTGACAAATTATGCAGCTTAGCAATATTTCTGGTTACATAGCTGAAAATGATGACTGGTGGAGTGGCTTTCCCGCAATATTCTGAAAATGTAAACCATATATGTAATGTTCACACATAATCTGTTTCAAGACCCTTTTATCTTATTGGCAGAGAAGTATGCTTAATAAAATTGACAAGCACATACCTTGCTAATTTTTATTTTGGTCCACAATTTTATTATGAAATGTTGGATGTACAATGTCTATTAAATCTAAGGCACTTTCTTACATATTAGCAAATTTTACAGTGTATGTCATTATCTGTAACAAACTTAACATAGGGTAGCAATAATACTGTGCCAATCACAGTGGATGCATGGGCTAAGGCATGAACCATCTTTGCCTGCTCAAATTCCACTTGAGGCGGCGATGTTTGTGTTGTTTTGTGTGTAGGTAGCAGCCAAAGTCCACCCATTACACGATATCCTCTTGACATGCAACAGACAGTGTACTTTATTTACTTTTATACACAATGAAGGAAACTTCAACATTAATGTATTCTTTTTTTCTGGTCAGTGATTTATGTCACATGGGTGCATAAATAATAAATTCCTAAATTAAATAAAAAACATATATAATATTCTGAAATATAAAATTAATGACCAAAATAGATGTAAAGATACTGGAATAGTATCATCATTGCAGTTAATTATTACTATTCCTGTACATAAAATGCTCAAGCATAAATGGTGAAAATAGTGGAGTCATCTTTGGTACAAGAGACACATGTCAGCCTGCTAAATATCGTAGAAGAGTGATGCCAATGGATAGCGGATTGTGAATGCAAGAAGGCTGCAAAGCACCTGTAACATAATGACAAAATAACAGCATATTTTCTTACTACAAAATGGTGAAACATAATAGAGAATGTTTCATTTTTCTGACATGGTTTATTATACTTTTTTTGAGAACTGGGTGTTGAGGAGAATATTTGGACCAAAGAGAGATGAAGCGACGGGAGGTTGGAGAAAACTGCATAATGAGGAGCTTCATAACCTGTACTCTTCTCCGAGTATAATTAGAATGATCAAGTCAAGGAGGATGAGGTGGGCAGGTCATATAGCACGAATGGGGGAGACAAATGTGTACAGGATACTGGTGGGAAAGCAGAAGGAAAGAGACCACTGGGAAGACCAAGGCATAGGTCGGTGGACATTATTAAAATGGATCTTAGACAGATAGGATGGGATGGTATGAATTGGATTGATCTGGCTCAGGATAGGGACAACTGAAGGGCTCTTGTAAATATGGTAATTACTTTTGGGTTCCATAAAATGCTGGGAAACTCTTGAGTAGCTGCAGATTTGGCTTCTCCTCAAGAATGGCTCAGCTCATAAGGAAGTAAGTAATACTAACAGCATCCCTCACTTCAAGAAGGCCTATGATTCAGTTATGAGGGAAGTATTGTACAAAATTCTCATCATTTGGGATATCCATGAAACTAGTTAGGTAAGTAGCTGCTTTATCGCTACCACTTTTCAACTCTGCTTTGCATGAATGTATAAGGGGTGGGCCATCTCAGCCCTTGCACTGCGACCTACAGTGGTCTACTGTGCTTGCTCAACTCTTCTTTAGAATATGCCATTACGGAGGTTCAGGAAAACCAGGGGGGACCAAAATTAAATGGGACACATCAGTTGCCGGTCTATGCTGATGATGTGGAATGATGTTTGTGAATTTTTTCAAATTTAAACATTTACTCATACCTCCATAAAAATAAAACCAGGAAGTCTTCTCAGTTTGTTTTAGAGATTAAATAAAAAATGGTAATGCATATACATACCTGGATAATAAGTAAAATTGTAGTGAGTGTCGCTTCATGTGTAGGTCCTTTCCATATAAGCACAAAGTTGATGAGCGTGAGATTATTGCATTCCACGTAAATTTCCTTATCATTGTCGCTATCTTTTTTTTCTACCCAGTGGACCAAGTGTAGTATACGGAACACTGCCATAATCAATTTTCCAAGACAGTTTAAATCTGATATCTTGAATGTGGTCACACTAGCTTCCAGCTTGTTAGTTTGAATGTTGTACCTTGACAGAAAAAAAAAATATATATATATATACATGTTTTTTTTTTTTTAATTTAGGACTGTAAATATAAGAGAATATGAACAATATGTACATAGTGACTTCTGTTATTTTTGTGATAGAATTTGTCCAACTCATATGATAGAATGAATGAATGTACAAGAGGTGGGCCCTCTCGGCTCTTGCACCCCGACCTACAGTGATCTGTTGTGCTTCCCCTTTTGATTATCCCCTTAAGCAATCCTGTGCTTCAAATAAAGCGCAGGATTTTGTACGTGGGGGCATCAAAATAGTCACTTGTTTCAATAAAGTATTGACCCAAGTGACATAATCTTAAATAAGCTAAGGCCTCACATACACACAGGATATGAGTGGTTGTTTCATTTTCTTCTTAACACCTCTCACAAGTGGGACTGTCACTTAGTCCCAGTTTGAAGAGGTGTCCTGTAAGTAGTCCTGCCACCCATCGTAGCTGGTTCCTGTTTAACTTCAACAGTTCCTTCGCTCTTTTAGCAGAGGGTCTTCGTATGAGTCCCTTTGCTTGCCTGAGTCCAGTCAAGGATCTCCAGTATTTCTTGTGATTCATATTTGTCCAGTCCCTGATTGCCTGTCTGGCAACTCCTATAGAGATGCCACAGGCTGGTTCAGGTCCTATGAACGGATGTTCAGCTCCAGTCTTAGCCAACTGATCTGCTGTTTTGTTTCCAGCAATACCCTCATGCCCCGGCACCCATATCAGTTGTGCCCTGTTATGTTTGGCCAGTTCCATGAGGGTTTGGTGGCAATCCCAGACCAATTTTGAGTTGATCTGGTGTTTGTCAAGCGCTTTAAGTGCAGCCTGGCTGTCAGATAGAATAGAATATAGATGTTCCTATTTCTGTAGTTCCTATCTAAATTTTCCATAATACATGCTTTAATGGCATATACTTCTGCCGGGAATACTGATGTGTATTGCCCAAGGCTGAAACTAAGTTTCTGCCTTGTGTCCAAAACATATGCATTGAGGTAATAAAAGATGTGGGGAAAATGTTTCCTTTGTGAGATTATCTTTCATTCAAAAGAGTGTGCATTTTTCATCCATTAGAATATTTAATAACTTGCCATACAATATATATTCTTTGAAAGACAATATTAATACTTTTAAACAAAGGCTAAAAGATTATCTTATTTTAAATGCATTTTATTCGGTAGATGAATACATGGCATACAGGCAAGCATAATACATTATTGTTGTCTTTCCAAGATTATGTATTATCTAGATTTGTTATATGACTGCCTTTTATGTTATTATTGTATTTTTCATTTTATAATTCTTGAATATTTTAATTGTTGAGACTAGATTGCATTTTGCAATGTCATTTTGCTGACGAATTCAATATCCGGTCCGGTTTCCGGACAATGGATCTGTGAAATTATGTATCTATGTATGTATGTAAATCAGCTTTTGTGAACCTCCTTTAACATTTATATATGTGTGTGTGTGATATAGGATAGAATATTAAGTCAAAAACAGGTCAAAATGAGCTAAGTACATTATGTAATTATCCTTCTTAAATGACTCAAGTGAGAACTCAAATCACTAAAGCAAAACACCCTCCATTCAGTGACAGAATGAATCGGTGAGGTTGTTCACTGCATAAAAATCTGAAGTTGTTTCTTAGTCTCATGAAAAGTGATATGTGGTGACTTAACCTTGTTTTCTGAACACCACCGATCTGACTAAAAAGGGCTGCAGGTAATTAAATACAATCCCCAAACATTTGTAAGGCAGCACATCATAATTTTCAACAAAATATAGTGGTATTCTGGGGTAAAATTTTAGTCATGCAATAGTACAGAAATTGCAAATAGTATAAC
This sequence comes from Cryptotermes secundus, assembly GCF_002891405.2. Lineage (NCBI taxonomy): Eukaryota > Metazoa > Arthropoda > Insecta > Blattodea > Kalotermitidae > Cryptotermes > Cryptotermes secundus. The sequence continues at coordinate 26,403 of NW_019736393.1, forward strand.
TTTTATGTAAACATTTACAGAATGCAAGTATTACTTTCTTGGATGCGATGCCATCCAGTTTGGTAGAAGTTCACGGATGTTTTAGAGGAATGTACTGCCTCCATCCTCGGAGTCAAAGTGTGTGCCAAGCAAGTACTAGCAAGAATCAGGCAGTACATTCCTCTGGAACATCAGTGAACTTCTATCAGACTCTGTGTTTTCACATCCCAGTGTACAGCAGGCCTATTCTTCAAGTCACTGCTGTAAGAACCTCAAATATAAAATCCACAGCACATTTTACAAATTACATCACACAATAAATTTTGTATTTATCGAAGAAGACGCAAGTGGAATTTTAAAGATACAGTAAAAATAAAATTTAAATACAATGTCAACTGCACAGAACTTCAGCATTAACAGCCAATAAGATACATTTTAATACTGTCTTCCCATTTATGCCTAGATCTCTTGTTTCCTCTCTTTTCTTTCGTGACTAAAATTCTGTATATATTTCTCATCTCTCCCATACATGCTGAATGCCCCATCCGTCCCATTCCGCTTGACTTGAATATTGCACAGTGCAGATACATTTTATGTGAGGGATGCGTTCGAGATGACCTCACATAATTCAAGACAAGTTTTCTCATAAGAATAATAATAAAAACGGGATTAACATTATTTCAAACTTTGCACATAAAGTGAGACTTTATTAATATATTTTATACTGCACCATTTCAAATTTGCATAAAACGTGACCACACTCTAATAACACTGGTGAAGAGTATAAAATATGAGGCTCCTGGTTACACACTACCCTCCAGCCCCCCATTACATTCTGACTCTTAGGTCCAAATAAATATTCTCCTCAGTGAATAGGGCACTGAGGAGAATATTTGGATCTAAGAGTCAGAATGTAATCTACGTTTATCTCTTAATGTGAGAGATCAAACTTCAGACCCATAAAAAAACAAGAGGTAAAAGGTAGTTTTATATTTAAATCCCACTACATTATTAATTGGTACAAGCACAAACCTTGGCAAACGATGTCTTGGGCATGGCACTAGATGGAACAGTTGGGGAACAGAATACACAAAATTTACAACTTGAGGCAGAAAGAAAAGAAGCATTGTCTTGCTAAAGTGGCCTAAGATTCCAACCACTGCAAATGTCATGCCTGAGAAGTAACAGAATGTATCTCCGACAAAGACTCTTGATGGATACCTGTTACAACATACACCATCAATTAAATTATATAAAAACTGAGTGACAATCCTGCTTTGTGTCCATTATCAAACAAATATGCCATCTTACTTCTCACACATTTCATAGTACTCGTATTTTAAACCACCATCACCTTGATACCATGTAACTTGAAGGTTCATTACCATCACCAAAAAATCTGACAGTGGATTCTAACCTTGGATAGTTCAATCCATTTCAGACTAGTAGGCCTTTGCATAGCTTTAAATGCAGTATCAATGAACTCTTCAGTTCCATAACACTTTAATATTTAAAGAATGTGCAGCGGTAAAGTTAACTTATGCATTATGGACCAGTTGGGCTTGGTGACAGGAGTGTCCGACTCTTCAACCTGAGTATGCATTTGCAAAAGAAAGACATATATATATAAAAAGAAATGAAATAAAACTCCAACGTTTTGGGGAATAAATTAAACACAATTTAAGGCTCGGTCACCACAGTCTGACACTCAAAATGTTGGTACCTTTATCCATATCAACATCTATTAAAAATGTGAACAGTTTTTACAAACCCTCCTTAATCTGTAACTAACCAAGTGCCAGGGCTATCATTTTACCACGAAAGAATTTAAACTCTCAATGATATTTTGTTTCACTGCCATAACCAAAAATGTGAGTGCAACAATTCATTTACAATCATATAACAGTTTCTGAAAGGTATGTATATATGATGAACATCACTTCTTTGAAAAACTCAGTTCTTACACTGACATAAAAGACTTGGCCAGTTACATGCTCAAAACATATTAACCTGAGGTCCATTTGGAAATCAAAAGCTCCATACCCATTTTTCATTCATCTTTCTAAACAACATGTTTCACCCAACACAAATCTGATTCAATGACGCAAAGAATACTGGGACTGTAGAAATAACAAAGTTTGTTATATTGAGATGAGTTATTCCAGGGCTCAGTCTTGTAACAATTACCAAATTCCATGGAGCACACACTTTCTTGAGGAGCTATAAAGAAATGTATGGGCCCTGAAGGTTCATCACTGTGTTCACATGAGCCCACCAACGCCAACTGCCTGTAGTAACACTTTGTAACGTAGTGGCCTTTTACCGTGAGGAGCTATTGGCTACCACCTAACACCTCGGGTGACATCTGGTAACGCTCTTCCTTATGACCTCCTTATTTTGAATGTGTTACTCCACGCCCAACCCTAAAATAAGAGCATCGTCTTGCGACTTTTTTTCAGCACGTTTGTCAGTCTAGTTAATGTAATTTCAATATCAATTCGTTTCAGAATAATGGTAATTCTGTACATTCGCTTATGTCATTAACCTGTTTACAATATTATATTTAAGCATCCTGTTGCACTCTACACGATAAATGATACAAACTCCGTCCCAAGTGCAAACAATATATATTATATGTCCTTGATCTTGTTCTTTCTACACTACATGTTTCGGCCTCTATCGGCCATCATCAGGTGTATATTCTTAACGTTGTTGCCACACTGAACCCAGTCTAAAATTTAACATTTAAAAACACAATGTCACATTCTTCGTATTATCAACATCTACATCGTTGATATATGTCTGGTATGTAGATTATGTTGCACACGTCAAATTTGTTATTCTTGTAGTAGCACTCTAAAAATCTTTAGTTATGATGTTTTAAAACCTTTTAAAATTTTTNTGTAGAAAGAACAAGATCAAGGACATATAATATATATTGTTTGCACTTGGGACGGAGTTTGTATCATTTATCATTAACCTGCATAAATAAGTTGCGATGAAAAATAATTACACTGGGATACTTCGTGAAGTATGGTATCAAGTATATTCGGCAAAGTATAAAAGTTTCAATAACGTTCTAATGGGCAAGTTTTTACTGAACGAAACATATCTTCTCCCATCTTCACAAGGCTTCAAAAACGAGTTACGAACACTCCACTGCATTAACATCAATGGAATGCGCACGCAAACCAATCATTTAGCAGACGACATACAACAGTGTCAAGATTTTGGGCGGTACACATTGCTGGAACAATGCCCTGCGAGATTTCTAAGCTAATAATTATACTAAATGCATTACAGAGTGGATTTTAAGTTATGTATGCTCTGGACATTGCTCGTGCTTCAGGTTTTGCTAGTGATATATTATTTGCTTGTGGCTCCTTCATCACACATGTTTGACTATCCTACTTCGACACCAAAAGAACACGAATTTTCGTTCTCCAGCAGCTCGAAACCATACCCAATTAGATTTGTTGCCCCTAGTGGTATTAACGCTGTGCCATATCATAAAAAATTGCAGGGATACCTCACAGAAAAAAGTCGTGCAATTTTGCCCAACACTGTAGCTTCCAAATATTTTGTTAAATTGAACAATGAAACTGTGTGTTTTGAACGGGGAACAGACATACGTTATACAAAGAGACGACATGTAAGTATTGTCCTATTTGAAAGCGGTCTGGTTGCTTTAAGTATAAGTCCATTGAGGTTATGTCGGATGGGTAGGGTTTGAACAGCAGTTACGAAAATTTGCCGATATTCTCCAAGTCAAGTATATCGTGTAGAACAATTCAAACATAATACTACCTCCTGCATTAATATCTTTGATGCAGCTGGGAGGATTTTTAGTATATTTAGAAGTGGGTGCCACTTTCCCCTTCCTTTCACCATACTTCCCACACTAACAAACTCTCCACTTACTCTCGAACAGTAAATGTTACTGATACATCATATTTAAAGAGTAACTATAACCCAAGAAAAGAAACATCTCATAAATACATGAAGCACGAAGGTCAAAGCATCTAGTATAAGGTAAAAAAGGTGAAGTCCCTATGCTTAACTAATTAAGCACTATGCCATGAAGGGGTATGGTGGAATGGATGTATCGATCCACATTTTCCTGACCTCAGCACTAACTGGAGGTGAGCAGTGAGTGTCACACCCTGGCCACTTTCCCCCTGGGGAAAGAGCTCCTAGTGCCCACTGGATAGGTTTCGTGAATCCCAGAGCTGGTGTGGATGACGTGGAGAGAAACTTCTTGAACCAACTGGGGCTCAAACTCCGACCCCTTGGTTGTCCAGCCTGTAGCTAGTCACTATACTGACTGCGCTATCCTGGCTCCCAATTCATTATTAAAAATTAATCCATATCCGGTAGGATATTCCTGAACTTTCATTAATTTCCACAAGCTGCCAGGGACCAACTATCTGATTCAGATGTTGAAGCATTTGAATACACTTCCTGACAAGTTGTTCAGTTGACAGCTGCAGTCCGACTCATGTGAGATTTATGGCGGACAAAGTGACACTGGGGCAGGTTTTCGCCAAGTACTTCAATTTTTCCTGCTAATTCCCATTCCATCAACTGCTCCATATTCATTAGTCATCTTATCCCCTGACACTATATGGTTTCAATCTGTATTTCAACATGACAACTTTCCTAACAGTCAGGTTTGATGTCTCAGACCATGTTTCCTTTCTCATGCTCTAATAAATGATATAATCATCTCCCTTCTCCATTTAAATTTGTTATTTTCATCAGAGTGTACTACATGTTCTACAGCTTAAATATATCTCTCAAACTTTCTCCATTCATATACTGAAATAATTTTCCTCTCGACTTGCTACCATTCAAGAAAGAAACAGAAAAGGGATATGGTGGGTTTCCTTAAAGTCAATTTACCAAGATGGTGAAAGAAAGCAGTCTTCTGGGATGTGGCACCGTGTAGATGTGGTGTTAACCGACGTTTCATATCGCCTCCATCTTCAGGGTAGAAGGAAAAATAAATCCACAAGCGAAGAGACCGTGGTACAAACAGACTGGTCTTCCGAAACGTCGGTTAACACCACATCTACATGGTGCCACATCCCAGAAGACTGCTTTCTTCATAGTCACTGCCGTGAAAACCTCAAATCTTACGAGATGGTGAAATGTTTAACTGTGGTTACATTAGCACTTGTTTCTATCGGCTGTTGTGCTGTTGGTGTAGTTACTCAATTTGCATCTGATTGTAAATAAAGTAGTTTTTTTTTTCCTGGAACATGAGTATAATCTCAGTTAAGTGATATGCCCAAGCATCAGCCAATGAGGATGGAATATCACATAAGAATGTGTGCACAGGGCTTTAAAGTTCCGGAAACAGTTTCTATCCTAATGAAAAGATGTTATATTAACAATCACACAGACATGACACTTCAGTCTTCAGTGGCACAATGTTTCAGGGATGAAATTAACCGAATCCTTCTGTTGTTTCAGGCACATCACATGGATCAAACAAGATGTGAATGTAAAAAAGGTTGGCATGGAAAAGACTGTGGCCAACCTGAAGTAATCTGGCGAGCTTTCATAGCATCTCGTCAAAAAATATCCCCCAGGAGACGAAAAACACCTCGGAGAATTATTCATGGTTTTCCAATTACAGGCTTAGAAACAACAATAGCTGAAATTAAACTTCATGAACTATCGCATGTTGTTGACTTTTTTGTTATAGGAGAGTCAAACCATACAGCAACAGGACATCTTAAACCGCTTTACTTCAGGCATAAACTTCAAGACAAGGGATTTATCTCTGAAGATATACGACAGAAGCTTCTTTACATTCCGTTGACAGATCCCTTGTATAGTGATAGTAAAACAGTTAATCACAGCAGCGCTTACAGCAAGAGTATTAGACAACAACTGTGGCAAAGAGGGCAAGTCACATTAACAAATTTAAGATCAGATGACCTGTATATAGACTCTACTGATGCATATCAAATTCCTAATCCAAAAGCACTATTATTCTTCAAACTGTATGATGGCTGGCCATTGCCAGTTGCATTTCGGTTGCGGTGGTCCGCATATGGTTTCTTCTGGCAGCATCCAAAGAGGACTGTCATAACACCAGGTGTTTATACAGTAGGAATTAAGGCTGATATATTCCATAATAGTCCACTGAGGATTCCAGGTTATCTCATTCCAGGGTTGGAGGAACCTGAAGGGAGTTCGATGTATGAACTTCTTGTGGGAGACTTGAATCACTATGGTGGCTGGTACTGTAGTTGGTGTCTCGAACCAAACGATATTGTTACCATGCTGCAATGGACACCTCACGATAACAGTCCAATCGACTGGGACAAAGTGAACAGCAAAAAGATTGATGCAGCATATGTAGAAGATCTTGTTGGTACAGGGTTATGGCTTGATGGTGTTACACCCCTTATTAGAAAATCTCAGCACAGGGACTTGTACTTTGCTCCTGAATATGTTACAAACAACACTTGGAAGTACGACTTTCTATACACTAATTTCTATAGCAAACTTGATTACTATAATTAACCTTTATCATCTGTGTGTCGCACCATTGTGGTAGCACATACATAGGTCCAGCAAACCTAGTGACATTGTTTCCGATGTGAATGTCACTAATCCCTACTTAAAATCCAGCTGCAATTACTACAATAGCAAAAGGCTTAAATCCCATGGTCCCAGATGAGAAAGGTTAATAACTGCAATAGGATGCTGTTCAGTTGATTTTGAATTATGTTGTTGGTAATAACTTAAAAATACTATCAATCAAATTATGAATTTATTCTTGTGATTTTAAATGGTTTCACAGCGATTTAAAATTTGTCAGCTGTACTGTTAACTAGTTTAAAAGAAATGTAATACTCAAATTCTTACTTACAAGAAGTTGGGCTGAAATAGACTCACGTGCTTCCAAACCAGGAAGTTAAATTTGAGGGTATGCAGGCATTAATTTACTTAAAGATGGCGATTTTTCTGGTCAATTATCATGTTCTTATGATGTCAGAAATAAGATAGTTATGTAATGTGTTCAGAAGTTCTGCATAATCCATCTAGGAAATTCATTGTTCTTCCACAGAGGTGGTTCTTCAACAGTTTTAGAGACAGCTATATTAAGACTTAACAATTTCAAAGGAAGCACATTTGTACTTGTTTTAAATTTTGATTATATTCTATGCAGAAGCAACAATATTTGTGCTTTCACTGTTAATACATATGCTTCCATAGATCATCTTAATGCAAGGTCTGCTTGTTCAAACTGCCTTACTTTGGGTTATACTTCTTATTAATTTCAGTGAAGTACCATGCAAAGAAAGAACGGTATACTAGAATGATTTCACATCCAACCATTAGCTGGACACAGGAAGCAACTAATTGAAATTCAGAAAGTCTGAATAAATTAGTTTTTTCTTCCTCTACTAGCAGTGAGGAAAGAAAGAGATCATAAAGGTAACTGTGCCACAATGAGGAAACAAGCTTCCAAATTTCTGATGATTAAGATTTAGAAGTGAACAGGGTCCTGTGTCAGAAGTGTCTTGTGATGGTGCTGATGGTAATTTTCTGAATATGTACAAACAGTTCAGATAAAACTACCAAAGACTTCCCTGCATCATGCAACATTGTGTTCCCCACAAAAGGCAAAGGATCCATAGCCAGCTATCAAATTTTATTCAGAGTTTTTGAGAAACTGATAGTCACTCAGCACAGAAATTCTCCATCCCTTACAGAAAGTGAATGTTCATTGCCATGTACACAAGATGCCACTACTGGATCCTGCACAGAGCAGCCTCACGCTGTTTCTGTGAGATCTATTTTTGTATTATCATCCCATCTATGCCTAGGTCTCCCAAGTGGTCTCTTCTCTTCAGGTGTTCAGACTAGAGTTTTATATGTATTTCTTATTGCTCCCACATGTTCTATGTGCCCTACCCATGATTCAAATTTGCCATATCCTAGCACTGGTACAGTACACTTACTGATGGAGCTGAGCCCTTCTTGAGGAGCCACCAATTCTGCAGCTACTCAAGAATTTCCCAGCATTTTATGGAATGCGAAGGTTCATTACCGTGTTCACAAGAGCCCCCCACTGGTCCCTATCCTGAGCCAGATCAATCCAATCAATACCATCCCATCCTATCTAAGATCCACTTTAATATTGTCCACCCACCTATGCCTTGGTCTTCCCAGTTGTCTCTTTCCTTCTGGCTTTCTCCCCAATATCCTATACGCATTCGTCTCCCCCATTCATGCTACATGCCCCACTCACCTCATCCTCCTCGACCTGATCATTCTAATTATACTTAATAATATTAAATCCATGGCTATGGTTATGCTACAGACTGTATGTTAATAAATGAACCACCTCTATAATAATTCATTCAAGTAAAAGACTGCTGTTGCAACATTATTGCAGTTAACTACCAATGTTAAGTTTGTATCTTTGCATCATGGTTTCTCAGTGACTGAATGATCCTTGCTTTTTTGGCACTGATTTATATACTCGTTTTAAAATAATTGCATTATATGATAATACTGTGTTTACACAAATTCAATTTATACACCTGATTTGTCACTGCACTGAGGAAGACTTAAAGCAATCTTAAGAAAATGAATTCAAAATGAAATGGGAAGAATTATTATTATTATTATATATTAACCTTTTACTTACTCCATTTAAAATACTAATGTATGAGACTTCCAGGGGGGCATGCAGTAGCGTAGTTGGTTGAGGCACTATACTACAACCCGGAAGGTCGTGGGATCGAATCCCGATTAGGTGGATTTTTTCAATTGACCTAATCCTTCCAGCCGCATTATGGCCCTGGGGTTGACTCAGCCCCCAAAAGAAATGAGTACCAGGAATATTCCTGGGGGTACGGCACGTAAGCCTGACAACCTCACCACCATCTGTGAGCCGATTGTCTAGAAAATGCGGGAACCTCAACCTCTCACAACCCTACGGGCCTTCATGGCCTGTTACAGGGAAAGCTTTACTTTCTTATGGGAGTTCCAGTGCTCCTTTTCCCTGGGTATTTAAATTTTAAATGAGATTTCACTACAGGGATTGTCTTCTGGGATGTGACACCATGAAGTTCAGCAGATAGATACCAATGTTTTTGAGAAACCTGCGGCCTTCATTTTCTACCCTGAACCAGCTTCCTCTGAAATGTTGGTATCTACCTACCATAGTACACAGGATCATGTAGGATTTAAGGTTCTCAGAGAGAGGGTTATGAAGACATGTTCCCCTGAATTCTCAGTCGATATTCAACTGACTACATGATGTATCCCAGTCATTCCCTTGTGAACCTCAAGTCAATACAGTTTCACTGTTTTTTACTATGGGACATCTGAGGTGTCACATCAGTGAAAATTACAGTTATGGTCTTGTGGGTTATGATACCATATAGTTTCATGGGTGGTTATCAATATTTTGGAGGAACCTAGTACTAGAACTTGGCAACTAGCTACAAAACTATGTGGTGTCATAAATGACTATGTTAGAAGGAGCAGATCCCTTCTAATTTTATTAAGTTTTACTATGTTCGAAGAAGCAAAAGGTTAAAGTCATATAGATGATGTTAAAAGTGCCAAATTTCCTATAGATTCTGTAATTGTTATATGTATATAGACATGCATGTTTTAAAATATTTTAAGATCTGTTTTCATGTAAAATTTTCTTGTATACACATTTAATTTCAGTGTTAAAGCACAGGCCTATAATTGCTTCAAAGTTTGTGAGCTACTGCATACATATCCAGAACGTTTTGTATAATGCCTTGAAAAAATAATAATAATATGTTTACTTATAACTCTTCTTCTTAAATTCATTTTTCCATTCCTGAAATGTCTTAGATTGAAGATTAATTGACAATACTTAAATAAAGTATGAAGATAGAACTTAATAATAAGAGTTTGAAATGGGATATCTAGTTACTTCATCAAAGGATCTGAAACAATTCTGTTGCTTTTATATTTATAATATTATACAGGGAGATTATTTGTGGACAGAGCTGAAGCAGAACCTTTCCACAATGTGCGAACACCGTGCCAATCGCCATATTTTCTGCTCAGTCAGTTACAGTCATAATGAAAGTGCCAGCAACTTAACACAGTGAAGTTTTAAACCTACATTACTGAACATGCTGAAAATGTTCTAAACAGATTGCTCCTTACAATTTACTGTTTCCAGCACACAGACTTGTACTTTAAGTTGTGCATTTTCTCTGAGATAATTTCATGTTTTATCTTGTAAATATCATCATGAGAAGAAATCACACAGACAAATACCAGCAGAAGAAGATATCCACACATCACAAATTATATATAACCTCTCTGCTAAAAACACTGTTCAAAGTTACAATTTTTCTTGTCTTCAATTCCCTGAAAATGGCTACAGTAACTGTTTCTGGATAAAATATGAAGCCAATTGTCCTCCTCACATTCAGGACACAACTACTTCTACAAATAGAGCATAAGTTTGCATATAAAATGTGGATTCTCCGCAATTCAGTGTTGTGAGACAGTAAATATGGCCATCAGTCCCATGGGACTCAGAACCAGGAATGACTGTTCCAGTGAGGGCCAGCAGCAATTTACCCAACCCAACCAAGTGTGTGCCACTTTTTGTGTTCATGTGTCCATTCAAATAAAATAAAGCCTTATGAAGAGTTCTGTATTCTGGGATATAATGCTGTGTAGTCTCTTGAAAGTCAGCTTATGTTTCGGAGGTGACATGTTCCCCCAAAACATTGAATAACTTTCAAGGGACTCCACAGCATTATATCCCAGAATTACAGAACTCTTCATAACCAATGACGTGGGAACCTCAGATCATACAAAATCAAGCCTTGTCTGAAAGAAAGTCAACTCAGTATCAAGTTCATAGTGTGAAATGACTGAAGATACCAGTTACAGAAATAAGGTCTGCTTATTGGATCATGTGGCTTCAAAGACTTTGCTGACGGTAGTTTTGTTAGGCCATAGTTTCAATAATTATGAGGGAAAGTTAAATGTCACGTAAGATTCACATAGAACACCTGATGATCCAATGTAAATTTATCCATGACTAAATAAACCACATGTGAGGACTGTGAGAGCAAATCGATTTCCTCTTTATCACTGGTGCTAACTTATCAGGGTAAGTGGAAAACAATACAGTGACCACCCATAGAGGAAAGGCCATGTTTTGGCTCAGTCTGCATACCTGCCTGTTTATGGCTCGTGTGTTGACCAAGTAAAAAATTTTGTGGACATCATTCTACACACTGGTAGTAAAAAATGCAGTGTGTATGACCATTAGGATTTTAAAACAATACCAGCATCTATGTATGTATGTATGTATGTATGTATGTAAGGGGTGGGCCACTTGGTTTCATTAAAAACTGACCCAAGTGACAAAATCTTAAATAAACTTAAATCACACAGGATGTGTGCGGCTGATTCGTTTTCTTGTAGGCTCCTTTAACAAGTTGGGTTATCTGTCAGTCCCAACTTGAAAAGGTGTCCTTTCAGCATCTATGCTGATTTAGCTTATTTTTAAATCCATGTATGTAATTTACGGATCTTTTCCTCAAAATCTGCCATCACATTGAAGAACAAATATATTTCTTGTCATAAGTACATTCTATGAAAATTACCCTAAAACAGGTTCAAATATATGATATTAATTGAAAAGTATTATCTTCTGGGGTATAACACTGTTTAGCCCATTGAAGCTGAGCAGCTTGGCTTGCCACCTGCTTTCACATTGGCACCTTGCTCGGCTTGTTCAACCCTGAAAAAGGAGGTGATATGTTCCTCTGATACGTCGGTTGATTTTCAACAGACTACACAGCATTATACACCAGAAGATAGTACTCTTTATAACCACTGCTGTGAGCCTTAAATGCTAAATGATATTAATTCATCATGCTTTGTATCTAGAGAATGGTTTCTTTTCACTTTTAGAAAATTCGCTCCTGGAATAAGAACATCCATGAGGCATATTTCACTACTAAAAATGGTAACATAATTGTAAATGCTTGCTCACAAAGGTAAACTATAGTTCAACCCTTTCAAATCTGAGGTTCATCTGTAGTGTAACCCCCATTCAAGGTTTCTTTGGGGAACAGTGGACATGACAGCAAACAGGAAAATATGATATGACATGAAGAAAGCAGTCTTCTGGGATGTGGCGCTGCGTAGAAATTGTGCTAACCGACGTTTCCTCTGGCCAGTGAAAGATAGCCTGAGACTAAGGACACCGAGTGTATACAGTATCCCATGCGAGTGCGGCAAGGTCTATATTGAGCAGAGAGGCCGTTCTGTGGACACAAGGTTGAGGGAACATCAGCAGCACATCTGTTTTGAACATCCAGACAAGTCAGCTGTGGCTGAACACAGCATCGATTTGGGACACCGCATTCAGCTTCAGAATACCTCCATCCTCGCTAGAAGACCCATTATATGAATCACATTAGGGAGGCCATTGAGATTGAACTCCATCCTGACAATATGAACAGAGAGGTGGGGTTTTGTCTCAGCAAGTCATGGAAGCCTCTCATTGTTCCCTCAAGTAACCTCTGAAATACAACAGACCCTATAGGTCATTCAGGTCCATCGCAGCCCCTGAGCTACAGGGTTAATGCCCTCCATTTAACCATCCTTTCTCTCCCCCTAACACATACTCTGTACCAGCTCTGGCCCACTACCTGCTGGCTATTCCACCAGACCCTTCCCCTCCCCCTCTCTACTATTTCCCTATGTAGCCACACTCCTTGTCTTATATACAGCTGTGTTTACTTGCCTGGACTCAGTCTGTTGCACCTGCTCTGCTGGTTTGCTTGTGGATTTCTTGTCTTCTACCCTGAAGATGGAGGTGATACGTTCCTCCGAAACGTCAGTTAACACAATTTCTACACGGTGTCACAGCCCAGAAGACGGCTTTCTTCATAGTCACCGCCGTGAAAACCTCAAATCTTACATGATATGACATGGTTGCTGTTGGCGCTTTGATTCACAGCTTTACCATACTTTCTGTATGTTTACGAATACTATCAGCCAAGAAAACAGAAGGGAATGAAAGGAAGTACACATATGAACTTATAATTTATGATGATGTGTTCACATTAAGGACAAATATAAAAGAACTCTATTAATGCTGGTATGGAAGTTAATCTTGAAGTAATTAGAGAACTATGTATTTATTCACATTTTATCACCAGGGTGCAGGACAGAACTATAATATAAAAGTAATTACTAAACCTTCAACTCGCCTCCAACTAGTGCCGAGGTCAAGAAAATGTGGACCTATACATCCACTGCCTCATACACCTTCATGGCATAGTGCTTAATTAATTAAGCATAGGGACACCTTTACCTTACTACATGTACTAAACCTTCACAACTATGGGAAGTTCAAATATTTGTGAACAGCAGTAACAAATCAGTATTATTACATTTATGAGAAAGTTAAATATTAAATTGTAGAAATTCTTGCCATCAGTGAGTTCAAAATGTTTCAGCTTTTGTTTCCTACATAAAAACATGAAGATTTAAATATCAAGAACTACAACTGCCTTTGCTTTATGTCTCTGGAACTTCATCTCCCACCATAATGTAAAAACAATAAACAGAATATGTTTGAGAACAAAATGCTGAGTCAAGATAGGAAATAACAGGATCATGGGACTGCTTTAATAATTCACTCTCTTGATCAAATATTATTAGGGAAATTAATTCAAGGCAGATGAGACAGGCAGGACATACAGTATGCTGGAGGAAATGCACTATACAAGGAAAATCTTAGTTGGAAAAACCTAAACGAAAAACACGTCTTGGAAGACCAAAGCATAAATGGCAAGTTAATATTCAAACAGATATTAAAGGAAATGAATGTGAAGGTGTAAGCGCAATTCAGCTAGCTCAGGATAAAGTCTAGTAGTGAGCTCTTGTGAACCTGTAATGAACCTTCAAATTTCTTAAAACATGAATTTCTTACAGAATTACTGGGTTTTTGGACTTTTTCCATCGACAATGGAAAAACAAACCCAGTAATTCTGTGTGTTATCCACCATTGTTAGAACCCTTTAGAATCTACTTGCACAACCAGTATGGACCCGATATATACCCTTCCTTTAGAAAATTGGGACGCTGGAAAATCCAGCTTGCCGAGACACTCAACCACATAACTTTCCTCATGAGATGCAAATATCAGGGCATCATCTCCAAAGGCTTCGCTGGACAATGGAAAAAGTCCAAAATCCCAGTGATTGTGTGTTATCCACCACTGTCAGAACCTTTTAGAATATACTTATATGAATTTCTTGCCCAGCATAGAGATGATCAGTTTCTCAAGGACTCAGTTCCATGACATCATTTAACTGGTCAAAAATACTGTCAAAATGCTAAGATTTCCCTGACTCTCTATGGATCACTGAGAGAGAGTTCACAGAACAGCTTGTGGATCACATGCAAGACACTGTCTTATAGGCCAAAGTAGTGGATAGTACTTACCAGTTATGTTGCAATAACGCAATGGATGTGGCGATGTATGGCAACATGAAGTACAGGGAAAACAGGTGTGCTTTCCAAAGATCACCACCCAACTCAATAATATTAAATACGATGATGGATGCAGCAATTATAACAGACTGACCAACTTCCAATCCATTTACTCCTGCTAATATATTGATCGCATTGGTACAGAACACAGCCAGCATACCCATGTACACATAATACAGAATTCCTAGGGACCAAAACCAAACAAACTGATTATATGCTTATGAAAATTAAACATAAATAATATTGAAGAAAGCTGTCTTCTGGGGTGTGGCGCCGTGTAGAAATTGTGTTAACTGACGTTCTGGAGGAACGTATTGACTCCAACTTCAGGGTAGAAGACAAGAAGAAATCCACAAGCGAACCAGCAGAGCAGGTGCCACAGACTGAGACCAGTCAGTAACTCCAAGTCACGGATCACCTCCACAGACCCTTCCCCTCCTCCTCTCTACTATTTCCCTATGTAGCCATACTCCTTCTCTTATACAGCTGTGTTTACTCGACAGGACTCAGTCTGTGACACCTGCTCTGTTGGTTCGCTCATGGATTTCTTCGTCTTCTACCCTGAAGAAGGAGGCGATACGTTCCTCCAAAACGTCAGTTAACACAATATTTACACGGTGCCACATCCCAGAAGACGGCTTTCTTCATAGTCACCGCTGTAAAAACCTCAAATATTACATAAATAATATTGCTTGTATCAAATATGTATAGCTCACCCAAGTTCTGTTTAATGAAGGCAGAGAAGAGAAGCTTCAAGGATCTATATCCAGCAGTCCTACCCAGATCTGACTTCTGTTTCTTGCTCAGTCAATACAGTGACTAGACTAGGTACAGGCTGGATAACTGGGGTTATATTCCCAGCATGGACAAGAAATTTATATCTTCTCCAGTGTCCAGATCACCTTTGGAGACCATCCTATTTAATGGATACCAGGGGCTCTTTTATCAGTAGCGAAGCAACTGGGGTTGAACCTTGCAATTCACCTTAATTTATTGCCAAGGTTGCATGGAGCTATACATGCAATCTCCCATACATCTCTAGAGCATGGTGAGTAATGAAGCACAGACAAAATTTTACCCCCTTTACCTTTGATCAGACAATTGCAACATATAACTCACCTAAATTAATAGAAAATCCAAACAATTGCCTGAAAGGTTTAGGAACTATAATGGTTGTTGAATTGAAATTAACATAATAGACCATCAAGAGTGGAAGAGATGATATGGTGGGTAATAAGAGCTTGTGCCTCCATCTTAAGTCTAGAACATCATCTGCAAAACCCAGGAGAAGCATGCAGCATATAGACAGGAGAGCTGATACCAGCTCAACAAACTGAAACAAAAGGAAACACAAGTATGACCTATACGTTCAGGCAGACAATGTGACCACCATTTGAATTTCTTCTCTTAATATGTTAGAAGCCAAGACTTACTGTAATGACTCATATACTCAAGACAAATCTTCCCCTGTGCCAACTTACAGAGAAGAAAAAAACACTAGCAAATAAAAGAGCTAAATTCAACAAATATACTGTTGTAGGATTACATTATACTCCCTACTTGATGCTAAGCACCATACATTGCAGTATACTCCAGGGTGTTTGGAATTATGATTGACATTCTGTGAAGTTAACATGAAACCTATGATTACATATTATCTCTTACTGGAGAATAATATCAATGTATGGGTGAAGTTCAAAGAAAACAGGAATATCATATATCATAAATTGAGAGATGCTCATTACTGAAAGCAGAAACTAATATCATAAAACAATTAACAACCCTAGAATGATTAGATAAAAAATCCGCCCACCAAATCCTCATGTCTTAGTGGAGGGTGGAGTCCAGCTGGGTCCACTCAGCACAGCGACCACTGATTGGCCTATTGTACCTGCCCCGGGTGATTATGATGATGGAGGATTTGGTGGAATGAAGATTGGCAGGTGAAACTGAAGTACTCTGAGAAAACCTCCCCCAGTGCCACTTTGTCCACCACAAATCCCACTTGACCAGACCTGGGATCGAACCCGGGCTGCTGCTTGAGCTATGGCATGGCCCATCCTCATGACTTAGTGTGACATTAAATTTAAGAGACTAATTTGTTAACCCACTGTGTACAATAACGAGTCAGACTTGTAAGCACAGTGAAGGTCCAAAGACCTATTCTACATTATTTACCCATCTGACAATTTAAACACGATGTACATTTGATTTGTTTCATTCTGGTCTGTCACACCAACAATATTATAAAAGATAAAACGACTCCGTTGAGTGTGATGGTCTATAAGGACTGAAACATGTAAGGGTGTTAAGAACTGAAGTAATAAAATTTTATCAGTCACACTCGACGGAGTTATTTTATCTTTTATAACAATGTACATATAATATAATGTGGCTTTTGAAGCAGAACAAAAGGGGGATAAATCCAATATAAGACTGCTGTAATAGTGACTCCCAGTCATATTGCGTACTTAAAAACATACCTCATCATGTGGAAAATCTGCATTCTTCAGTATGGACTGACTGAATGGAACCGGAATAAATATGAAAAGTGTGATTAAGAAAACACACCCTGTTACAACTCCTAAAGCTTCAGGTCTGCAAGAAATATATAAATCATATCCAATTATGATAAGTTACCAACTTAGAAATTAACACTTAAATTTAAATGTAAAAAATATAACTTTACAATATTGTGACTGGTTAGTCTGCATACGCTGGATTTGTTTTTGACAAGTAATCACACATCAAACCCGAATTAAAAGGTTACAAGGCTACGCGGCTCGATTTATGGAAGAGCGGCCAAAGTGGTGGCGCCAGAACCTCCATAAAACGGAAACAGAATCCACAGACTTTATTGGGTCTGCATTTTCTAAAATCACACACACAAGGATTGTATTTTTTCGTTATATAACAAGGAATTATAACATTAATTAGTTGCTACAGATAGGGACCTTCACATTTTTATTGCCCTGGGCCTTCCAGAACTGTAAACACAATAGTTTGGCTGTGACAGAATAACTATGTTAGGGTTAGAAACTAAATAAAGCCCGAATTAAGGAATGGTTAAACGCTGGTCCTTATAGAATACTTACATTTTTTCTTTTCTACTCTTACTCATATCTATGCCATAGAGATTCGCTTTAACAAACATGTCTTTAAATCGTGGGATAATTCTTAGAGTAACTAGATATGCCACTACTGACACAACACTATTCACAAGAACAGGAAACCACATTTTGATAATTTGAACTAAACTTTAAAGCAATGCATACGTATACACAGTACAAAATCAACAATGCTGAAAATCATTTGAATGTCTTCCACACGTCATTATGATCCATGTAACACTACGTTTCTCTACTAAGTACACATTTTCTAGCACTGGTAAATTGCTACTACTGCTACGAATTGCCTGCACTGATGTAATAAGTATTACCACACTATACATCAAACACGACAAAATTTGTATAGCATAAAATCTCAATATCACAAAAACGTTCTCAAATTTCAAAGTTGTTCCCAAGTTTTTACAATTTTGCCATTAAGAGAATGATGACCTGTGTCACTTACTTCATCCTTAGTGATTTTTTAATACATACGTCTATTGGTCTACCTGTCAAACCAAGTAGTTTAGCAGCATGGCTGCCGAGTAGCTCCGCATGAAGAACAATATAACCTATCTTACAATAACTGTTGAGGAATCAGAATGTATGGAAACGCAGAGTGGTCACGATATAAAGAGAAAGTTTTTGTTTCTAGACCGGTCTCAAACCCTTTTCATTAAGAACGCGTATTCGTACTAATTCAAGTGGGAGTTGTAAATTCCCTTTCATATAGATACCGGGTGCGAAGGAAATGAGGCAGTTTTTATTCCTGAGTTTTGTCGCAGGAATAATATCATTTGTATTGGTTCGAAACAGCTTTTATGTGACCCAAGGTATTATTAATTTACATGCCACTTTTGCATGCGGCAACCAGAATTCAAACATAAGGAAAATACATATTGCATAACTTACTTTCTGGATTATGTCTATTGTC
Organism: Cryptotermes secundus; assembly: GCF_002891405.2. NCBI lineage: Eukaryota > Metazoa > Arthropoda > Insecta > Blattodea > Kalotermitidae > Cryptotermes > Cryptotermes secundus. The sequence continues at coordinate 44,973 of NW_019736393.1, forward strand.
TGTTATTCAGAATGAACACAGTGTTTCTGAAACTAGATGGAGATTAGCTCATCTCAGTAGAGATGTGAATGGTCATATCAAGCATCGAGCAACAGACCACCTGAATTTCTACATGTCAGTGTCTTTCTTTTATTGGGCCATAAAGAGGTTGAGGGAGGAAATGAAGATGTATATCAACAATTAAAATACAAAAGAAAATAACTTCATACATATGAGAATTTATTTGTGTTTTAGATGCTGCAATTAAAAAGAACAAACTCCTTCTTCTGATTGGTATTATGTCTTCTCAGAATAACTTTGAAGCAAGACAAAGCATTCGGGACACTTGGCTTTATCTTACAGAGCAAGAGAATGTGAAGTATTTTTTTCTTGTTGGTAAAAAAATTTGTAATGTCCCTCCTGAAGACAGAATATATAAAGAAGCTTGTATAGAATGGACAGTAGGTGGGTAGTTGTCTTCTTTCATTACAGTTGATGAAAAATTATTCTAATTTATCCATTAAATAGAATAATATAATGTGAAAATGTAGCATGGAAGAACGAGGAAAGGGACAGTTACATGTTGGTTAGTTAGTGCTGTAAAACCAGTGAAGAGAATGGCTCTTCTGAACTAGGTGGATTCTCCAGATGAGTAGAGGACCCATGGAAATGACCAAAGAATGTTATAGAGGAAATTATTACAGCGCATTTTCAGTAATTTGTGCCTACATGTATCACTGTTGGGAACAGTAGTTATAGTGTCTTAAGAAATCGTAATTAGCTTTGTTAAAGTAAGTACTCTGGACCTAAGCACACAATGTCTGCCTTTGTCTACTCCCATTTCAAATCCTGGTAAAAATTACCATTCATTAATTGCTGTGATACTCTTGATTTTGTGTTAAAAATAAGGGGGGGGGGATCTTACAGTCTTGTTTCCAAGTCACTGTAATACCTCATGCTGGTGCTTCAGTTGCCATGTTGTTACTCCAACTTTCTTCCACCCCCTTATATTAATTGTAGTTAAATGGCTTAGCTGGTCTACCCTTGTCCTTACTTTGCATAATTTTTCATGTTATTTTGCTGATTAATGAAATTAAGTGATGTAAATTTTGATCATAATTTCATCACACTTTTTGTTGTTATTTCCAGATATGAAAGAGTATTCAGAATTTTCAACAGGTGAAGTTGATGCAGTAAAGATGAGAATTTTTCCAAGTTATGTTGGGGTTACATTTCTAGTTCATTATCCTATAGTTATACGCAGTATGAACTTACTGAGAGACTATGTGACTGTAACTGATGGCTTTGTCCAAGTGAGTTTGCTGAATGCTGTCACTAGAGAGAAAATAGTTTCAGCAACTTTCTCAAATAATGAGAATAATTCTGGCTCTGACCTGCTAGAGAAGACCGTTGAGCCATACATATTGCCTAAAGGTTTTGAGGGACAGGTTATTGTGGAACTGATTGGCAACAAATCGGGAAATATTAGTCTGGACCACTCAGAATGCTGGCTGCAATGGAATAATGGAAGTGGATTAATCACATTTCTGCAGCTTATCAGAGATGTAAATGGGAAGCCAGTGCCTTTCCATGAAATGTCCTGTATACATGCCTGTCTGACATTCACTCTTCATGGTAATATACTATGATAAACTTTCAAGAGATTTTATACTTTTCTGTACCCCTAGCAACGGGTCTCTGCATGCTACAATATCTATTTTAATATTAACCTCCATCTATGTTATGGTTTTCCAGGTTATCCCTTCCCATGATGTTTTCCAGCCACCATTTTATAAATATCTGCCTCTCTATATATGATACATGCCCCACCCATCCTATCCTTCTTGATTTAATCCCTCTAACATGAGTAATAGAAGGTGAAGAATAGAAATTGTGAAGCAAGTCATTTAGTAATATTGTCCCTTCTCCTGTCCCTACTTGTATTAATATTTCAGTGATGAATAACATGTCTTGTCTTGACTCTGCTAATTAAGAGACTTATCATGGGTAGTTGTCAGGAATGAAGGTACATAAATTGCAGAGGAAATTTCTGTTCACTATCCATGAATACATAGGTTTATTTAGTGCAACGTGTTTCAGAAAGAGGAGAACTTCAATTGCATGTTGCGAAAAGAAGTGATCGCAGAAAATCTTGGGAAAATGAAATAAAATTACTGAAGAATAAACTCCTAAAAGAATCAGAAGAAAAAAAAGATATTCTATTCCTTGATGTTGTTGATATTTATAGAAACTTGCCACGGAAACTTCTACATTTCTTTAAATGGTGAGTTATGGTTGTTACCTACTTGAATATTTTAAAATCCAGCCTTATATATCCTTTGAATGATACTGTTTACTGTCAAATTGTTGTATGTTCCATAGGAAGTTAGCAGGCATTAATAGTTACTGTAATTTTTTATATCATCAGTTTTGACTGAACATATACTTGTATTTGGGAAATGCTTGGTTCAAATCGCAACTGCAACACTAGATATCCTGATTGAGGTCTTCCATGGTTTTCTGTAGTCCCTCCAGACAAATGCTGGAATGGTGCCTCAATCAGGCCAAAACTGCTTCCAGATCCATTTCAGTTCGTCTTTTATCCTAGCATTTGACGCTGTACAGTATCAATACTGAAAATGCCATTAAATAACTCACTATAAGATTTTTTTCTGCTGACTTCATCTTATGGTTAGCAGAATGTGAATGTTTGTCAGATCCCAGATGACCATAATCTTGGTCTGTGAAGACCTCAAATCTTAGAATTTATATATATAAAAAAACTAAACTCCATGGCTTGAGTCCGCAAGCGAACTATACTGATCGAGTGACTGCTGCTTGTCGGCGAAATCAGTGCAAAATTTAGCAGATAGAGGGTGTCACGTGGTCAGCGAAATGAATCCCCACAGCCGTTAATTTCGGTTTTCTTACACTTATTTGGATTATTAAAGTATACATTCTTCTCAGAATTTATCCTTTAATAATCCAAATAAGTGTAAGAGTAGGTTCATGCCAGAGTGTGATTTTATGGTTCCATGAAGCAAAATGAAGTTCATTAAAAATGTAATGTCATTTCTACATCTTTAAGTTATTAATTTTGGTGATTAACTGTTAATTACTACTGTCTCTGTTTATTAGGGCACACTTGAATGAAGAATTCTCATACTTACTGAAAACAGATGATGACACATTTGTTAACATTGGTGAAGTATTGAGGACTTTGAAGGTGGCCAGGCAGGAGCAGTCAGAGGAAACTTTCACTCACCCAGAGACCAAATTATATCTCCGTTGGTGGAGTTCATTTCGTGAAGGTTGGCCCGTCCATTCATTTGGAAAGTGGCGAGAGGATAACTATTGTTCAGAGACTTATCCTCCGTTTCCATGTGGTGCAGGTTATGTGCTTAGTAAAGATCTGGTTCAGTTCCTAGGAAACAATGCATATAATTTCCTTTATCAGGATTTCCAAGGTGAGGATGTTGCTTTAGGCATATGGTTAGCTGGTGTCAATCCTCTGAGATACAGCGGTGACAAGATTTCTTGTACTTGGGCGTGTGATGGCACCTGTAACCCAAAAGCCTGTAACAGAGCTGAGTTATCAGTAGATGCTATGTATGAAACATGGGAGGCATATCAAAATTGCAGTAATTTATGTGGCTGTCACTGGAAGTAATTCAAAGATAAGACTGCATTATTTCTGGAAATATAGGTTCTGTAATGCATCTGTATGCATCTGGAAGGTCCATATGTCCATTCATCTGTATGTTTAATCCCTGAAACTATGCAACTGATTTTGATGAAATTTGATATGGGATGGATTCAGCTGTGCACTGTTAGGCAAATTTTATTACGGTCTATATTGGTCCATTAACACCTATACTTTACATGGACCTCGAGTCAAAATACGGATCACTGTGCAAGATATTGGATTATTACATAAAGTATTGTGTGTGTGTATGTGGAGATGGGTTAGAATACCTCCACAATAGCTTTGCAAGTCACAGAAGATGATGAAAAGGGATCCCAGTCCGTGGGGGTATAAATGGGGCACCCTTTCACTGGGGGACATAAATACAGGGGCCTGGTCCACCAGGTTTAGTGAAATCCAAAGAAGTGAAAGCTGGTTGCAGTCCAGCAGAATTTTCTGAACAAGGCTAAGGCTAGAAAAGGGCTGTTTTATCGATGATGATGTCTGTGTGTCTTTTTAAGATCTATGTCTTTTATTTAAAATATTCTTTGATTTGGTGTATATTTAATGAAGTACGAGGTAAAATAATGTATGCTTTTATTCAGTGTTGTTTCTGTATTGTTTATTGCCTTATGAACAATGGAATTTATGACTTCAGTGTAATATAAATTAACATCAACTTTACTGCAAGACGCAAAATTGTAAACAACACATTTTGAAAGTATATGTATATTACAGATTGGTTTCATCTTTCTTGTATTGTTATAATTCTGATCTGTATACCAGTTGTGGTCCTGTTGTTCCTATGATTACCAGCATGTTCAGTGATATCTTATAAAAGTGAGCTCCTGGTCATGAGGAAAGCTTTGAATCTTATATGTTGAATAGATACATTAATTTGGTACACAGATAACTCAAGTAACCATAGTGTCAACATAATTATTAGGTCTTGATACATCCATCAGATAATTTATTAATAATTCCTCACAGTAAGCTTTTCAAGGCCGGTCACGGTAGCCGAGCGGTCTAAGGCGTGCACTGTCTTCGCTCGCTCGGGAGCCGGGATCGTGGGTTCGAATTCCACTCAGGGCATGGATGTTTGTGTGCGTTTTTCTGTGTTTGTGTACAGGTAGAGGCCTTGCGATGAGTTGATCACCCGCCCAAGGAGTCCTACCAAATGTCTAAGATCTAGAAAAACTGAAGTGAACGGAGAAGTTCATGGAGGTAGGCCTAGGCCCACTGGGGCTGTAGTGCCAAGGAAAAAAAAAGAAGCTTTTCAAGATAAAATCTTGGGAAACAACCTTACTAGGACCTTCTGTCTATACTGTCCCAAAATGAAACTGGACTCTCATTCCCTGAATTTACTTCCTGATCAGATGTACAGATCTTTCTGTTCACAGATTCAAAACTTCACCCTTACTAAAGACAAAACTTTGGTAATGTGAAGAATATCAAGTCATCACTGTGATTCATAGCTGATATGAAGCTGTAGATCCACTGTTCTGATCCTGTTACCCAGTCATTAGGGGTGGCTGAATCTGCTTTGTGGGAGTTTCCAATGTAATTTTTTTTTCTAAAAGAATATTTTCTAGTAAACTTTTGCTTGGTTTGGCCTGAAGGTCAAAACATACAATGCATCAGTATTGCTGCATTATTGGTTCTGGCCATTATATTATGCATGGCCAAAGGTGCAAGGCCTCATGCATATGGGTTTTTAAGATTTTTATTGTAACTCCTGCAGATGGTATATGTTGTGTTTGGTTTATATATCAAGCCTTGTGTTCGTTCTAGTGTCCAGAGATAGGGACTAGCTTTATCAACTGGGCCTAGTTGATTAGATCTTTTACATGAGGTTGGAGGCAGAGTCCAGTCTCTGAAACGTTGTTTTAAATAACAACAGAATGAAGGATAACGTTGAAGAAGTCAATAATTGTAATGCATCAGCACAGGTATGAGTGGAATATTTACCACTACACATCAGTCAATTTCAGGTATGTGTACTGCCACATACCAGCTGGAAAAAAAAAAAGCAGTGGGTGTCCTTATCTCAAAATGGGTCCTACATCTTGCCTCTATAGGCCGAGGCCATAAGGGTCAACAAAGACCACATCTGCAGACACCTTAGAAACCAACGGACTAACAAATGTACGGACATACATCCCTGGAATGACAGCCATGTGGTAACCTGCATTGCTGTTCTCAAACATTTGTCATCACACATGCTGTGTGTAAAAATTTTCATTATGTAATTCAAAATTACTCTCTGAATTAGTTACAAACAAGGTAGTTTGGAATAATTTGGGAGATGTATCAGTGCCAAATGTAATGAGTACTGAGTGGAACATTATTCAATTCTGTGGAGATATTGCAATAACACTTGAGTGTTACCTCCATTACAACTTTATCATGTGACCATACCCCTCCCCTTCCTCCTCCATCCTATCTCCCCCACCTCCCTCTTGCCTGTCTCTGTGCGACACAAGATCAGACACAACCAGCTGACTGCTGACTGTCTCACTGCAATGTTGCTCAATTTTCATGTGCCTCACTTTGTTTAAGTGCAAACATAAGTGTTTAATTTTAATTTAGTTTTAGATGAACCATGGCAGAAAGTAGATCTATATTGAGGTGTGTGTGGTGGGTACTTACAGTACTCCTGGTTCTTGCTCAGTTGGAGACTGGGATGTCAGCTGCTGTAAGAGGTATGTATTATTTTTTTATTGCTAGTGGGGTGGGACTAAGTCCCTTGTACTATGGCCACTTCTGGTCTATTGTACCAGCCCCAGATGATAGGTGAGGGTGATTGTGGAGTAATTGGTGGAATGGAAGATTGGCAGGGGAAACTGAAGTACTTGGACCAAACCTGCCACAGTGCAACTTTGTCCACCATAAATCCCACTTGACCAGACCCGGGATCGAACCTGGGCCGCCACGGTGGGAAGCCAGCGACTAACCGCTTGAGCCATGGCGTGGCCCCTAGGAGATATGTAACAGATGGTCAATATAGAAGTAGGATCGGTCTTAACGAAGATAACAGACTGGCTCATTTTTATTCACCTGTCTTTGTACTTGAAAATTTACTACTTTTAGATATGATAGAGGCTACAGTTTATACACTTACTTCAAATTACCTATGTTTATAGATGATAAACATGACAAAGATTAAACTTATTATGTTTGTAGTATCTGAATGTGGTACTTTTAAACATCCTACAGATTTGAATATTTAATTTAATTTAACTGTGTTTGTATCTAGGATGATACTTTATTTTTTAAATAAGGATAGCTCAGTCAGTATAGCACTGGGCTATGGGCTAGACGGCTGGGGTTCGATTCCTGGTAGGGGCAAGATTTTTCTTTTCTCCATACCCATAGCGTCCAGACCAGCTCTGGGGCCTACCCAGTTTCCTATCCTGTGGTTTTTTTCTTTGGGGTAAAGCGGCTGGAGATTAAAGTTGACCATTCACTTCCATTTAATGCTGAGGTCTAAAATGGTGGAACTGTACCTACATTCCCCCATATGTCTTCATTGCGAGGTGCTTAATTAAATAAGAACAGGGACAACTTAATACATATTTACTTTCGAGTATTCAATGTTTGAATGATAAAGTTACTTATGGTATAAGTTCACATTTTATGTATTCATTCACCATAACTACGTTAACTCCTAATTATTGAATATTGTCCTGTAATTGTTGTACCCTGTCTTGAGAAGATACTGAAACTCAATTTCTTTGTCAGATTTTCTTTAGTGGTGATTTTCTCACTCTCTCTAGATCAATTTTGGCTTAGGATTATCAAATTGGCTTTGACTTATGTATCCCTTATCCATCCAAAGTTACCTTTCATTACTTTTATCACTTTTCATTCAAAGCTGCAAAATCTCTGCATTGGAAAAACAAGAAACAATCAAATAAACAAAACATCTACAGATTCTTCATTTCAATTACCATTATCAGCATCACTGATTCATTGTGTAATGCACACAGAAAACTGGATATATATTTTAAGAAATATTTTCCATTCAGAAAGATCTAACAAGCAAATAAATATGCAATATGAACTTATTTTTTGTAGCTATAAATTCTGCAATTTATAAAATTCTGTGTGAGGACTAGGTTATGAATGTGTGGAACTAAAACCCCACTTCCCCATTCATCTTAATATCATAATGCTTAATTAAGTATAGGGAAAATTTTACCTTACCTTTACCGCAAACACATCGACCTCACAAAATTATTCTTGTTTTCATGTTGGATTTGGGGTTCTCACAATAATGACTATTTAGAATACTATTTTCTGGGGTAGTATAGCAACTGGCCACAGGCTGGATGAAAGAAGGTTTGGAGTTTGAGTCCTGTTAGGGTCAAAGATTGCCACATTGTCCAGACCGGCTCTGGGGCATGAAGCTGACCACTCACCTCAAACTAGTGATGTGGTCAAGAAAACACAGAACTATACATGCATTCCCCAATATGTCTTCATGGCCTAGTGATTAATTATTTGAGCCCAAGGACACTTTTACCTTTAATCTTTTGGGATGTGGCGCAATGCAGTCTGGTAGAAGTTCTACAACATTTTGGAGGAATGTACTGTCTCCTCCTCGTAAATAAGACAAGGAAACAAACTACTTGCTACTTGCATCTTGCCAGTTGCTTGCTTGGTTTACTTTCCAACCCTGAAGATGGAGACAGTACGTTCCTCTCAATTATTAGTGAACTTCTACTGGACTAAACGATGTCACACCCAAGAAGATAGTAGTTTCTGTGTTTTCTTTGTTTACTTATTTTGTGACTTTTATCAGCTGTGAGGCTATATATTGTTTTATAAGAAATGGTAGAAGGATCTGAAAGAATGGGATAAAGGTAAAAAGCATAAAGTTGTCCCTGTGCTTAACTATTTAAATACTACGCCATGAAGGCGTATGGGGGAGTGGATGTATAGATCCACATTTTCTTGACATCGGAACTAGTTGGAAGTGAGTAGTCAGCTTGAAGCCCTGGCCGCTGTAACCTCGGGACCCATTGGATAGGAGGTTGGGTGGTCCCCAGAATCGGTCTGGACGCCGCGGAGAAGGGAAAATTCTTGCACCTACCGGGACTCGTACTCCGACCCCTCGGTCGTCCAGCCAGTAGTTATACCGACTACGCTATCCCGGTTCCTAGAAAGGATGGGGTAGCGTAATCAAATTTAGCGTTCATATTTTTCGCACGTAATCACTAATTCATTTACAGGTATAAGCAAATCAATTGATAAAGCACAATTAAATGAACCAAGAAACAACAACAAAGAAAATAGTGGAAAAGTATAGAGCAGGAGTCCCGAAAGTATTTTCAAATTACAGACCACACAGGTTTAATATTCCAGTGTATTTAGAAACAAGATGTCTGGTAGTTTCAGCTGTTTTTTTAATCATCTTGAGGGGTCAAGTGCGCGACCTCATGTTTATCATCGCCCACATTTCATCAAGTGGTTGTTACCCTTAATGACAATAAAAAATGGGTGTCTGGGCCACTGTCTCGTTTATGGCGACTAATCCAATAAGATTTCTTTTGTTTATTTTTTACAAATTCGTGGAATAACTGGGCATATAAAGAGAAGGGCACGAATATTGAATATGGGTTTTAACTGCCTCTTAGCAACACATCCTGCATTTCATAACAATAAAACTCGGATGATATATTATCCCCACGCCCATCCTGCCATTGACCATATCAACAGCATGTACCAAGGACGAGATTATAAAACTCTCAGCAGAAGCTGTTCCTGCCTCGCACTGCGGGTCGCCTGAACGCAGGGCCAAAAAAGTACGGGATCCGTTCGAGTCTGCATTGAATCCCACACACACACAGCACATAAAAAAATTAATTATGTTTAATTCAATCAGTTCTTACAACCTTTACATCTGTCGCCATACACTTTAAGGTTCCAAACAGAGACACTGTTTATCTCCGCTTGCTCCCAATTTGGAGCATAGGACGGATTTCTCAGTTTCATGATAATTTTTACATCCTTGGACGGGTGATCAGCTCGTCGCAAGGCTTATACATAATCACAGGACAACATAAACACAGAATAAACGCAAACACACACACCAAACATCCATGCCTTGTGTGGGATTCGAACCCACGATCCCGGCTTAGACAGCTCGACTACCGTGACCGGCAAACAGATACATACATGTAGTAAACGCAAAATTTTAACACGTGTTATACCTGTCTGCTGTTTGTTTAAAGCGTTCGTTAGTAACTCAAGAATATATGGCGTTGAATTATTTGTTGATGGTGAGTAATTAAGTGGAAATAATGTGGAAAGTAGCGTTAATGGCAATATTTAAATTGCTATGCGCACATCTGCCTGAAATGACTGGGGAAAACCACGAAAGACTGAGTCAGGATAGCCGATGTTGCGGCCAAGATTCGAACTTTGCACCTCTGGAACATATGTCATAATCCTTGCCGTTTCAACGAATTTACTGGATACCTAGTATCGAAAAAATTACATATACCTAATTAAAATGATTTCCCAATTATAATTATCAAACCATAAAATAAGTATTTATTTCGGTCGACCGCCATGATGTTACATTCAATTTTCATGAAGAATAATGTCCATAACAACAGTTGTTAATTCTTCCAAGGAATTTATAACATATTAATTTCCAGTCAAGATATTCCTCACAGATATTCCTCTGTGGTCTAGTGGTCACAGTTCCTGTCTACAGATCCAGAGGTCCGGTTCGATTCCCCGCACTACCAGATTTTCTGAGAAGTAGTGGGTCTGGAACGAGGTCCACTCAGCCTCGTGAGGATAATTGAGGAGCTACCTCAAGGAAACAGCGGCTCCGGTCTAGAAACCGAGATTAACGGCCGTGGGGATCCATTGTCCTGACCACGAAACACCCTCTATCCGCAAAAGTTTGCACTAATTTCGCCGACAAGCGGCAGTCGCTCGGTCGGTATAGCTCGCTTGCGGAATACAGGCCACGGAGTTTGTTTCTCTGTTTGATATTCCTCACAATCTTAACGGACTCAAAACCATGTAACTGTAAACCCTACATACTGTGTATATGAAGAAACATTTCTCGGTTGAGTCTTAAGTTGCGTCCAATATATTCTAATTCAGTGATTGCGCAGGAATACATGTCTTATTTACGGCGGTAATTTTCCGTCTGATGTCGAAATCAGAACATTAAAGGGAAGTTCAAAGAACATGAAGATCTTCTCGTAATGTAGAAAAAAAATCAACTTACGCCACTCAGTCTTTGTGCCTCGCACAGACTTCTGAGTAAAGATGTTTACAAAAAGTATTTAAATTAAATGGACTTACCTGTACACAAACAAACAAACTCCTTGGCCTGTAGTCCGCAAGCGAACTATGCCGACCGAGCGACCGCCGCTTGTCGGCGAAGTTAGTGCCAACTTCTGCGGATCAGCGCAACGGTTCTCGACGGCCCTTAATCTCGGTTTTTCTAGACCGGAGCCGCTATTTCCTTGAAGTATCTCCTCAATTATCCTCACGAGGCTGAGTGGACCACATTCCAGACCCACTACTTCTCAGAAAATCTGGTAGCGCAGGCAATCGAACCCGGACCTCTGGATCTGTAGCCAGGAACTCTGGCCACTAGACGACAGAGGCGGCCGGACTTACTTGTAAACAGCAGACAAACTGAAGTAAGTAGTTCAAAGTCACCGGCAGAGGTCTAATGTCTAAAGGACAACGGGAGGTCAGTAGCGTTCAAGACATCGCTAACTAACCAGGCATGGAGTACAGACCTTCTTGAGAAGCTAATAGTCACTTAGTAAGTAAATCCTACTCCTTTCAAGGTGCCTGAAGGATCGTTACCACAACTGGCTCCTAATGTGAGCAAGATGGATCCTCATGTCCCACTGTTTAAGATACATTTTAATATTATTTTCCTATCTATATGTAGGTTTCACCCAAGTCATGTACTTTTCCCTTCATGTTTTCCTAGTAAAACTGCGCATATATGTATCGCTTCTTCCATGTTTGATACGTGCCTTGCGCATGTCAGTCTTCGTTATTTAATATTATCACTTAAATATATTGGGCGAGTAGAGATAACGTAGTCGGTATAGCGACTGGCTACGGGCTGCACGACTGAGGGGCTGGAGTTCGAGTAACGGTAGGGTCAAAAACTTTCTCTTCTCCACGTCGTCCAGACCGGCTCTGGGGCCACCCAGCCTCCCATCCAATGGGTACCGAGGGCTTTTCTCATATCCCAAAATTCTGTAATCCTAATACAGAATTACCTCTTTCGGCCTTATTCGTAGTTACTTCATCGGTTAACCTTGAACATAAACATGAGGTTATGTCTCCAGTTCCATTATGTTACGTTGTTGCCATAAACCCGAATCTTATGTAGGAGCACAGATTGGGCAACTATGGGCCTTCCCATGACTTTTCTCCTATCATCTTCGATATTTCTTAACACTTCTCGTTTCACAGAACTTTCAATATAGTGTAATACTTCGCCTCAGGGCGACTAGATCATTTGGTTCATCACAGAACAGTTGAGAGCTCTTGTAATGTTGAAGCTTTCATGGTGACAGAATATTGTGGCGTGCCGCCGAAAAGCCGGACTATACGACGTAAATCGCTGCTCAACGGCTGCAATGGGAACGCATACTTCAGCGACAACGAATACATGGAAAGACAACTACCTAAGGAACTGCCTAGACAACAGAGACAAAAGTATTCAGTTCCCACGTCAACGAATAGCCCCGCTAACTAATATTCTAGCTAACATGCGAAACAAAACACTTCGGCAAGGTGTTCTCAACAGAGAGACGACGGACTAATCAGGTCGCTTCGTCTGAATGGGCGTTATTTGAGAGTGATTGTAATTGTGAGTGTAAACAACTTGTCCAAACTTCCTCTAATCCGGAACCCATAATTTCTTGTCGCGTTGCTTCGATACGTGACAATACAATGAGGTCTTCTCAGAAGATCAGCTAAGTCAATGTGGAGTTCGGGCGTGACACTTCATCACTACAACGTGCGAACACAGCACTCATTGCATCAACCCACATGACGAAGACAGACACAGTCTCCGAAACGTCAGGCACCAACTCCACACTGACAATTCATTGTAACGTAACGAGTCTTAGAATTCCATAAAAGGGGGGAGGGGGAATTGCTTAGCTGAGAGACTGTTAGTTCCTTAAGAATAATTCTGCTCTACTACTCTGTTCAAAAAGTATCCGACCTTGGGCCAGGAAAACAAAGTTCTGTATCTGAGTGGTTAGAATACCTAATCCCCTTCAAAGTAGGCCCCTTGTGACTCCACGCACTTAGCCCAGCGGTCCTTCCATCGCTGGAAACAATTCTGGAAGGCTTCTTTGTAATTACTCTGTAATTCGGCTCAAGAATGTCATTAATTGACTCTTGAAACTGAGTCATACGTGGAAATATACGTAACTTCGTAACTTTAAGCCTCACAGATTACAGCATCAATCTGAGGCTGAGAATCTTTGCGAACAGAGACAGCTGCTGTTTCTCTGTGGACGTGCACAGTAGAATGAAGTTCTGTTAATCTGATCTGAATAGTCGCATGACACAATGAATGTTAATCGCGTCTGAAGGAACAGTGACAGGAAATGAAATAAGCGCAACCAGCTGTGCCTGAAATCTGTATATGAACACCCATACTCGGGAACGGGGGCAGCAGGATGTGTCAAAATTAAGTAACCACGTCAAACTGAATATAAAATATAGACCCAAATTTCCTTGACCTAGGCACTAGTTGGAGGTGAGTGGTCAGCTTCACGTCCCGGTCGCTATACCCCCAGGGTAAGATGCCCCGGTACCCATTGGATAGGAGGTTGGGTGGACCCTAAAGTCGGTCTGAACGACATGGAGAAGTGAAAATTCTTGACCCCACAGAGACTCGAATTCCGACACCTTGGTCGTCCAGCCAGTAGTCAGTCACTATACGGACTGCGCTATCCCGGCTCATTGAGTAGTAGGGAATCGAATAAAAAATCCCCTCAAAATTCCCCTCAACAGATTATTTGCTACACCCAAGGAAAAATATCTTCTACGCAGAATATCGGGTCAAAAACTGTACTCCAACCCTGCCACCAAACAAAACACTCCTACCTTTTTACCTTAACCCTGTAATCTCTAAAATTCCCTCAATATTCCCTCTTCCCCTTTGGAAAATACCTCTTCCTTTTATAGTTATCTTCTCACTAGATTGCTTTATTTACAATTTTTAAAATGTAATATGATTACACCTGTTTTCAATTTTAAATATTTAATGAGCGTATGACATTTAAGTCGGATCGGACCCCCCCCAAAAAAAACCTCCGTGGTTTTAGTCCGCAAGCGAACTATACCGACCGAGCGACCGCCGCTTGTCGGCGAAGTTAATGCCAACTTTAGCGGATGGAGGGTGTCACGTGGTCAGCGCAACGGATCCCCAATGCCGTTAATTTCGGTTTTCTAGACCGGAGTCGCCATTTCCTTGAAATAGCTCTTCAATTATCCTCACGAAGCTGAGTAGACACCGTTCCAGACCCACTACTTCTCAGAAAATCTGGTAGCGCCGGGAATCGAACCGGGGATCTCTGGATCTGTAGGCAGGAACTGTGACCACTAGACCACAGAGGCGGTCCAGATCGGACACAATTCAATTGAAAATCTGTACTAGCATCACAGTTTTATGGGTGTTCTGTCATCACTTGTATATTCCTCACGGATCAATTGATGGTGGCCTATTTGGGCCAGAACATGTTGTGAGTGGATTAAGAACAAGAACTTTTGGGAGGAACACCAACGAACACACAGACAGACAACCAAGGTGATGTCATAAGTTTCCTCCATTTTTTTTTCAAAATAAGGAAAGTAGGCTAAAAACATTCGTTTGTGTGACGGTAATCCCACCATTTTTAACTTGAGCATCACAGACAGGGTGCAAACTTACGGGGCTACGAAATCGAATCGTGACTCTTCTCTTTAGTATCTTTTTAGGTGTTAATCTTACCACAGAAAGGAAAAGATAAATACAAAGAAAATTATAATCTAATTAAAAAGCTATCCCCGTAACAGACCTTGGAGGTCCATAGGGTTGTGATACGTCGAGACTCCCACATTTTCTAGACTACTGGCTCACAGATGGCGGTGTAGTTGTCAGTTTTACGTGCCGGTCGCCCTTTACCCCCAAGAATATTCCTGGTACTCATACCTATTAGAGGCTGAGTCGACCCCAGGGCCATAGTGTGGCTGGAAGGGTTAGGTCTATTGAAAAATCCAATGTCCTCATCATGAATCGAACCCGCGACCTTTCAGTTTGTAGCACAGTGTCTCATCCATCTATGCCACCGCGTGCCCCCTTTAAAATGTAATGTTTAACTAAATATACTGGATGGGTGTCGAGGAATTCTGCGGTGGAAGCACGCAGTGTGGATGGTAGAGTTTTATGAGCCGACGTTTCCTTCAGTCGAGTTGCGTCTGATGCGATTACTATGATGTTATGCCATTATATGCCCGGTATCATAAATGAGACAATTGAAAGCACGGCAGATTGAGGCTACTAGAGACGGGCAGACAAGAGGTTCCCCACACTCGGTTAGCTTACATTTGAACATCTGTTTCAAAACATGCGCATTCGTCATACGTGATCCAATTAGGCGCACTCATTTAAGAATCGCGAATTGGGATGTAAAATGCAGCGCGGACCTCGCACAGTAAGTTCCAATTAAACTGTTCTTAGAGACAGACATGGTATCTGGCAGTGTGCGCCATTATAATGCTTCTTACGGAATTGCGAACTGAAGAGTATCATCTTGGTTCGATTCCCGGCGCTACCAGATTTTCTGAGAAGTAGTGGGTCTGGAACGGGGTCCACTCAGCTTCGTGAGGATAACTGAGGAGCTATTTCAAGGAAATACCGGCTCCGGTCTAGAAAACCGAGATTAACGGCCGTGGGGATCCGTTGTGCTGACCACGCGACACCCTCTATCCGCAAATGTTGGCACTAACTTCGCCGACAAGTGGCGGTCGCTCGGTCGGTATAGTTCACTTGCGGACTACAGGCCTCGGAATTTTGTTTTTTGTTTTATAAGACAGTATATTTGTAACCGTCAAAACAAAAATCAAAGTAAAAGTAATAACAAAGGTTATTTACGTTAATGTTGAACACAACATATTTCGGGCCTCATTGGGTCATCATCTGATGTATCTCAGTTTCCTTAGTTGTTCAATATTTTCAAATAAGGATCCATATTTTCTTCATAGGTAAAGAGTAAATTTATTCCTGTAAGAGTCCGTGAAGGCCCATAGGGTTGTGAGAGGTCGAGGCTCCCATATTTTCTAGACAATTGGTTCACAGATGGCGGTAAGGTTGTCAGCCTTACACGCCGGACGTCCTTTACCCCCCAGGAAGATTTCGGGTACTCATTTCTGTTAGAGGCTGAGTCGAACCCAGGGCCATAGTGCGGCTTGAGGGATTAGGTCGGTTGAAAAATTAACCTCAACAGGACTCGAATCCGCGACCTTCCGGCTTGTAGCATAGTGCCTCAACCAACTGTGTTACCGCGTACCCCCTATAATTTGAAGAAAGCAGTCTTCTGGGATTTGGCACCGTGTATATGTGGTATTAACTGACGTTTCGGAGGAACGTATCGCCTCCATCTTCAGGGTAGAAGAAAAAATATAAGAATTCTGCAAGCGAAGAGACCGTGAGAACCGGTAAAAGCAGACTGT
>NW_019736393.1:62032-70351 GCF_002891405.2 Cryptotermes secundus
TAATTCAACAGCCGGTCCGGCTTCCGGACAATGGATCTATGTATTTATGTATCTATGTATGTATGTATGTATGCATGATTCAGTTAGGGGCCAGGTCATGATGTTATGGGTCTCTTGCACTGCACGCTCGTACGTCTTACTTTTTTATGAGATTGTAATAAGCAGGGCCGGATTTTGTTTACCTGAAATATTTAAAAAATGACAGAAAAAAATCCAGAAAAATGACCTAAAATGTGACCCAAAAATGTAATATGCAAGGCCCGGATTTTGATGACCTGAAAATATATAAAAATGACCTATAAAATGACCGAAGAAATCCAGAAAAATGACCTAAAGGAGAAAAGAAAGAACACTTCGCTTCCATGTTATTCACATTTCAGAAAACATATGAATAAAAATTCCATAAAATGGCAAAAATGACAAGATATACCCTTAAAAGTCCAATTATTTACCAAAAATTACCCCCAAAATGAAAAAGTGACCTTAAACCTAAAAATGTAAAAAAATGAAACCTATAAAATTTACATTTCTGTAACCAGCTGCTCATATCCGAGATTTATATATTTAAGAGCATCGCATAGGATACAAGGAAAAAAAGATGACATGTCATCAAAATCCGGGCCCTGGTAATAAGACGTCCTGAACATGACACTTTACATCGCCTTACATGTGAAGTCACCGACGTCTCCACGTGCTCAGCAGCCCCAAATAAAGTTAACATAGAAAAGCTCAGGTGGGTGGGGCCGTCAATGTTGCAGATACGGGCACTGGGTCGCAGCCCCAGCGACCGAAAGCCACATGGAACAGCACGTGGACGGACCGCCTGAAGAGAGACCTACTGTTCTATTACGACAAGTTTGCGAGACCAGCACAGCATACCAACACGACTGTCGTCAACCTGGATGTGTCCTTCAAACACATTGGCCTGGTCGGTCTCCTAACTTCATTCCCTCTGTACAGTTTTTAACGTAGTTTTTATCAGTGTGTAAAAAGTAACATTAAGTATGAGAACTCCAAATGTGTGAAACACTGGTCAATGAGGTGACGCTAATGTAAAAAAGAGTAAATTTTAAATATCAGCTCTGATATGCCGAATGCAAATCCGGGCACGAATATTTTCAGAATTTTGTACACTGAATTTTGAGCTAAAGCAATGTCGTTTTTCACTTTTCTATATATTTTCTTGATGTTCTTACAATTTTTATCAGCCACAATTTTAGAAAATGATGTAATATTAGTGGAGCGGGGTCCATTCAGCCTCCTGAGGATAATTGAGGAGCTATTTTAAGGAAATAGCGGTTCTGGTCTAGAAAACCGAGATTAACGGCCGTGGGGATTCGTTACGCTGACCACGCGACACCTTCTATCCGCAAAAGTTGGCACTAACTTCGCTGACAAACCGCGGTCGCTCGGTCGGCAGAGTTCGTTTGAGGACTAAAACCACGGAGTTAGTTCATACCAATAATTCACAGTAATGAAATTCAGTATTGTCTATTGTCTTACTTTATATTTATCAGAAAGAAGGTTACATGCAAACAGATGCGTTATATCTGCAGTAAGATTTTAACATCACATTTTATAATTTCAGGATGAATTGAAGTCCACAATGACAGTACAAGGTTGGGTAAGAATGGTACGTACCAGTTGTATACTGTGTCTAAGCTCTGATGGTGCGTTATCAGCAGACAGTGCGGTATATCGTTAGATCAGCAATAAAAATCACTGGATACTACTTTCAATTTTAAACAGGAGTTAAAATCATAATACCATAGTTCTTGTTGGTCATAAGGAATTTTCTTCAATAAGGTTGGCTACTGAAAGTACAACTTACCCTCTGAGATAATTTAGATATTCTAATTTGTATAATCGCATCTGTGGTCTAGTGGTCAGATTTCCTGGCTACAAATCCTGAGGCCTGGGTTCGATTCCCGGCGTTATCAGATTTTTCTGAGAAGTAGTGGGTCTGTAACGGGCTCCATTAACCCTCGTGAGGATAACTGAGGAGCTATTTCAAGGAAATAGCGGTTCCGGTCTTGAAAACCGAAATTAATGGTTGTGGGGATTTGTTGCGCTGACCACGCGACATCCTCTGTCCGCTAAACTTGGCACTAACTTCGCTGACAAGCGGCGGTCGCTCGGTCGGTATAGATCACTTGCGGACTAAAACCACTCAGTTTGTTATTCTAATTTGTATATGCGATCCAATACACGGATTGTAAACTGAAATTTCTTTATAATGTTGGCAGACATGGGAAGACGAGAAGTTGAAATGGAATGAGAGTCAATATGGAGGTCTTAACATGCTTCATGTGGCGAACCATGAGATATGGCAGCCCGATATTGTGCCCTATAACAGGTACACCTGACTTTGTTACTGGTACGTATATAAGAAGACAGCTCAACTCTGATAAAAGCAAGATGACATTTCAGTTCACAACCTAAACAATAGTTGCAGAGTTCTGTCTTCTGGGGTGCATTACCGCGTAGTCCGGTGAAAGCTAGCCAACGTTTCCGTGGAACATGTCGCCTCTATCTTCAGGGTCAAAGAGTAAGCCAAACAAGAAACCAGCATGAAGCAGGCAACAATTATTCATTAAAAAAAATCATTGTTCTTATTTGAGCAAGAAATTTCACCAGAGCCAATAAACAAGAAAAATTACTTCCCCGTAACCAAATAGACTAAAATCGCTGGAGATTACTGTCTTCTGAAATGTGACGCCGTCTAATCTGGTAGATATTAATCGGCATTACAGAGGAATATCATTAAGTATCTACCAGACTATACAGAGTGACATCCGAGAAGCCAGTAATTTGCATTGTCACCGCCATTAACGGAGGAACATAGACTGAGGGTGTTTGAGAACAGGATGTTGAGAATATTTGGACCGAAGAGGGATGAAGTGACAGGGGGTTGGAGAAAACTGCATAATGAGGAGCTTCATAACTTGTACTCTTCTCCAAGTATAATTAGAATGATCATGTCAAGGAGGATGAGGTGTGCAGGGCATGTGGCACGAATGGGGAGAAGAAGAATGGATATAGGATATTGGTGGGAAAGTCAAAAGGAAAGAGACCACTGGGAAGAACAAGAAATAGGTTGGTGAACAATATTAAAATGGATCTTAGAGAGACAGGATGAGATGGTATGGATTGGATTGACCTGGCTCAGGATATGAACCAGTGGAGGACTCTTGTGAACACGGTTATGAACCTTAGGGTTCCACAAAATGCTGGGAAATTCTTGAGTAGATGCAGAATTGGCGGCTCCTCAAGAAGGGCTCAGCTCCATGAGTAATTAAGTAAGTACCGCCAAGAGAGCTTTAAATCTCACACATTTTATCATGTTTAATATTATCAACACGTCTAACCCATACTCTTTCTACCTTTAATATTTTCCAAAATACAGTTGTATTCATTTCTTATTCCTTCGGTTTATGTTTAGGCACATGCCTAGTCCCAAGAAGCAAGAGCATCTCTTGTGAAGCTGATAATTGTTTAGCTAGTATATAAGTGCCTTGACTTTTACGTAACCTGAATGTTCATTGCTGTGTTCGTAAGAGCTCATCACTTATTCCTATCTTGAGCCATGTAGTTCCTCTCCAGCTTTAACCCTACAAATGCCAAGCGTTGAAAATTTCGACTGTTACAAAAAATGCTATATCTGACAGCACCTGACATCTGTTGGCGTTTCATCTAAATTACGTAGCAAGAAAAATGTGGGGAGTTTATGATGTCATGATTTAGAGTGACTCTCGACGGGGTTTTGGATTGGATATTGGATTTATCTACCATTTTAACATATGACTCGTAATTATATTTAACTATAGCGCCATCGCTGATCCCCACACTTTAAAAATCACTGATACACACACTAGTGTTCTCAGTCTGTTAGACGTTTCCTGGTAATGACTTCTAACAGTGGAGATTCTTCAGCTTCCGCGCTCACGTCCTCTCTGAAAATCGGCTCCGTTGCAACTGAGCACTCTTGCAAGTCTAAGTCTTCTCTACACAGACTGACTTTCAGTTGACAACTGACTAAGCTCTAACCCCGTCAACATCTAGCCATGGACCGAGGAGAAAACGCCGTTTCCAACAGTACCTCTTTCTGCAGGAGTATCCGTTGCAGCGGCAACGTGTTTACCGAGCCGTTGCCTACACGCGAATGTTGTTTCTGAGCCGTTCGCTAGCAAAGGCTGTTTCTCTGGCTCCACAGACCTTGTTTCGAGCAAATATGCCACAGTATATTTAGTTTGAAAACAAGTCTGTCGGCATAATATGGCCGCTTCGAAGTGTAGGAATTGAAAATAACATTTACAGGATTAAGATCCGTTCTAATAGCACCCTTAATTATAGCGGCTAGATTTCGGGCTGCATAACAAGAGATTCTGCGTTAGTTTTCCTGCAGAAGTAAGAAATTTTTCTCTTCTCTATAGATTGGATCAGGCGACCACCAAACCTTCTATCCATTGGGTTCCAAGGGTTCTCTCGCCGAGGGTAAAGCGGCCGGAGATAAATGTTCATGATTCTTCTCCATCGAGGGCAAGGTTAAGAAGGCATGGAGCTGTACCTTCACTTCCTCACACGCTTTCATGGCGTGGTGATTAATTTTACTTTGCCTTTTCTCAAGTTTATATGTTCTTATTGTATCATTTTTAATTACTTTGTGGGTTTATCTTGTAACGTGTCACGAACTATATGGTGTCGAATTCTGAGAGATGTAACGGTCGACAATTTGGCCATTATCCGTCGCCAGATATTTTATGTGGAATTCCGTCGAATTGCAAGTGATTTAAAGATGAATCATCCATTCTCCAAATTTTTATATGAAATTACGTCGAAACGATAATTTTTTTGGACGTTGTCCATCTTCAAAATTTTTACGCGAAATTCACTTCGAGCTGTAAGTAATACAACGACACAACATCATCAGGTAGCGTGATAGATGACTAACGTATTGGAAGTTATCTGGAAGGTAACTTCCTTGGCCTACCTTTCCTATTAGCCCTCGGAAATATAAGAAAAATTACGAAATATCTGTCAGAATAGTTGGTAAACCAGCAGAGATTCGAACACAACACTTCCCGGATATAAGTCTAAAGCGTTTACCTCTATGATACCTCTTCAATTTATTTACACATACTGGATGTTTTTATAAGCAGCGGATGTCTAATCTGAGTACATTTTGTGTTCCATAACAACGTGCAGCGCCACGGGGAACGTGGTGGATCCCTATGGAAACACACAGTGCATCGTCTACCCTAACGGAGAGGTGCTGTGGGTGCCGCCATCTCAGTTCCAAGTGTTCTGTGACTTGGACCTGCGCATGTGGCCATTCGACACGCAAACGTGTCACCTGGTCCTTGGTTCATGGACATACGACGGCGAACACGTGGACATTCACCTCGATAAATATGGATCAGACGTAAATCTAACGATTTAATTTGTCGCATGAAAGCAAAGCAGTCCTTCAATAGTGCGGACATGAACTCTTGTACTGGATTTGAGGTTCACACAGCAGTGATTATGAAGGGTACTATTTTCTGAGATGCAACTTCTTGTAGTCTAGCACAAGTCCACCGACGTTTCAGAGGAACATTACCTTCATTTTTCAGTATCCAGGAATAAGACTAATCTGCTTCTTGCTAGTTTGTCGCTTAGTTTAGACTTCGACCCTGATAGTAGATTCTTCGGGAACGTCTGTGGGCTTCTGCTATGTTAACTAAGAGTTACATCGCCACAAGATTGTACTCTTAATGCTTATGTTGCTGAGATTGGCATTCTTTATTCTTAAATAAAATCATATGCTCTTTCCTTCCGATAAATGAGATATATTAATTGGAAAGAAACATTAGAATTTGTTTACTTTTGACATGATTTAATAAGTCCTTAGAATACACAAGGCAATGAGTCATGTGACGATACCGCACATGCGCGAATTATTGCCCGTTCCTACATTAGTTGCCTAAAAGAAAAGGAAGTTACTTTGCGGATAGCCCTCGTGTATTCTACACTTAAGATTTTATTCATCATAAGTTGGTGCTCGGTGAATATGAAGATTCTAGCTACAAAGAAGTGGCCCCCACCCAGAGTCTCGAAGCACGAAGTTTCAATTTTCTCTGTAACAGTCATAACGATTTAGATTAAATCCTCGTAAATCACGGAGACAATCTCCTAAACAAAACTGCATTGATGGTATCTTCAGACAAATAACGGTACGCCCCCTTGCGGCCCAAAAGCATACATGAGGTAACACGGAGGGGCCCAAAAATTTACACATACCATTCTGCCGGCATTTTCTTTGACTGCCTTGCATTCGATAAAATGGCTCTGGCATTCATGTGACTAGCACCATCTTTTGAGAGAGCATCACACTATACAAGTTACATTATATTTTGGTTCAACTTTGTGGATGTGTCCGTAGGTATAACCTCCATTAAAGTGTGTATACATTTTTCTTGGCCCCTCTGCATATGGAATATCTGCACCGAATTCTGTGCAGGGAGTTACGTTGGTATTATTTAAAGCGAAAACAATTTCTAGGAGAGAACTTTTGAGAGACTGTTTATGCAGATGATAACTACTAGGCTTACACTGAGTTAGAGAGTAATCGCATTGCTTGTTTAGGTGGAGCTGTTGGAGACGGGCTCCGAATGGGAGTTCGTGGGAGTGAAGAAGGCGCGGAACGTGAGGACGTACGCCTGTTGCGCAGAGCCGTATATCGATATCACGTACAACGTCACAGTGAGGCGACGATCGCCCACTTACAGCGCCATTGTCATCACCCCTGCCACGGGTGTGTATTGAATTTTTATTTCATGATATTTCTGGTATAGTTTCTTCTTCTAATATTTAAAAAGAAGTTCTGGGGAAAACTGCTACTTTCTTTTCAGCACATATTATCTGATATGACATGGAGAGCATAGAAATCACCGCGTTTACCTAGCCGCTGGCTAGCAACGGCCATATTTTCTTATTCCACTATCCCGGCTTTCAGGCATCAGGTCACATTTCTCCCTCTTTACGGCTGCTCGTCCCGAGCAGCCTTCAGACATGCCACTGTTCTCCATCCTCTCTTCCAAAGACTGCTCGTTTCGAGCAGTTGTTAGGGTGGGGACACAGACACTGGCAGAAAGGTGATCTCATAAGAGTTCTTTTACTTTATCAAAATAAGGAAAGTAGGCTAAAATAAACAATTACAACATACTGTATTTTAAGAACGTGAACATTTTTTCAATATTCTGTCTCTAACAGGACCAATCATCTTTTTAACATATATAGCTCATTTATGGAAGTTTGATACTTATATAATATTTAAATCTCTAGAAAAGAAGTCGAAAAAGAAATTTACGCTCTAGAACAGAAATTTCATGACATATACCGTTTTAGGTCTTAGAGATGTAGGGTATAACGACATGTCCTGGATTAAACTGTGTTGAAATTTAGGTGCTAGCAACAATGACTCTGAAGAGTAATATCTTCATTGATGAGATGCCGTTTAGAATGGTAGAAGTTTCCCGATGTTTCGGAGGAAAGTACTGCATATATTTTCAGGGTCGAAGAACAATCTAAGCAAACAAACAAGCAGTAAGTAGAGCAGAACATGCAAAGTAATTATGCTTCTCGGGCTCACTCTTAGACCTTGAAGATGAATGTAGTAGGTTCCTCTGGAACGTCGGTAAATTCCTACCGTACTACACAGAATCAAATCCAGGAAGGTAGTACTCTTCACAGTCACCGCTGTGAGGACTTGAAGCCTTACATAACTTTGTGTGTCTGTATGCATATGATACTATTATAAAACGCTTAGAGTCAAGTCACTTTATGTTCCACGCATTGCAACGTTCATTTCTCGCATTTCCCTTCTGTTCCACAGTAATTGTACTGCTGACCCTTGCCACATTCTGGCTCCCGCCGACAGCAGGAGAGAAAATCTTGCTGAATGGGTGTACAGCCACTATAATCTGCATATTCCTCCTGTATTTCTCACAGAAGTTGCCGGCCATGGCAGGACATACTCCTCTTGTGGGTATGTAAAAACAAATTCATGGTTATGCCAAATATCACTGAAGGTAGGTCATACCTTGAGTAAGAAACCTTACACAGGAAAAGTCCTGTGTGTTCAACATCTCGCAAAAGGGAAGAATTAAAAATGTTATATTTTAGCGTCCTCTTACACTGATTCATGTCCATGGTTTATGCTAACCGTCTTACAGTGTATACACTTTTTCACCTTATTCTTCACTTCCACACTACATGTTTCGGCACTAATGTGCCATCCTCAGGTGTCTTTATGCACGTTAAACTATTGTACTGCATGCC
>NW_019736393.1:70411-118714 GCF_002891405.2 Cryptotermes secundus
ACCATGGATGGGAAGAATTAGTCTTGTGAAGGTATCGTTCTCTGAAATATACAGATATGGAGGTGATATGTAAAGAGCGAAGACGTGCTTTATTTTATATCTTTTTTCTTTTCTACATTTCTGGCCTCTTCTTCGTCTTCTCTTTCTATTGTCCTACCTTCTTCTTCTTATATTCCTGAGCCCCAAAACTGTGCCTTCGATGAAAATATTAAGTTAGGATTATCAGTATAGGAGCTGGGATAGCGTAGTCGGTATAGCGACTGGCTACGGGCTGCACGACCGAACGGTCGGAGTTTGAGTCCCGGTAATGTTAAGAATTTTCTTTTCTCCACGTCGTCCAGACCGGTTCTGGGGTCCACCCTATCCTCCTATCACCACCAGCTAGTGCCGAGGTCAAGGAAATGTGAATCTATACATCCACTCGCCCATACGCCTTCATGGTGTTGTGCTTAATTAGTTAAGGACAGGGATTTTACTTTACCTTACATTATAATTATTAACATAACTAGTTATACAAAATGCAAATCTTAATTTTGAAGGCGTCCGTGCTAAGAGTGGATGATCACTGTAATGCTTATTTGTGATAGCCATAGTTATAAATTGACCGCCTCTGTGGTCTAGTGGTCAGAGTTTCTGGCTACAGATCCAGAGATTCTGGTTCGATTCCCGGCGCTACCAGATTTTCTGAGAAGTAGTGGGTCTGGAACGGGGTCCACTCAGCCTCGTGGAGATAATTGAGGAGCTATCTCAAGGAAATAGCGGCTCTGGTCTAGAAAACCGAGATTACCGGCCGTGGGGATCCATTGCGCTGACCACGCGACACCCTCTATCCGCTAAAGTTGGCAATAAACTTCGCCGACAAGCGGCGGTCGCTCGGTCGGTATAGTTCGCTTGAGGACTAAAATCACTGAGGTTTTTTTTTATAGTTATAAATTGGAATTGTAGAATTTCCTGTTGCATTTTCAACAGATATTTCACAAGTAATCAACAATGGCCTTTCTAAAAGAGGTGTTTGTCCCTTGCAGTGCTATTCTACAGCAGCAGTCTCTACATGGTCTGCATTGCTACGATCGTGTCAGTAGCAGTGGTAAACCTGGCACGTAACCAACACGTCACACCGTTACCATGGATACTGAAGAACTTTCTCACTGGGTGGCTGGGTCAGGTCCTATGTTTGGGCAACATCATAGATCAGGTACAGTAACGGACGCCGGCAGAAGGGGAAGGGGCAAACCGGGCTTCTTCCCCGCCTGAATTTCGAGACAAAAACCAAAACTGAGAAAAGAACAAAATACTCCAAATATCAATAATAAAATAGAGCTATCCCTGTAACAGGCGGTGGACGCCCATAAGGTTGTGATACATCGAGACATCCAGATTTTCTAGACAATCAGCTCATAGATGGCGGTGAGGTTGTCAGCCTTACGAGCCAAGCTGTCCCTGTAACAGACCGTGGAGGACCATAGGGTTGGGAGACGTCCCGGCTCCCACGTTTTCTAAACAATCAGCTCAAAGATGGAGGTGAGATTGTCAGCCTCATGCGGCGACCGCCTTTTACTCGAAGGAAGATTCGTGGTGCTCATTTCTGTTAGAGACTGAGTCGATCCAATAGCAACAATGCGGCTGGAAGTGTTAGAGAAATTAAAATAAAAAACAAAATTATTTTGGAGAAATAATCCTGAAGCAAAGGGGGAGGGGGGGCCTGTAACATAATTTTGAAAGCAAAATTTCTAGATTTTCCCTCTCCCCGGCTTCGCCAATGGAAGCAGAGCATACAATTAGTTAGAGACCGCTAAAGCTTTAAAATAGTAAATAGTTTATTCTCTAATATTTTCTGAATGTCTGTCTACGATTTCTTGGTTTGCACCGTGAAGGGCTCGTACCGAAAGGATCAAACTAAACATTTCCACTTCATAACTGTAGAAAATTTAATATTTTAACGTAAATTTACTTCAAGATAAAGTTATACCTGAGCTTAGGCCGCGCCATAGCTCAAGCGGTTAGTCGCTGGCTTCCTGGGTTCGATCCCGGGTCTGGTCAAGTGGGATTTGTGGTGGACAAAGTGGCGCTGGGGCAGGTTTTCTCCGAGTATTTCGGTTTCCCCTGCCAATCTTCATTCCGCCAATTGCTCCACAATCACCCTCGCCTATCATCTGGGGCTGGTACAATAGGCCAGAAGTGGCCGCAGTACAAGGGACTTAGTCCCACCCCACTAGCAATAAAAAAAATATACCTGAGCTTTAATTGATTAAGCAGCAAGCCATGAATACGTGTGGAGAAGTGCAGGCATAGCGCCACCATTCTTAACTTTCACTCCAAATGGAGAGAGTGGTCAGCTTCAAGCATCGTTCGCTTTATCCCCGGGGGAAAGAACCGCCGTTATTCATTGGATAGGAGGCTTGGTGGGCCCCTGAGCCGGTTTCGATGCTGTGGAGAAGAGAAAATTCTCTTGCCTCTTCCTCGGCCGTCCAGCCCATACCATAGTCATTACACTTACTTATCTCTCCCGGCTCCAGTAGTATATTACTTACTTACTCATGGAGCTGAGCCCTTCTTGAGGAGAAGCCAAATCTGCAGCTACTCAAGAATTTCCCAGCATTTTATGGAACCCGAAGGTTAATTACCGTGTTCACAAGTGCCCTTCACTGGTCCCTATCCTGAGCCAGATCAATCCAATCCAACCCATCTCTCTAAGATCCATTTTAATATTGTCCACCCTCCTAGGCCTTGGTCTTCCCAGTGGTCTTTTTCCTTCTGGCTTTCCCACCAATATCCTATATGCATTCCTCTTCTCCCCCATTTGTGCTACATTCACTGCCCACCTCATCCTCCTTGATTTGATCATTCTAATTATACTTGGAGAAGAGTACAAGCTATGAAGCTCCTCATTATACAGTTTTCTCCAACCTCATGTCACTTCATTCCTCTTCGGTCTAAATATTTTCCTCAACACCCTGTACTCAAGCACCCTCAGTCTATATTGCTCCCTTAATTCTAGTAATTTATTAAAATCTATAAATCTGTTTCAATTTATTTTAACGGTAAAAATTGTCAAACGTAACTCAGATTGTGTGGCTATGTTGAGAGAGAGAATTTTTGTAGAGAAACACGTGTGAATTGCTAGGCTGTGAGGCCGAGAATAAACTGGAGAAAGTGAGATTTGCTGAGCATGCTCAGTTCTACGCAGCAGCACCCCTTTATAAGCACTCAGAAGCCGAGCCGTCTGGAGGGCTTGCGCCGATATTTCAGCGAAAGTTTTAATTTGCGCGAGGCACGAAACGCAACAATGTAATTCTGGTCCGACATCGACAGGAAGTGCGAGATAGCAGCCGAACACACTTCCTCTATTCTACATTGCACGCACGATAACACGCACTGTATATGCGCTTCAAGATATCTTGAATGCGTGTTGCATTAATAAACTATCGCAATTTCCTTGTGTGGCGAGGCCGTACATTTGCTCTATTCGGTTTTCCAAATAGTTAATTATTGATGATAATACTACAGAAAAGTTCTGGGAAGAACTAACTGCCTACTTTCCTTAGATATGGCAAAGACCGCATAGAAAACAATGCCTCCAACAATTTTTCGTTGCCGCGGGAACGTGTTTACCGAGCCACTGCCTTGCAACGTTAGGGGGATACACAGATCCATAGACTGTCCTTTGATAAGACTCGGACGGAAAAAAGATGGGTACAAGAATTCTTCCTAGTTTCGTGTGTTCGTTGCCGCGGGAAAGTGTATACCGAGCCGTTGCCTAGCAACGAAAATGGGGATAAATATACAGACACACAGTTTGATAAGAAGAACTTATGAATTACATCTCTGAGATGAGCTCAGGTACCATGATATACAAACCAAGATTCAGATATTCAAAAGCTGATTTGGGGGGGTTACACAGAGAGGATTGAAATCGCATAAGCATACTTTTTCAAAATGAGCAAAGTAGGTTCAAAACGTATCTAACTATAGAAGAGCATGAAGAGGCAGATCATGTTTATCTGGTTTAGGATAGGGACCAGCAATGGGCTTTTGTGAAAGTGATAATGAGCCTTCGGTTCCATAAAAAGCCGGACATTTCTTGCCCAGCTGAGAGACTGTTAGCTTCTCAACAAGAGGTCTGCTGCAAGGAGACAGTTCGTTAACTATTCGTGATACCTGCCTCAAACAGTTTATAACTCAGACACAAATAATTTTATTTATATGCTTAGCATTCGGCAAAGCAATCCCGCATTTCTTACATCATAAGGACCCTGTCTGTAAGGAAGAGTGTGTGTCTCTTTGTTTTTCATACATTTCCACGCCGTGGTATATCTTTTGGCTATTCGGCATGACGATAGAGGACCTATTTGGAGAGGTTTTAGACATTTGAACCTCAGCCAAGTTTCGGAAACACCTAAGAACATTTTCTCATATTCCTCATGAACCGTTCACCCGTTGAGGCTTCTTGCTTACGATATAGCTTAGAAAAAACAACAACAACAACAAAAAGAATCCTCTCCTACGCTGTATGTGTATGTGATATTTACTCTTCAATTTTACACAAATAAAAGGAATTTAAAAAAATCGCAAATATGGGAGGATTTACGTCTCAAATAGATTATTCAATTTCCTTAAAATTGCATTGCATTATATCAATATCACGGAAGCCTGGACAGCTCAGTCGGTATAGCGACTGGCTATGTGCTAAAAGACCGAGGGGTCAGAGTTCGAGTCCCGGTAGTCAAGATTTTTTCCTTCTCCGCGTCGTGCAGACCGGCTCTGGGGTCCACCCAACCTCCTATCCAATGGGTACAGGGGGGATCTCTCCCAGGGGCGTGAAGTTGACCATCCACCTCCAGATAGTGCCGAGGTCAAGAAAATGCGGATCTAGTCACCCATTCCCTTCATACGCGTCCATGGCGTAGTGCTTAATTAGTTAAGCACAGGGACAGCTAAACCTTTTTTTACCTTCATATCAATGTTATTGATATTAATATAATAACTTTTCAATGTATCACTCTTCATAAACATATATATATATATGTGTTACCGCGGCAAGAACCCGGGCAGAAAATCTAATTAAGGACATTAAGACCTGTGCTTCACAGAGCACCTGAAATCACCAATGGCTTTTTTACCTAGAATATACACTTCAATATTCTCTTCTCAACCGGGCAGATTATTCCATCAGTAAGCGATTCTGGGATTCCCCTATTCACAACCTTCGGATATCCAATGTCATTTCAATGGGGTAAAGCGGTCAGAACGCAAACATTTCATTTAGCTCCACTTACTGCCGAAGTTAATACGTGGGAGTCTATCTTCTCCGTGTCTTCGTGGTAAAGCTATATCTGTAACAGGCCATGGAGGCCCATAGGGTTGTGAGACGTTGACAATCGGCTCAAAGATGGCGGTAAGGTTGTCAGCCTTACGAGCCGGCCGCCATTTACCCCTCAGGAAAATTATTTAGTTAATTCCTGGTACTCATTTCTGTTAGAGGTTGAGTCGACCCCATGGCCATAGTGCGGCTGGAAGGATTAGGTGAATTGAAAAAAAAAAAAAATCCAATGACTTCATCGGGACTTGAACCCGCGACCTTCCGGCTTGTAACATAATTTATTTTTTCCGTCCATACGTGGGCCAAAAATAGCTCTTCGGCCAGTTACTGGGCTTAATGCTGGACGATCGGGCTTCGACTACAGGTGTAGACAATTACTCCTCTATGAAACCACGACCAAACTATGAAGCCCATCTAATCTACAGCGTTCAGGGCGTAAAGTTGACATATTACCATTAATGACCTTGGTGAGCCAAAGTTTGTTGTTGCAGGCGGCGTCAATGAGTCACAACATGATGTCTGGAAACGTCGAGGAGCTGAGAGAGCATCAGACGGTGGGATTTGACGATCCTGATCATACGGGTAACAGCAGTGACGATCGGCAGATGATCACATCACGATCTAGAGCTAACTCTCAGCATGATTGGGTTTTGCTGGCAGCGGCCATAGACAGGATCTGCTTCCTCATCTACTGCCTCGTCTTTACCATCCTCGCCACTGTATACGCAGTCTAACCAATGGAAATTGGTGTCACAAGAGCCACATGCCAAGAAGACATTTTGTTGTGAAGTTGGCAACATCAAACACTGCTTCTTTCAGCTGTTTTGTCAATATCTCTATTTAGGTACCATAAATCTATTCCTAAGTATCCTCGACGGAAGTTAAATCTTGTTATAACTACGCATTCTCTTTATCCACATGTTCGCTGATGCTGGTAACAGTAAGTTCATTCCGACAGCCTGTAGTGGCCATGGTATGACGTCAAGCTACGATAATAAAGCAAAATGGACGCTGCTGAAGTCCTGGATTCAGCCAGAAAAGTTTCTTGCAGGCTCAAGTTAAAGACGATCTTTTTGACGAAGAAAAATTATTTTCTTTTTTTGGTCCTTTAATGACGCTGTCTGCATCTAAACTATGCAGTGTTGAGTAGTAGGAAAACTGATGAATTGGAAAGGGGTTGGAAGAAAGCAGTCGTGGCCTGAGGTAATATCTTGGCTGGAGGAACTGAGGAAAACCAAAAGAGACCTCACTTTCCCGGCTCAGATTCGAAGGCAGTACCTTCCCCCCAAAAAACTACAGCGATACCTCAAAATCAACCTGTTCTATTTTGTATTCAAGACAGAATAACATTAAAAAATTGGTACCAATATTTGGTATATGTCATTCTTTTTTCAATTTTGACTTTTCCAAAAAAAAATCCAGTTGGGGGAAGTCGGCAGACGCTTGGCTTACCCCCTCCGACTCCTGGCACTACATAAGAGCGAACATAATCACGGGATAAAATTAATGTGGAGAAAGTGAGTCAAAACAAAGGCAGCAAAATGTATCTCTACAGAAAGGAGCAAAAAAGATACTAGAATTTTCTTCGTAGTTTTATGAAGTATCTCCATGAAAACATTACACCAGCTCCTATGACAAAGCTGTAGTTAGTTAGTTAGTTATTGGAGAGGGTGGGTTTCCCCATGCACTTAGACCAGTATTGGTCCATTGTGCTTCCCTCTATGATATTCTACCAGTCCCTATACCCTACCGATATTGGTGCGTACCATCAGTCCCGACCGAGCCAGCGTTGACAAAGCTGTAACTCTAACCGCAACGGATTATCAGGTCCAGCAGGTGTAATAATCGCATATTATTAAAAGTGACGTAAAATCAGGCTGCAATAATGGCCATCTTGTTATGTGTCAACAAAATGGTGACCCTATTTCGAGAGAACTTTCGGTGACGAGGAAAAATTTTAGTTACCTAAGCAAATGGTCCTTTGAAAGCTGCGCAGGAAGTGTCACCACGTGGAACTGGCGTTATCGCGCTGGACTAGGAACGGGTAACCCTTCTCAGCGATATGGAACGACCTTGTAATTATGTACTTCATCAAGTAATAATACTTTCTCGTAAAAGTCTGCTTGTTATCTTATGTATTCGCACCGAATAGTTAGAAATATAGCTACCCTCAGAAAGACAGCTAAAAAAAAAACAATCTTATATAACCTTTCATGCTGAAGCACTCAACAAAAAAGAATGAAATCGTTTTGATTTTTATTTATATTAAGTCGTCAGTTATTCTGAATAGCGACATAAGTCATCAAACTTAAGAAGCCACCTGTCAAACGAAATGAGTAAAAAACTAGGAACATCATTTTAAAAATCGTCCATTCGCTCGTTATAGGAATAGAAAGAGCGAAAGAAACGTCTTCCTTTCCAAAATGGGGTTCACCCAGCCTTCCTTCAAATAAGTTTCCCTTTCCCAGGTCGCAAAGCGACAGGGGCGTGAATCTGACAACTCACCTCCATGTGGGGCTGAGGTTAAGAATGGTCGCGCTATACTTTCACTCCCCTTATACGTATTCATTTCGTAGTGTTTAATTAATCAGACATAGAGATAATTTTATCTACATGTTTTTAAACCACAATAATTTCCCTCTTCCCCCTACATCTGATGGAGAACCAGTTTACGAAAGAAGGTGGTTTGGAAAAACTATATAAAAAAAGACAAGTCCGAAATAATAATCCTAGTTACCATTACAAAACATCTTCAGAAAATTTTATACTGAGCTGAAATAAATGCAGTTTGCATTGTTCTAAAAACCATATATCGTTCTATCTATGGCTCTGCAACATTTTTTCGGCCTTGGCCATTTTTTTAGTTTCTCTTTCTTTTACACAGTAGGTAGGACTCCTTTGGCGGGGATCAGCTCTTCGCAAGGCCGCTACCTACACACAGGACATCACAAACACAGAATAAACGCACACAGACATCCATGTCTCAAGTTGGATTCGAATCCACGATCCCAGTGTTTGAGCGGGCGAAAACAGCTCACTTCTTAGACCACGCGGCCACTGTGATCGGCTCCCAAAACCATATACAGCCTCCAAACTCAAGCACTCTTTAGAAAAGTGGAAAAGAAGCAATCGATCCGTACAATAACAAGGAATCAGCCAAATCCTGAACCGCGATATATTATTCCAGTTTTTAGTAAACTTAACAAGCTTTAGAGAAGGCAGCTGACAATGCGTACTGAATTATGGAGTACACAGTTGCGAGTTTCGTCACACAAGCGACGATCCAACTGAGTAATCCACCTTACTGCGTAGAGTGAGAGGATAGCAGATGTTTCTGGCAAGTCCGCCCACCGATCATATTCGGTTCCATTTCCTTTCGAACCTTCAGCTGTTCACAATCGCATCGCACGGAAATGGCCGCTTTGTCCACTGTTCTCATCATCTGTGTCCTTTCCGGTAAGTAGAGTTTACACTGTTTCTGCAAAGTTATGTTCTCACAGAAATAACAGCATACGCCGAAAAGTTGGGCAAGAATTGACAGTTAATATAATAAAAGCAATGACCAATTCTGGTTTACAGCTAGTAACACTAAGCCGATTACAGCGACCGCGCGCTCAAACACTTGGATCGTGGGTTCGAATCCCACTCAAGGCATGGAGTGTGTGTGCGTTTGTTCTGTGTGTAGGTAGCGGCCTTGAGATGGGGTGATCCCCTTTCCAAGGGTCATACGGGCTGTGAGAAAGAACAAGAAACTGAAATGCGACCAAGTTCCAACAAAAGGGCTGTAGAGCCATAGATAGATAGGCAGTCAGACAGATAGGTAGATAGATAGACAAACACACAGAGAGATAGACAGGTAGACAGCTAGACAGATAGATAGTAGGACTAAACCGTGTAGATAATGAGTTTCGTAGCTCTCTGATAATATAACAGGATTACAACTAACTCAGTGAAACCGAGTCCCACTTGAAAAGCTGATAGTCGTTCAACAGTTCGAGACATACACCGCTTTTTATGGAAGCCGAAAGACCATTACCGTGTTTATGAGTCCGCCACACGCTACCATCCTGGACCAGATGAAACCTCTCCACGCCTGTTATTTCTTTATGATCCATTCTAATATTATAACTACCTCTATTTCTCTCAATTGTTCTCTTCTCTCCAAGCTTTCTGACTAAAATTATGTATGATTTTCTCGTCCCTACTATGCCTGCTGCATTCCCAATCCATCAAATACATGTTTGTAAGGAAAAATTGTCCCTGTGCGTAATAAATTAAGCAGAACGCTATGAAGACGTATGGGGGAGTGGAGATATAGCTCCACAATTCTTGACCTGGCACTAATCGGAGGTTAGTCGTCAGCTTGACGTCTTGGCCGCTTTATTCGCGAGGAAACAGCCCCCCTCCCCTCACCCATTGGCTAGGGCCCCAGTGCCGGTCTGTACACTGTGAAGAAGAGAAAAATCTCTTGCCCCTGCAGGGTATTGAAAGCCGACCGTCCAGCCCACAGGTCGTCGCTATACCGACTGAGCTATCCTTTGCACTCTTCCTAATATAAAGGTGCTATTTACGAGATGGAGTACTTATTGCATGGCATTACAATATTCTAAGAACTTTGACCTGCCTCACGACAGATGTTAAATTTTCTCTACTATTCGCTTTTAGCCCCCGTTTCTTCAATTCGGCACTCTTAAATCATCCTCTGCATCTTCCACCCATGTCCATCTGGGTCTTCCGATTTTTCATGAACCTTCTGGATTATTTTCAAACGGTTTCTTCATCATCTCTTTTAACCACATGTCGCACTGGCTCTAATTTCTCCGTTAATATCCTCTACTAGATCAGAAAGTCTATACAATTTCCTCGGTTCTTGGTTAGTTCTGATTCTCCAAGTGCCTTGCTCACTTAGTGTTCTGTACACCTTCCTCAAAATTCTGTCCCTCCCACGCATTTCACATGAATTTATCATCAGTCACGTGTATCTTTTCATGTGCATGCATTAAAATAAGGGTTGAGATTTTGTATATTTACGTCTTGGTTTTCTCTTCACAGTTCTAGACTTAAAAATATGTTGCAAACCTTAAATGAAGGTAAATAATGGAGAAATTCTTAACAAAACAAAGTAAACCTCCATGCGGCTGAGTCCTTCTCGAGAAGCCGCCAGTTCCTCAAGAATTTAAAAAAAAATTACGGAACCCGAAGGATCATTACCGTGTTCGCAAGGACCCTCCAATTGTTCCTATCCTGAACCAGGTTAATCCAGTCCATAATACCCCATCCTATCTCTTTAAGATCCATTTTAATATTATCCTCCCAGCTATGTCTATGTCTTCATAGTGGTCTCTTTCCTTCTGGCTCTCCCACCAAAATCCTATACGTATCCCTCTTCGCCCCATGCGTGCTACATGCCCTGCCCATGTCGACCTTCTTGACTTGAACATTCTAATTATACTTGGCGAAAAGTAGAAGTTATGAAGCTCCTTACTATGCATTTTTCTCCAAACCTTCTATCACTTTACACCTCTACAGTCCAAATATTCTCCACAGCGTGTTCTCAGAAACCTCCCTTAATGCCTGAGACCAAGTTTCACACTCATAAAAACCACACAAAAAATACACTTTCTTATATTCTAATTTTTGCGTATTTAGACAGCAGACGAGAAGTGAAAAGGTTCTGGAGTGAATGGTAGCAAGCACTACCCGAATTCAATCCCCTCTTAATATCCTCTTGAACCAAATTTTTGTTACTGTAACCTAATATATTTAATTTATCGACTTTCATGGTACACAAAGGTTGGATTAAAATCTTTCTTAAATTTCTCTTTACGAAGTTCGGTACACGGGAGGTGTCAGAAAAACCTGGATTCGCAATACGAACTTCAACAATCCATACAACTGGGATTTGGCAAGAGTACCCTGCTCGAACGACCGTGTCATTATTCCGAGCCAGATAGAGTCTGCAATACAACTCAAAGATGGCAGCACAGTAGTGAAAGAATTAGTGCTGCCATCCAACGGCGAAATCATGTTACCACTTACCGGTTCTCTCCTCATCACTGGAGACTTCCGTGCCAAGGATAAATGTCGTGGAGAAGGTAATAATTTATTTAAGGAATAACCTTACAATAGAACTTAAATGCCACGGAGTTACTTCCCAGAAGATAATACTCTTCATGGCCACCGCTGTGTAAGCCTCAGATCTCAAATACGATGCTGTATATTTTTTTGTAATGTTTCCACCCGATCTAAATAGGGCAATAAATGTAGTTCTCAGGTTCTAACGGCGGTGATTATGAAGGATATTACTTTCTTCTGGGATAAATGTGTAGCTCAATTGAAGTTTACTGACGTTTCGGAAGAACGTACTGCCTCTATCTTCATATTCGAAATGTAAGGTAAACAAAGAACAATCAATACTGTGACATACTTTTCTTGACCAGGTGAGTGATCGTTAGATTCAGCGGAAGTTTTCTGTTCCATAATGTTAGTTATCCCACTTACGGCTAGAACAGTGACAAGGTTCGAGTTCGTTCTCGCTCAGAGTAACGAAATTTCCTGTTCTCTGCCGCGTCCAGACAAGCGGTACGGCCCACAGAGCATCTTACATAATATGTAGCGGGACCTCTTCCTCCGAGCTGCAGGAGAATTGGGCTGGTAACTCAGATTCACTTAGTCCCCCGGATCTATATGCGCGGAGATGGACCAGAACCCCCCCCCCAACATCTTAACAGAGTGGTGCTTAATTAACTCATTTAGACCCTGAAGGAACAATTGTGGAGCTCAGGGCACTGAGGAGAAGTGCGAAGATGGAAAAAGGAACCCTAGAATAGAGGGGGAAACGGGGAGGAGGAGGAAGTTGCGTATGACTGGAGGCTGTGCCATAGCTCAGGCGCCACGGCGGTGGTCCGTGTTCGAGCCCAGGTCAGATGGAGTGGGATTTGTGGTGGACAAAGCGACACTGGGATAGGTTTTATCCGGGTACTTCGGTTTCCCTTATCAATTCTCATTCCACCGACTGCCCCAAACACATCATCTATCACCAGGGGTTAGTACAATACCCGTAGGCAGTCGCCATACCAGTCGAAATGTTATTCATATTATTGGGATTTAATGTTTTAGAAACCAGCTTAAGCCGTATGCGCGATCTGGTTTAACAGTGAAGAGAAACACGTGTTTTGCCCATAGAATGCAGTCACGTGTTTGGTATAATTTTCAGAATAAACTGGAACCGTTTCCTTAAACATCATCAATCAGCTGGTCTTTGTAATGGAAACCCAGAGTGTTTTCTGTAGGGTACACACTGAATTCTTTAATATTACTTAAATTAAATTCAGTCTTAAAAAAACTAATCATAAGTTACTAACCGTACGTGTATATATATATATATTAAAAAGATTAAAAAGATGTATATATATATATATACATCTTTTTTTAATTCGATTAGTGGGGGGTGGAGTCCAACTGGGTCCACTCGGCACGGCGGCAACTGATTGGCCTATTGTAGCCTGCCCCGGGTGATTATGATGATGGAGATTTTGGTGGAATGAAGATTGGCAGGGGAAACCGAAGTACTCGGAGAAAACCCACCCCAGCACCACTTTGTGAACCACAAATCCCACTTTACCAGACCCGGGATCGAACCCGGGCCGCCGCGGTGGGAAGCCAGCGACTAACCGCTTGAGCTATGGCGCGGCCTAACCGTACGTATATAAGTGTAACCACTTTTACTTCCACGAGGCTAATTTTTTTTCATTTTTGTATACATAAGCATATATTCTGTTGTAATTAGAATATTAGACCTACTCTTTCTGAAACCTAAAATGGACTACCATGATGATGGATTCCTTTATTAATTGTTACTGACGAGTATAAGCCGGAATAAACTCAGTCGGTACAGCGACGGGCTTCGGGCTGGAGGTTCGGAGCATAAATCATTGCAGAGGCATGATTTTTCTCTTTTTCATAGTGTCCAGACTGGCTCTGGGACCCAGCCAACCTCCTATCCAATAGGTATTGGGGGCTCTTTCCCAAGAAGAAAAGCGGCCAAAGCGTGAAGCTGACTACTCACCTCCATCTAGTGCCGAGGTCAAAAATAGTGAAGATATACCGCCATACGTCTCTATGGCGTGGTGCTTAATTAAGCACAGGGACAACTTTGCATTATAACGTTCAGTAATTGGCTTGGTTATATGGGAAAGTACTGGGAAGATGTTAATGAGACCCAAGGTAAAAGGTAAAGTTGTCCCTTTGCTTAACTAATGAAGGCGTATGGGGGAGGGGATGTATAGGTCCACGTTTTCTTGACCTCGGCACTAGTTGGAGTGGTCAGTTTCACTCCCAGGCCGCTTTACCCCCGGAGGAAGAACCCCGGTGACCATTTGATAGGATGCTGGGTGGGCCCCAGAGCCGGTTTGGAAGACATGGAGAAGGGAAAATTCTTGAACCCTACCGGGACTCGAACTCCGACCACTCTGTCGTCCAGGTCTAGCCAGTCGCTGTACAGACTGCGCTATCCCGGCTCCTTATGAGACCCAAATAAGGTCGGAGAGAAGGAACCCGATCGGGGCCAATGGGAACAAAGAGGATTAAACTGCATTTTCAAGGGGCACATTAGTTTATACTTAGAAGTGGGAAATTGAACAGGGTAAACGGAAGCCCTTTTCCTCTCCTTTTCAGTGCGATCGTAATTATGTCTTACAGGAGGAACATACGTAAATACCCTCTCATTTCGCATCTGTAGCGACGAGTTAGTGTGTCCTTTAAAGGAGTTCTTTACTGCCCTTTCTTTTCCACTGACTCGGATCGAACTGTTTCTTCGCCCTCTCTCCTAGGGTCTCATCACCAATTCCTGAACCTACATATTTAAACCCTGAAGATGGAAGCAGCATGAACATCCGATACATCGCCACCCGCCTATAAGACTAAACGGTGGCACAAATAGAAGGACCACAGTCTTAAAAATCACCGCCATGAACACCTCAACTTATACAGAATGTCCCAGGAGGAAAGGTCAATATTCTGGGAGGTCAAAGCATCGGTCATTCTAAATAAAATAAAGTATATATGTACTTGTGTCCTATTCCGAACGGTTTCCGAGATTTCACTGTACAGTTAAAAAAATTGTTGATACGAAAGAGATATTACGTACTGTTTCTACTACCGGTATTTATTGTTCAAGTGACAAAGTTGGTGCAGATAGCCTAGTGTAAAAAAAATCCGTGGCTTTAGTCCGCCAGCGAACTATACCGACCGAGCGACCGCCGCTTGTCGGAGAAGTTAGTGCCAACTTTAGTGGATAGAGAGTGTCGCGTGATCAGCGCAACAGATCCCCACGGCCGTTAATCTCGGTTTTCTAGACCGGAGCCGCTATTTCCTTGAAAAAGCTCCTCAATTATCCTCACGAGGCTGAGTGGACCCCGTTCCAGACCCACCACTTCTCAGAAAATCTGGTAGCGCCGAGAATCGAACCCGGAACCTCTGGATCTGTAGCCAGGAACTCTGACCACTAGACCACAGAGGTGGTCATTTCCGAAAGTTCCACAGTCAGTACCAATGCACTTCGCAACTCGTGTGAGGACATTGTGTGTTGCTCGTCTATACTGTGCCCTGCGTTTTAATTAGAAGGCCTGCCTTATTATTGACGTTACGGGGCCGAGCGGCGCAGGTTCAGCTGACAAGTACCATGAAGGATCGTATCTAGAGCAGTCTGTTGGTGTTTGCAGATATCGTGTTCACAAGAAGTTGGTCGGCAGCTTGGCTGGACCCTGCTAACTGGAAGACGGAAGGACGGGTTACAACAGATCCTGTACCCCATCTGGAGCGCATCCCTTGCACCCACGATCACATCGTTTTTCCAGAGGGCAGCACCTTCCGAGTGCATCTACCGGAAGTGGTCGTTACTGTTGGCAGCATCTCTTTACTCGGACAGGTCGTAACCACACCACAATTCATCCTATGTAATCAGAGCATGATGGCCACAGGAAACTGGTACTGACAAGCATGGGTTCGATTCTGGGCAAATATACTGCATGCCCTCAATCTGAACTTCATCTGGATTCAATCCATTAAGCAAGGACATTCTTGGTTAATAATTAAACTGTTAGAAACAAAACTAAATTCATTCTATTCGTGCAAGACTTGATACGTTCATAAAATATAGCTGCATGACTTTGAAACTATAGCAAGGTTCAATAAGCACAGTCCCTCTTGAGACCCGTCTCTTTACAGAAGCCCTAAGATTACGACCATGAGTCCATCATTAGTACTGACCCATGATCTATACATGGCTCTACAGCCTTTTGTTGAACCTTGGTCACTTTTTCAGTTTCTTAATCTACACACAGTCAGTAGGACTCCTTGGACGGGGGATCAGTCCGTCGCAAGGCCGCTACCTACACACAAAACAGCACAAACACAGAATAAACAGACATTCATGCCCTGAGTGGGATTCCAACCCACGATCTCAGCATTCGAGCGAGAGAAGACAGTTCATGCCTTAGACAGCTCGGCCATTGACTCTTAGCTAGATGAACAAAATCCAGATCTGTTGGGTCCATCATAATATTATTCTGCCATTTACGCCTTTTATCTATGA
Source organism: Cryptotermes secundus (assembly GCF_002891405.2). Taxonomy (NCBI): domain Eukaryota; kingdom Metazoa; phylum Arthropoda; class Insecta; order Blattodea; family Kalotermitidae; genus Cryptotermes; species Cryptotermes secundus. The sequence continues at coordinate 86,326 of NW_019736393.1, forward strand.
ACTGGTCTCTTCCCTTCGGGTTCTAACGACTAAAATTTGGTACGTGTCTGGCGTATTTCTCCTCTCACACAAACGAGCCTAGCCCACTTTATCTTTCTTGACTTGAGCAGTGTAAAAATGTTTGGCGAGAAGTGCAAATTATGAAGCTCCACATTATACGATTTTCTACATCCTTTTATTCACTTACGGCACCATTTTCAATCTATGTTCCTCTCAACAGACTAATTAAATGTAATCTAGTCCTTTTTGAAAATCTAATAATAATAATGACTAGCTCGTCATTACTCCCGTTTCAGACAAAAGCGAATGAAGCCGTATCGACTCTATTTCTTTATGATCAATTTTAATATTATATTCGACAGCCTTTGTGGTCTAGTGGTGAGAGTTCCTGGCTATAGATCCTGAGGTTCCCGGTTCGATTCCCGGCGCTACAAGATTTTCTGAGAAGTAGTGGGTCTGGAACGGGATTCACTGAGTCTCGTGAGGGTAACTGAGAAGCTATTTCAAGCAAATAGCGGCTCCGGTCTAGAAAATCGAAATTAACGGCCGTGGGGATCCATTGCGCTGACCAAGTGACATCCTCTATCCGCTAAAATTGGCACTAACTTTGCCAAGAAGCGACGGTCGCTCGGTCGGTATAGTTCGCTTGCGGGCTCAAGCCACAGAGTTTGTGTGTTTTTTAATATTATATTCGCATCTACATATGGGTCTTCAACTTTTCTCTTTCTTTCAAATTTTCCTACCGAAATGTACATGAATTTTCCGATGTGCTCTATATGCTCATTCAAACTGTTCCTCCTTTATTTATAATAATATCTTGAGGAGCAGAAATTATGAAGTTCTTCATTTTACAGTTTTCACTAGCCTCATGTTACTTCTCCCATCTTTGATCCAAATACTATCCACGCTCTCTGCTCTCAAGCATACTTCTGAGCAGCGCCCTGTTCTCAAGCACGTCCCACATATGTTTCTTTTAATCGAAATATGTTTCTCAACGCGCCCCCAGTACCTATATGTTGTGCCCCAAGGTGAGAGAACAAAGTTTAATTTTTCACAAAACAACGCGTAAAATCAAAATGCTTATAAATTTTTTTAGTTGATTTGCATTAACCGCGCCTCTTGGCCGTGTCACAGCTCAGACCGGTTTCTCACCGCGATCCCAATTCAATCCATCTGGGATTTGTGGTGGATAAAAAGCATTGGGGTATGTTTTGTTCTAGAACCTTAGTCTCCCCTGTCAATTCTAATTCCACTCGTCTGCCATCAACATCCGAGGCTAGTACAACAGGCCCAATAGTGGCAGGCGTACCAAATAGATTCAATCTCATTCCACCCCTCTGCTGGGGGCTAACTAGCAACTACTATGCTCCTGTGTGATAGAATGTTCATTGCAGGAGATGAGCCCAAGTCAGTGGCAGGAGGCCCTGCTGTCGGAACCTGGAGAACGTCAGTTCGTGTCTGGCGAAGGGGACTACATGCGGATAAGCTCTGTAGTGATCACAGGAGAGGAGTCGTGTCCTGACAAGGCGGGGTGCTCCTGCGCGGGCCACCCAGAGTTGCGAGCCGCTGTGTGCACACATACCAGGGACCGCAATGGAGACTGTTATGACTCCAGACAGGCAGAGTGTATCTCTCCTGTCCAGCCTCTTGGACACTGCTGTGACATCTGCGGTCAGTATCTGTCTGAGCTAAGTAGCCAACTAAAACATGGATAGTCCCCATCTTGCCTAATTGCCAGGATATTTCATAATTACCAGCCAGTAAACATACTAATAATATTACAGATAAATATCAAAGAAGTATAATTCTTCTTAATTTTATTTCTGCACATTATCTATCGTCCTGCATTTATTTAAAACACAACATTTCAGAGACTGGAGTCTATATTATTATTATTATTATTATTACAAACAAAAAACAAAATCCGTGGCCTGTAGTCCGCAAGCGAACTATACCGACCGAGCGACCGCCACTTGTCGACGAAGTTAGTGCCAACTTTAACGGATAGAGAGGGTGTCGCGTGGTCAGCGCAACGGATCCCCACGGCCGTTAATTTCGGCTTTCTAGACCGGAGCCGCTACTTTTCCATTCAAGTAGCTCCTCAATTATCCTCACGAGGCTGAGTGGAAACCGTTCCAGACCCACTACTTCAGAAAATCTGGTAGCGCCAGGAATCGAACCCGGGACCTATCGATCTGTAGCCAGGAACTCTGACCACTAGACCACAGAGGCGGTCTTATTATTACTGTTATTATTCTGCAATTGGGTGTTCACCCGGTGGCAGTAGCTCTTACACAGATACAGACAAGGAAAGTCTATAACATAAAGGGAACAATACAAGACAAAGTACACACAATAAACAAGGTACATACTGTACAAATTCAAACATATAAACTCACACAAGGGCACTTTTCTGTTTCCGTCTTCAGGTGGAACCTACTCAGTTGGACCCGATCGATATAACTAGTTCCTATTTCGGGAGATAGGTTTTATCTGAAGATGGAGACAGAGTCCAGTTTCCGAAACTGCGTGTTTTAAATAAAGACAGGACGATGGATAGTGTCAAGAAACACAATAGTTGTATTAGTGTACCATTGTCACGAAATTTTACTTCTTTGTTAGAATTCTTCTTGTTCTCTGAGGGGTTATTACTCTCTGAGGGTTTCTCTCGGCAACTACTCTTCTCCTGGGGCAGGCCTAGCTTACTCGCTGGAGGAGATTTACTGTCTAAATACAGCAGCAAACATTTTTATATACTTACGTATTAAAATAACTTTCACAATTTTAAAACTTAGACTGTGACTCGTATGTAAGTTTAAATTCAATATACAGGTGTTTTCAATTAAGAATGGACACATGATTTTAATTATGAAATAAAGTTAAATTATTTTTAAGAAAATTTGTATATTCACCCCAAAAAAAGGAAAAATAAAAGGTAAAGCTATCAATCATGTTCAACTAAAAAGGGAAACAGAACCAATGTCCGGAATTCAGTGACTTCAGTAGATTTGGATGATGGACAAAGTCCAAAGTAATAACTACAAACAACATGGCTGTATCGTCAAAATCTTTAAGTTCCGTTCACTTATACGAAGCCGAACTTAATGTGCTACAGGTGCTTACCTGCTGCTGGAGTACTCCGAGTCGAAGTTGGCACTGAACCATCTCCGATCTCTCCTAGACTCGTACTTGAGGCAGGAGAAGTACTCCAAAGTAGTGGGTCACATTGGCAAACCTGCAATGGTGGACGATGCTCTTAGAAATCGGTTACAGGTCGTTCTCAAAGACGTGGGAGGGTACAGAGGCGACTGCAACAACCTGGCCAACGTCTTCGCTTCAAGAGTCAGAAACAGTAAGCTGAATACAATCAGAGAGATCCCTCCATGTCTGCCAACATTACGCTGTAAAATTTATCCGGAATAAGGTAGAAAAGTACATTAGTCCCTCTGCGTAACAATGCACGTAGGCGTGACAGCAGATCTGCAGCCGTAAGAATCCGCAAGGGGAAGTTACAAATCTTATTTTCGTAATGATTTTTGTGTCAAATTTTAGACGTATTTTTAAGGAAACCACAAAATGTGCAGTTGTGGAAATTGGCACATATGAAAATGAGGGTTCTCTCTGCCTGTTCATGTTTTACAGGGATTTATTTCTAAATATATTTAACGTTAAAAATTATTTTACATTTCAGAACAGAATATTTAATAACTTTTATATTATTTGTGTTGTATTTGTAAAAATAAGTCACCATCTTAACACCAAAACATTTGAAAAAAAATCACTACTCTATAAGGTTTCTGGCAAAGAAGTGTATATATTTAAGAAATTCATATTGCCGCTTTACTCCGGGGAAAGAGACCCTCAGTACCCACTAAGCAGGAGGCTGTGTGAGTCCCAATGCCGGTCTGGATGCTAAGAAGAAGAGAAAAATTCCAGCCCCTGTCGGGAATCTAAACACGATTCCGTCAGTTGTACAACCTGTACCCTAAACTAAACTAAAAAACTAAACTCCGTGGCCTGTAATCGGCAAGCGAACTATACCGACAAAGCCACCGCCGCTTGGCGGCGAAATTAATGCCAATTTTAGCGGATAGAGGGTGTCACGTGGTCAGCGCAGCGAATCCCCACGGCCGTTAATTTAGGTTTTCTAGACCGGAACGGCTATTTCCTTGAAATAGCTCCTCAATTATCCTCACAAGGCTGAGTGGACTCCGTTCCAGACCCACTACTTCTCAGAAAATCTGGTAGCGCCGGGAATCGAACCCGGGAACTCTGGACCTGTAGCCAGGAACTCTGACCACTAGACCACAGAGGCGGTCTTGTATCCTAGTCACTTTATCGACTGAGCTATTGCGGCTCCTTCAAATAAGACTTGCTCACTGAATGGACAAACGAGGTTCCATTGTCGGCAGGAACGACCACGCCCGCACTGAGTCCTCAGGACATTCGGTCAGCTGTTCAATGTGTGGCGGGAGATTCTCTCCCCGGGGGTCAAGCAGCCGGAGCATGAAGCCAAATAGTCACTTCCATCGGTCTCGAAGTTAGGTATGAGTCGCATTTTGCGGCGACAGCTCTCACCCCTTCGGTGTATTAGCCTTTAATAAAATAAACCCTCTTCTGTTACGATATTTACATGGTAGCGTTTAATTTATATTGTCGTAAAGCCACTAGTAGTTTTAACTGTTGTAGCATGTAAAGCCGTTGTTATACAACGATCGCGAAACGGAAGGGTATACCAGGGCCGATTCTGGGCAACGGCTCGGTAAACACGTTCCCGTTACTAAACGGCGACTTTGTAAACAGCGATAGTTGTTACGCAACGGCGCGGTAAACACGCACACAATAATAAAACTGTGTTTTCTATGTGTTTCTAAACTCCGAACATTTTGAATGGTATTTCTAAATGATATATTTCGTCCACAGTTTAAAGGGAGCAGTTACTTCTAAATCTCACAAGATTCATTTTGACAGATGGTGGAAATTTTCACTTACGTACAGAAAATTAATGTACGTGTAGTTCCCTTCATTCAGGTTATGGTTTTAATAACACACAATCGTAACAGAGTGCTGCTAATCCTATTGGTCTATATTCCCAGATGTCTAGCTCTCGAATTCACAACTTGCTTTTACGTACAGGTGAGTACTTTGGGGTGACGAGGGTCACTGTGTACACAGCTGGAGAGGCCAAGTACTTATCCACCTGGGGGAGCGTTCTGGGTACAATTTTTGGGACATTTATCGCTGCAATCATTGCCATGGGAATCATCTACTTCGCCTTCATAGCCCACCGTCAAAACTGGTAAGACGCCAACAACAATATTTACACATATCTAAATAGTAACTGTACCTTCCGTAACATACGCAGTTCTACCATTTCAAAATCCGTTAATTAAATATAAAAAAAATATTGTTTATGACCTCCTCTGTGCTCTAGTGGTCAGAGTTCCTGGCTACAGATCCAGAGGTCCGGGTTCGATTCCCAGCGCTACCTCATTTTCTGAGCAGTAGTGGGTCTGGAACGGGGTCCACTCAGCCTCGTGAGGATAACTGAGGAGTTATTTCATGGAAATAGCGGCTCCGGTATAGAAAACCGAGATTAACGGCCGTGGGGATCCGTTGCGCTAACCACGTAACACCCTCTATCTCCTAAAGTTGGCACTAACTTCGCCGACATGCGGCGGTCGCTCGGTCGGTATAGTTCGCTTGCGGACTACAGGCCACGGGGTTTGTTTTTATTTATTCATATATATGATGGGTTCGTTTATATGATTCTACAGAGTTGTCAACTTGCTGCAGTGTCTAGCCTTATCGTGGCATTACTTTGGCCATATACGCTAAGTTTGATTGGTTGTCAAGCCGCTTTGTTGCTGCATCAGCATAAAGTAGTCCATACCCTTACTTATTTCAATCGTTTGAAACCAAACGGAAAATCTGATCGTGTATCCGGGAAGAATTTTGACTATTTTCAGGTAGCAATTTAACCTTCCATTGATGTGGACATCATTGCTGAGTTGCGAAGTAAAAAATAAAGTAAATCTGTCCCTGTAACACGTTATGGAGGCCCATGCGGTTGTGAGACGTCGAGGTTCCCACATTTTATAGGCAATCGGCTCACAGATGGCGGTGAGGTTGTCACTTTTACGTTCCAGCCGCCCTTTATCCCCAGGAAGATTCCTGGTACTCATTTCTGTTAGAGGTTGAGTCGATCCCAGGGCCATAGTGCGGCTGGAAGGGTTAGATCAATTGAAAAATCCAATTACATCATCGGGAACCGAACCCGTGACCTTCCGACTTGTTTCATAGTGCTTCAACCAACTACGCTACCTCGTGGCCCCCACACTTGTATATATTCTTTTTCCTTATTTGCTTCGCGTGTATCAGCTGATATCAGCTCTCGTAATACAGCCGCCAAGTGGCGCCTCTATCAGCTTTCCCGCGAACTCGTTGCGACTGTCGAGGAACGGAAACACACCTTAGCGTTTCATATACATACATTTCTAAAAAGAACGGAAGAAGCCGAGTAATGAGACAGATAGGAAAACTTAATCCTGTTGTCTTATCACGATAGGTGGGTGCTTCAAGCAGAACCCTTCTTATTTGCTCGATTTGAGAACGCACCGAGCGAGAGCGAAGAGGCACTGGAGAGCCGAGTAGAGGTGTTACCTGGAGGATCCCAGCAGCCAGATAAGTCCTGTTCCAGCCAGCCGCCACCTGCTGCCTTCGACAACCCCATGTACGGAAATACGAAGGTGAGGAAACCTAACATAACCTAAGAAAATCACTATCTTTTGGGATGTAACGCTTGTGTAGCCTTGTTAGACTTACGCCCCGGCCACCCTTTACTCCAATGAAGATCCCTGGAACTCATTTTTGTCGGAGGCTAAGTCAACCCCAGGATACATAGTGCGGCTGCAAGGATAAGGTCAATTGAAAAATTCAATGACCGCATCGGAATCGAACCTGCGGCTTTCCGGCTTGTAGCGTACCGCGTACCCCAAATTGTGAACATGCAGGGTAAAATCTCACCGATTCCGACTGACAGAAGAAATAGGTAGCCTACATTAATAATAAAAAAAGAATATACGAACATAATTTATGTAAATACATTCAAACCGGAGTACTTTTTAAAAACTGAAAATGTCATTAGTTTCTTCACAAATTAGGCACCGTTTGTGCAGTGCGGCACTTATGTAAGCCGACAGGAAGTGGGGAAATTGCAGGCTACCATTACATTCTCGTTTACGACAAATCTACTTTCTGCCGAGGCTAAATAAAATACTTAAATAAAAAGAAGTCGGTCCGAATTATAGCGGTTTCTAATTAGTGGCGTTTTACTGTTTTCTTAATGGAGAATTTACTAGACCTTTTAGTCACTGACCGTTACTAAATACCGTCCTAAAAACATAATCGATTACTAATATTTTCCGATATATTAGAGCAGTGTGTAGCATATTTAGGACTATTACTAGTAATCACGTTTATGGAATTCCTCCTTCTGGATCAACACTGATAATTTAGTGACTGAGAGTAAACGTAAAAAGTGAAACTATCCCTGTAACAGGCCGTGGAGGCCTATAGCATTGTGAGATATCGAGGCTCCCGCATTTTCTAGACAATAGGCTAACGGATGGCGGTAAGTTTGTCAGCCTTACGTGCCGGCCGCCCTTTACCCCAAAGAATATTCCTGGTACTCATTTCTGTTAGAGGCTGAGTCGACCCCAGGGCCATAGAGCGGCTGGAAGGATTAGGTAAATCGAAAAATATCCACCTTCTCGGGATTCGATCCCGCGACATTCCGGCTTGTAGCACAGTGCCTCAAACAACTATGCTACCGCGTGTCCCTAGCGACTGAGAGTAGGCTTAGTTAATTTTAAATTTATCTGAAGTTTAAGATTTGAATAACATGACGGTATGACAGTTGCGAATAACTATAGAGTTAGGTCGACTTTAAAACAGTCGATCGACCGAAATGGAATGAGGAATTGATAAGTAAAACAATAAATCGGAGTTCGAGATGAGAAATAAGAGGGAAAACAAGACACGACTTCTTATAAATGATTCCTTCGTGCAGTGAGTCGAAACAACTCACGACAGGCGCAGGGTATTGAAACAAAGACTGCTCTAGTCAACTCTTGCAGGTAGAGGAGCGGAAAGTGCTTCCCCGGGCAGAACCTGGCGAACACGTGACACACGAGAACCCCGTGTACAGCGAGTTGCTGCTTCAGGAGGAAGAGCAGATACAAGAAATGTACGAAGTGAAGGATGAGACGCCACCCGCAGAGCAATCCGACCTACATGCTTCATACATGGCTGCTGAAGAGAGAGCCGGACATACGTACTGACTTCAGCTGTTTGCCTCACTGCAACTAGAACAGTGGTTCAGGGGGCACGTTATGTGTATTTCAGTCATTGTGAGCAGAAAGTTCGAAAGTACCTAAGAAACGTCTTCACGACTTTATTTTGTAATTTTTCTGTGCATGGAATAAATAAAGGTTTGTTTAAAATAATAAAAAATCTATGTACTTTTCGTGTTTATAATTCACGATGCTTTTTAAAATCAGTGTAGGCATACAGTTGCGTTCTGAGACAAAGGGATATGCAAAGCTTTGTTCTCAAGCCAAGGAGCACGTACTGTTTCGCTAAGACCACGAGGTACATGCAGTTTGGATCTGAGACCAAGGATTATATTCAGTTTCGATCTGAGACCACGGGATATATGGAATTTCGTTCTGAGACCACGGTATACGTGCAGTTTCGCTCTGAAACCACGGGCTACGTGCAATTCCTGCTGAGACCATGGAATACGTGCAGTTTTTCTTTGAAACCACGTGATACGTGCAGTACTCTCTAAGACCACGGGCTACATACAGTTTCTCTCCGAGACCGCGGGCTACGTGCAGTTTCTCTCTGATACCACGGGCTACGTGCAGTGTTTCTCTGATACTACGAGCTACGTGCAGTGTATCTCTGATACCATGGGCTACGTGCAGTTCTTTCTGAGACCACGGGACACGTATAGTTTCGTTCTGAGAGCAAAGGATACATTCAGTTTCGAGACCAAGGAGTACGTCCATTGTAAAAGGATACGATGAAGTAAACTATTTTAAAGCTTTTTATTACTCTGTAATATTTATTGAGAGTAAACTGGAAAGATGTGTTGACTTTCTGTCTGGAAGGACTAAAATGTAGCATTCTGAATATATCTTCTGCATAATCCAGAATAATATGGGCAGCCGTAATTCTACATATCTCTCTAGTAAATTTTATATAAAATATTTTGAAAACTTTTAAACTATGCCATTTATAAAAACATTTATATATACGAGGTTTTCGGTAAATATTTAAGATATATTAATTTTTATAAGAAATACTTGTTACTCAGTTATTAATAACAGCTCTGAACAAACAATCTGTGTGCAGTTCTTCATATAAGGTAGTCAGCAAATTTTTTCGGTTCCAAATTAAACCTGAAATGGCTCTACAGTCTTTTGTAAAATACTCCAATATCAAATTTCATGAAAATCAGTTCGGCAGTTCTCGAGTTTTTCATGCGTACACATGGTATTCACATATTCCCTCTTTTTTTCCTGAAACGCCTGCTGGTTTCACGTCTTATATTGTTCAGATTATCCCCATTTATCTCGCTTGGATCCTGTAACCACTGAAATTTGGCCTGCTTTCTTTGATCTAATAATTTTGAGCACCCTTCATCGAACTATGGCTTATGCTTCTTCGGTTCATAATAACATAGACTCTCTTTGGCAGACATTTTTATATTCTCTCTAATAGTTTCCCAAGCTTTAATAACATCCACCTCAGTTTCCAAGTTTTCCAAAGCGGCAACCTATTTGAGATTTCAACACGATACTGCTCTTTACCCTCTACCTCATTTAATTTCTTGAGCTTGAACCTCTTCATATGAACTCTGTGTGGTGTTTGTTTGCTCACTGCCAGTCTTTCCCTAACTTTTGCCACCACCAGCTAGTGGTCAGTACCACACAATCTGCTGCCCTGAATGATCGGACATCAAGTATACTTGAGTGCCGTCTCCTATCTATCAAAATATTATCTATTTGATTGTGTATCTTCCCATCAGCAGATGTCGAAGTAAATTTATGGATGTTACGATGTGGAACATTGTACTTTTGACAGTAAGATGTTTTGATGTGGCAAAGTTTACTACTCTAACTCCATTATCATTACTAATTTCGTGTAAACTCTCATTCCCAACTGTTGGTTTGAAAATGTCTTCCCTCCCTACTTTGGCATTGAAATCTCCTAACAAATTTTCCATAGGGTACTTCGGGAATTTATCAAATACATGTTCCAGTTCTTCATAGAATCTGTCCTTTATGTCATCAATTTTATCTTCTGTTGGGGCATGAACATTCATAACAATGATATCACAACAGTGACCTTTTATTATTATATATGATATCCTATCACTAACGAACTCTACCCTCTTAACTGCTGATACGATTCTCTTATGTATGAAAAACCTATACCTAATTCATGATTTTCACTCCCCTTTCCATAGAAAAATGTATATTCGCCTGCTGCTGCGATGCCACCTCCATCCCATCTGACTTCCTCTACTCCGGCTAAATCTAACTTATATTTTAAGATTTCTTCTGCCACTGCTCTGAGCAAACCTGCCCTGTACAAACTTCGTACATTCCAAGTGCCAAATCCCATATCCCTTTTCATTAGCTTAGGTCGTTTATCCAAGGAATCACTCCAGGTCCGAGGCTTTGTGTTCATTTTCGTAACATACTGATTTTTTACGCTGAGGAGTTGTAAGCCCCACGCCCAACCTCCCAGCTGGAGGACCACCCCTTGTCGGCTGTCCGCGACTGCTTATTCAATATATTCACAGATTCCCTCCAAAAACTGGAGGGCGTCTCCTCCATCCGCAACCTGAGGACGCGCCATGCTGTGGTGACAAGGGACCCACCTAACATGGACATAATGTACTATATAAGAAAATAATATAACACTTTAATATGTTTTATTAATGAATTGAATTGACGGTTAAAAGTCGATCACAGTGGCCGCGCGGTCTAAGGTATGAACTACATTCGCTCGCTCGAAAACTGGGATCGTGGGTTCGAATCCCATTCAAGGCATGGATGTTTGTGTGTGCGTTTATTTTGTGTTTGCGTTGTCCTGTATTTAGTCCGCAAGCGAACTATACCGACCGAGCGACCGCCATTTGTCGGCGAAGTTAGTGCCAACATTAGCAGATAAAGGGTGTCATGTGGTCATTCTTGACTCTACCGGGACTCAAACTCCGACCCCTCGCTCGTCTAGCCTGTAGCCAGTCGCTATACTGAAAGATGAACTGCAAGAGAGAAGAAGCTCGTGGTATTAGCCGAGAATGACTGAGGTAAATCACTAAATATTTCAGTTATGGGAGCCAAAATCTTAGCAGAGATTCAAACCTGGTACGTTCCAAATACAAATCAGCGGTATCACTGATAAGGTAACCCACTTAGTAACAATCTTGATCTTCCTTTTATTTTTATCAGTCTTCCTTGACTTTCTCTGTTTCTTCTTATCGGGACCTCTTCATGGCATGTAGTGACGCACTTCTAATTGATGGGGATACAACACTTCATGACATGTGCGCTTACAGCCATGTTGTCAATTTATAAATAAACCGCTCCTGTCCCTTGACAGCTACATATCATCACTGCCAGACATGCAGGCCGTCAGTCCATGAATTGAATACTAAGTCTTCAACTGTTTCTACCAATGGCTTTCAAATTTCTCTTCTTCCGCGTGCGGTGCATATGGAACAACCGTGCTCTTCTTTCAGACTCAACATATGGTCAATAAATTTCCTGTCTCTCTTTTCAGGAATGTTATTTGACGATGCTGTCAGTGTGGAGACCATATAGTGTCGATGACAAAATGATAAATGAGTGTGGAGCCGTCGTCGAATGAGAGCTCGGAGGGAAAAACCTGCCCATTGCCGCTATAAAAAAACTCTGTGGCCTGTAGTCCGCAAGCGAACTATACCCACCGAGCGACCGCCGCTTGTTAGTGCCAACTTTAGCGGATAGAGGGTGTCGCGTGGTCAGCGCAACGAATCCCCACAGCAGTTAATTTTGGTTTTCTAGACTGGAGCCGCTATTTCCTTGAAATAACTCCTCGATTATCCTCACGAGGCTGAGTGGACCACGTTTCAGAACCACTACTTCTCAGAAAATCTGGTAGAGCCGGGAATTTAACCCTGCACCTCGCGATCTGTAGCCAGGAACTCTGACCACTAGACCACAGAGGCGGTCCACGTATACACAAATGATATGAAATGCCTTACAAATCATACTTTATTCCGAAAACCAGCTTACAGATACAAATTTGACCTGAGATGAAATCTGTTTGTGATTAACTGTCACCATAATTTTGCGTGGCATGTGTTACATCCTGCACCATAACAAATCAAAACATGCTTCAAGATGAAATTAAAAGGAAATTGAACTCGTGTAATGCTTGCTACAATTAAGTCCAGAACCTTTTGTCTTCTCGTATTCTGTCCAAAAATATAAAAATTAAAACATACAGAACTATAATTTTCCTATGGTTCTGTATGGGTTCAAATGTATATGTCCTCTCCTTCCTCACATGTGATGATGGAAGCGGTTCCAGTTGCCGAAACACTTACTTACTCATGGAGCTGAGCCCTCCTTGAGGAGCCTCCAATTCTGCAGCTACTCAAGAATTTCCCAGCATTTTATGGAACCTGAATGTTCATCACCGTGTTCACAAGAGCCGAAACACTGCGCATTTTAATTACATCCCATACAAGTGACAATGTCCAATGTATAATTAACAGACCACTGTCACAAATCTTTATAGAAGGTCACTTAGTGACAGACGTTTTTAGCTTGGCCCGTAGAACTGTACTGAAGGTAAAGCAGCAACAGGTGTGCATCTAGAAGCGATCCGTTCGAAAATTAGAAATTCTGACGGCGTCCGACGTTTCCCAGCGTCCAGTCAATCCTTGTCGCATCGGTGTTCGAAAGGAAGAAAAAGAAATCCAACAGTCAGGTACAAAACAAAAATAAGAAACACAGCCTCCTTGTCAAACGTGGAAATTTCTCTGCCTATTAGAAACAGACGTAATTCCTTCTTTCCTAGTCACTCAGACAGGGTTGATATGCGCGATGTAGCCCCTGGACTGTCATCGAAGCAAAGGATGGACAAATCATATATACTCGTATAGTCACTGTTAGGGTCGATGCGTGACTATAAGACGGGCTCTGGATTAGATGATTGGATTTATTGACAACTTATATAAACAGCTCGGGACTACAGGCAACACAGCGCTATCGCTGATCTACACACTTTGCAGTTCACAGTTGCGCAAGCACTAGAGTTCTCAGTCTTCACTAGTCGTATCCTGGTAACCGATTTATAACAGTCTTACTGTCATTTCAAATCACACATGAAGTCTCCCTTTTTCCCTTCTTGCCATTATTCTGCAGCTACTAATTCCGAAGACTCGACTCAATTCAATTCCTCTGCTCCAAAGCTCTTATCATGGCAGGCTGGCGTCTCGAAACTCGACTCCTCACAGAACTCTTCTTTATAACCATTCTGCATGGACCACCCAGAAAACACAACTTCTCTATTGTTGAGGTACATGGGGTACCGGATGTTGTTCTGAATCTGACCACTCACCTCCATCTAGTGTCGAGTTATTACCTCCACTCTTCAACACGTGTTAGGTCTTAATGTTTACGTAATTAAGTATAGGAATAACTTCACATTTACCAGAGTAAGATTCAATTAAGCGGCCTCCGTAGTCTAGGGGTAACGTTCCCACCTCATGATTCAAGGTACGCGGGTTCAAACCCAAACAAGTCCTCCGGGAGGGACTTTAAGCCGTGGGTCCCGTGTTGTAGATTTACGGCACGTAAAAGATCCTCATGTCTCTAGGAGACCTCTGAGCAAAATTAGGCAATAATTTCCCGCCCAAGTAGTTTCCAGTGCCTCTGGTAGATGGGGGAAATATCAGGTACCGACGGCCGACCTCGTTGGCTGAACGGGGCTGATAGCACGCACCAGTATCGGTAAGGTATGGCGACAGCAGAAATTAAAGGGGGACGCACAATGGACCAATAACTGGTCTAAGTGCATGGGGAAACCCACCCCCTCTAATAATAATAATAATAATAATAATAATAATAATAAATTACAGGGTGATGAGAACAAGGGATGAATGAAGAGTACTGCCTTCTGGCAACTCTTGAATCATTCGGACGAAGCTTCCATCTTCAGGGACTAAGAATAAGGCAAGTAACTAGCAAGAGGCAAACAGTTCTGCTACCATGAATGTTCTTCCGAACTTCACATGAAGGCAATACGTACGCCAGTTATACCGAACAGTACGGACATATTGATCTTAACCATCTTAACGAATTGAAGAAATGATGATGAGCTGTCACTGCAGAAGGAAGTCCGAGCAGGTTTCAATGAATTGCGTTGCGTAATGCTGGCGCAAGTATGAATGCAACAATGCAACAACAAGCTGTAGCCAAGGATTCAGCAGAAAAACGTGCGCCTTGCGCAATCGTTTAGGTATAAATCAACGGAAGTCCTGACCAATCCATTATCAACAGAAACAAACAGTACACTTGACTTTCCTTCTTGTAACACAGCTCTTGGCACAGTAAGTGACTAAGTCCAATCTGAAAATATCAGAATAAACACTTGTCACTCCGTCATAAAATTCGAGTTTAATTTAGCCTTAATATGCCTATTTTCATTTAGAAATAAATATTCTTATTATGTAGGATTTGAGGTTATCACAGCGATTTTTATGAAGAGTCCTACCTTCTTGGATATAGCGCCATGTAGTCCGTTGGAAGTCAGCCAACTTTTCGGAAGATCTCATACATATTATGGACGACAAAGAAGTAAAAATTTCGCGTGATTTACCTTTTCCACTCCATCCAGTTATTCAGGTTTGCTTTCCTTACAAGAATCCGCATGAATTCTAGAATTTAACAGGTAAATCTGTCCCTGTGCTTAACTAATTAAGCACTACTACATGAAGACGTATGGTGGAGATGATGTATAGATCCACGTTTTCTTGACCTCGACACCAGATATAAATGAGTGGTCAGCTTCACGCCCCTACCGCTTTACTCCGGTACCCATTGCATAGGAGGTTGGGTGGGCCCCAGAGCTTATCTGGACGACGTGAAGAAGTAAAATTTCTTACCCCCACTGGGACCTGAACTCCGACCTTTTGGTACTCCAGCCCATAGCCAATCGCTATACCGACTGCGCTATCCCGGCTCCTCACATAACAGGCTGCACACATGCAAATAATATTGGTACAGTGGATGAGTCATTCTCATAAAGTTTCAGAGTGTTCACTGAAGTACAAGCTGCTTTATCCTTATTGCAATTTTGTCTAGTATATTGAGGTGCTTAGAGGTAATTTTAGGTAACCTAATATGCCTACTGTACAGACTTCAAGTAGGTTAAGACGGGAAGAGCTTGTGGCAAACAGACGTTTGTGAGTTACATAAAGAAGGAGGAAACAGTTACAGTCCACTAAGTTTAGGTAATTCGAGATAACAGGAAGTTTGTGATAATTGATAGAAATTCAAATAAAAAGATCCATCCTTGTAACAGGCCGTGGAGACCCATAGGGCTGTGAGACGTCGAGGTTCCCACATTTTTCTAGACAACTGGCTCATAGATGGCGGTGGGGTTGTCAGCCTTACGCTCCGGCCAGCCTCTCTTTTTTTATTGCTAGTGGGGCAGGACTAAGTCCCTTGTACTGCGGCCACTTCTGGCCTATTGTACCAGCCCCAGATGATAGGTGAGGGTGATTGTGGAGCAATTAGTGGAATGAAGATTGGCAGGGGAAACCGAAGTACTCGGAGAAAACCTGCGTCAGCGCCACTTTGTCCACCACAAATCCCACTTGACCAAACCCGGGATCGAACCCGGGCCGCCGCGGTGGGAAGCCAGCAAGTAACCGCTTGAGCTCTGGCGCGGCCTTTGGCCGCTCTTTACCTCCCAGGAAGATTTCTGGTACTGAATTCTGTTAGAGGCTGAGTCGAACCCGGGGTCGTAGTGCGGTTGGAAGGAATAGGTGAATTGAAAAATCCAATGTCCTCATCGGGTATCGAACCCGCGACCTCCCGTCTTGCAGTATAGTGCCTCAATCAACTACGTTACCACGTGCACCCAAATAGAAAGAGACAACCGAATACATCTTCGAGATACTGGGTGAAATAAAAATATAAATAAATCAGTAACTTGAAATATCCCGGCGGAGACTGAAAAATTTAATGTAAAGTAAGGTAAGGGTAATGATAATATATAACAATGTAAAACCGAGTACTCTAGTAGAAGTCTTCTTACATTTCGGAGGAATTTACTGCTTCCATCTTCAGGGTGGATTGCTAAGCCATGTAAAGAAACCAACTCTGCTTGCAATCTAATTCTTGTTGATATCTTGCTTGTCTTACAGTTTCATCCTGAAGAAGGAGGCAGTACACTGCTTAGAAATACCGGTGGACTTCTAAACTACTTGGAGTTACATTACAGAGGATTCGTAGTTATGGCTGTAAGAACCTCAAATCCATCAATTTCAATTACATATTTTAGGGGTAAAAAAAAAACACGAGACGCTATGAAAATATAACCGAACGACATCGTAACATTCAAAACATGGATGTCATCAGACGCTCAGTGACCAAGGCAACACATTCACAGAGGTGATTGCTAACTGCATGCAAATCTTATTTAAACACTGCATAAACCTGTCAGTAACATGCAAAACAAGTGACGTCATGGATCCCATTCAGCCGTCTATCATACGTCATTGAAAAATAACCAAAAGTAGACACACTGACAACAGTATAGCATATTTTCTGTCTTGACGTTCATATTTAATGAATATTTCACTGTACAGTGTAAATTATCGAGTGTGCCTTCTTTCCTGAAGGTGGAGTCAACAAGTTCATATAAAGTGTCGGTCACGTTCTGCCAGACTACACGGCATCACACTTCAAAATGCAGTAAATCTTCATAGTCAACACCGTCAGGTTCTCAGAACGTCCATTTCATATGATGATATGATGACGGTATAGTTTAACAAGAGAAGTTATCTGCTGCTACGCAACGGCCGGTAGACAAAAAGTGGCAATTGGTTTCCGCGACAACTAACACTTGACGCCGCAATACATAATTCCTGGAAGTTGTGTTTTATATTGGGTCAGTGCCAAGGCAACATAAGGAAAACCAATTGGTTCCGTCTGTATACGATTATATAGAAAAAAACTGTGCAGGCAACAAGCAGAAGTCATACTGAATTATATGAATGAATGCATTCTAAGTGTAAGACAAGGCGAAGCCAGATACAGACGCTTAAAAATTGGCGGTGGTCAAGCCTACGACCGGTCAAGCGACTAAGCTTCTGCTGTAGCTTAAGTTAAGACAGACATGATCTGCTTTGCAAAGCCTGGACTGACAGAGGACTTGTATACAGCGGAAAAGCAAGATTTTTCAATAACATGTCATATGTGCACACAGATATCCATGTCTCAAGTGGGATTTGAACACACGATCATAGTGTTCGAGCGAGTGAAGACAGTTCATGCCTTAGACCGCGCGGCCACTGTGATCGGCACACACTCAAAGATAACTTTGACAAAGTTTAGAAAATAAAATTGACCCCGTGCTTAATTAAATACCAAAACATACAGACGTACGAGACGTGGATGTGTAACTCCATGTATTCTTAACCACGGTCCTCGACAGGAGTGTGCGACCAACTTCACATTTTCCATAACTGAAACACCCTGTAGCATATGGTTTAACTACAGGGTCTACCAATAAGAATAGCGGGATTTCACTGCAGGCAGAATAGATAGCACACAGCACACGTAATCAAAGCTACTATCCGTTAAACAGAGTTTAGATGCGCGCGCAACTCGTGTCAGTGAAACTGTATGAATTTACACTGCAAATACCAACCACGTCATACTGGTTTTCGTTCTTGAGTTGTAGATGTTTGAAATCCTGGCATTATTTTCGGTACACCTGTACTTAAATGTCTTTTTTTTTTTTTAATTTCAATTCCATTCACAATTGCAGCGAAGAATAAAATGCACTAACTTACAGAAGCATAGAGCCATACTTGATGAAACGTGTTGTGCAATGTTAATGAACCCGTGGTAGTGTGAATAGTTCAATAAAACCCACAAAATGGAGACCATTATAAGAATTTCTTAAGAGACACAAATAACAGTTAAACAATCCACATTCCTCAGTCGCTTTACCCGGGGGAAAGGGCCTGCGATACCCGCTGGATAGAATACTGAGTGGGTCCCAGGTTTAGTCTGGACGCCATCTTGAAGAGAAAATGTTCTGCCTCTTACGCAAACACCGGTCTCTGGGAGTTTAATCAGTGTAGACACAAAACGTTTCATACATTTTCTTAATGGGGAACGCAGTAGCGTAGTTGGTTGAGACACTATGCTACGAACCGCGGGTTCGAATCCTGATGAGGTGGATCTTTTTCTATTTACCTGATCCTTCCAGCCGCACTATGGCCCTGGTGCCGACTCAGCCTCTAACAGAAATGAGTATTAGGAACCTTCCTGGGGTGTAAAGGGCGGCCGGCGCGTAAGGCTGGCAACCTCACCGCCATCTGTGAGCCGACTGTCTAGAAAATGTGGGAGCTTCGACGACTCACAAACCTATGGACCTCCACGCACTCTTACAGGGATAGCTTTACTTTTTTTTTACCTTCCACATTTTTGTAATGAGAAGTACAGTAGTAAGATTTGAGGCTTTCACGGCGGTGACTATGAAGAAAGCAGTCTTCTGGGATTTGGCACCGTGTATATGTGGTGTTAACCGACGTTTCGGAGGAACGTATCGCCTCCCTCTTCAGGGGAGAAGAAAAAATATAAGAAAACCTAGTCTGCTTTTACCGGTTCTCACGGTCTCTTCGCTTGCAGATTTCTTATATTTTTCTTATACCCTGAAGATGGAGGCGATACGTTCCTCCGAAACGTCGGTTAACACCACATATACACGGTGCCAAATCCCAGAAGATTGCTTTCTTCAAGTACAGTAGTGTTTGTAGCCGATGATACAGCTAGATTACGCCAGAACGTGGTACGGAGGAAGACAACGCGTTGACATTTCCCTTGTGCGTTTCTCTACGGCCTGCGGAAGCGCGTGCCTGAATGTGCTCTCTCTTCTGGCATTCGCTCTGCAAATCAGCGACAGAACTGAAATGCAATATATTGCACACGTCATTGTGGGCTCACAGCACGTGACAGACCGAACGAATCATGTCAACGTTTACTGAATGAAAGTTGGGATTTTCTAACAAAAGTAATTTACATATGATCACAGTGGCCGCTCCGTCTGAAGCCCCTCCAGGCTAATATCGGGTTATTGCTTTTAAATAAGTCAAGATTGCTTCCTCAAACATTATTTCCAGTTAATCACGCATTAATTATCCAGCCATCCTATGCTATATAATCTTAGTTAATAACAGCGTTGTGACATGGATCAAAAATACAAATAAAATATTACCCTCCCAGCTCTGCCTCCGTGTTGAAAGTGACCTGCTCTCTTCGGGTTGCCCTACCAAAATTTTGCATGCATTTGTCTTTTCTCTCATGCATGATACATGTCCCGCCAATATCATTCTGCGTGATTTTATGATGGTAATAATATTTTTGCCAACAGTTATTAGAATAGACATTATAGAATTTTCTCAGGCCTCCAACAACTTTCTTCTAGTTAGGTTCAAATATTTCTCCACAAAGCCCTGATCTGAAACATGAAACAAGGTTAAGAGCTCCAAATAAGGCCCCTCTTAGACAAAAGTCTGTATTGTGGCTTTTGTGAACCTGTTCTTTCTGCTGACCACCATGTTCTCCCATTCACTCTGTGGAATTCCTCGTCTAGTACTTTGCCGCAACATTTTCAAAGGGCTATCAAGGGGCACATTGGTCCAGGTGATTAATAACCGTGATACGTTAGAATACAGGCCCCCTTCTCCCCGACGTCAAAGTGGCAAGGCCAAGCCGTCAATGGAATGAGAGAGGCATCTTGTAATACTTTACGGACCCGCCCTGAATCAAATGAGAAGAAAAGAAACACACAAAAATGCAGTCAAGCCAAGGAAAATTGCAGATGAACAGGTTAATAAAGTAGAGGTTCTAAGAATTAAACTATAAATATTATAGAGACCTTGAATTTGAATATACAAGAGTTTAGCTAGGTTCCTGCGCGTTTCTGCATACATGACATCATTGTAACTTTACGTTTAAAGATCTTCCACGTTATTGATAATTTTTTGTCATTTTGTTTTATTAAAAACTGTTATATTTTGTTTAATTTAATACAAATAGAACATAGTCATGCTGGTCACAGTAGTCGCTTGGTCTAAGGCATGAGCTGTCTTCGCTCGCTCGGATGCTGCGATCGTGGGTTCGAATCCCATTTAAGGCATGCATGTTTTGTTGTGTGTATGCGTTTATTCTGTGTTTGTGTTTCCCTGTGTTCGGTCTAGAAAACCTAAATTAACTGCCGTTGCGCTAACCACGCGACACCATCTATCCGCTAAATTTGGCACTAACTTCGCCGACAAGCGGCGGTCATTATAGTTCGCTTGCGGATTACAGGCCACGGAGTTTGTTCTCCTGTGTTTAGGTATGAGGCCTTGCGACGAGCTCATCACTCGGCCAGGGAGTCTTACAGTCTTTGAAAAATGATTGCGGAACTGAATAAGAGGCCAGGGCCCTGAATGGGCTGAAAGAGCCATTGAAAAAAACACAGTCGTATGTCTTATATTATATACATTTAATTATATGCGATATAATATAATAACACTTAAAGGTTATTATCTACTTCTGAGAAGACAGTAGAAGTTCAATGACGTTTCCAAAGAACGTACTGCTTCCAGTTTCAGGTACGAAGTCAAATAATAAACTAGCTAGACTCCAGCGGGTCTCGGATAGTCACCTGCTTCTTATTGCTTAGCTTACTATTCCACCCTGAAGACGGAGGCAGTGCGTTACTCCGAAACGTTGAAGATATACCCAACTACACGACATTATATCCCAGAAAGCAACAGTCTGCACACCTGCCATAGCGAGAGCCTCAAATTCAACAAAACACAAATTATAATAATCATCATGATTTTAGCATAAAATAAAACACATACACAGTAAACCCTCGTTAACCCGACCTTGTTTGAGGGGTGGAGGGGTCATCCGGATCAAGCGATAATCCGAATTAGTGAAGCAAAAAGTAGCCCTAAAATACAAAAATCTTAGAACAGAAATAAACGAAAAATCCAATGATATAAGTAGTGCTGATGAAAATAAATAACAAAAATTGTTGTAGAGCCTCAGGCCGCGCCATAGCTCAAGCGGTTAGTCGCTGGCTTCCCACCGCGGCGGCCCGGGTTCGATCCCGGGTCTGGTCAAGTGGGATCTGTGATGGACAAAGTGGCGCTGGGACGGATTTTCTCCGAGTACTTCGATTTCCCCTGCCAATCTTCATTCCACCAAATTCCCCATCATCATAATCACCCGGGGCAGGCTACAATTGGCCAATCAGTGGCAGCCGTGCCGAGTAGACCCAGTTGGACTCCACCCCCCACTAAGCGAATGAATTGCTGTAGAGGCTTTATTTAAACATTATAAAAATACAATATATATATATTCATCAATAGAAGACTCAGAATTTATCCTTGTAATAATGCAGGATTGAAGAAACTGTCAAATTATGTCGGAGGAAACAAGTGACTTCATTTGCCTTCCTAAATGCCATGTGTCTTTTGAAATATGTATTCAACTGTGGACAGCATTTTTCATTTTTCATATTTAGAACCGGGATTATCCGACATCCGGTTTAGCGAGGGTTTACAGTATATGGGTGTCGACATTAAAATAATTCTAAATGGAAGTGTAACAACAGAGATTCTCTTAAAATTTTACATTGAAATGGTTGTATCTACACTACTACAGTTCGGAGCGTTGGACCATAACATCAACAGCAACCCCAACAGCAGAGCCCAATTAAGGCAACTTCAAAGAGGTTCTTAAAGGCTGGTATGAGTTACAGACGATCAGAATAATCTTTAATAAAAAGACAGAACTATTCCTGTAACAGGCCGTGGAGGCCCATAGGGTTGTCAGACGTCGAAGCTCCCACATTTTCTAGACAATCGGCTCACAAATGGTGCTGAGGTTGTCAGCCTTACGTGCCGGCCGCCCTTTACCCCCAAGAAGATTTCTGGTACTCATTTCTGTTAAAGGCTGGGTCGATCCCAGGGCCATGGTGCGGCTGGAAGGCTTATGTTAATTAAAATTCCAAAGACCTTATCGGGACTCGAAACCGTAACCTTCCGTCCTCTAGCATAATGCCTCAACCACCTACGCTACCGCGTGCACCAAAGGAGAATATACATTTAGATAATTTTCATGAATTTAACGTGGTAAGAAGTGTTAGGTGATTACCAAGTTCACTACATTTTTCTTAACAGCTTGCGCTAACTAACTCAAGATTTATTTGGTTGCCAAGTAATAAGTAAAAACTACAGTTTACACATGTTCTTGACGAGTATATCTTTGAACTGTACAGCCGATCAATTTAAAACAAGGCAAGTGAAATAACGACAACAATGTACTTCATCTACGTAATATCTTCGAAATTCCACAGCGTCACCTCTTGTTCCTACATGAACAGTTGAGGTCTGTATACCTTAACAAGTCCTCGGTGTCCACATTCCATGCGCAAGATGACTTGGGGGGGGGGGGGGAGGGGAGAATGAATAGGCTAAAACACGTACGTAGAGAAAGAGAGAAAAAGCCTTAAGAGGAAAACAAGCAATTCAATCCTGCGGCCTCTGGCATGTTGACACACACATTAAAACACTGTTTATCTTGTTGCTGTACTTGAGAGGCAACGAATATATCGCTGCCTCCTATCAGGTAACTTCCTTATATATATGCTGACACTCCACTCCTGATCACCTGTTGCGCTGTCAGGTGTCCCACTCCTAGGTACTTCGAAACTCTGAATTACAGAATATGTAACTAACCAATTAAAACACAGACAACCTAACTTACATATCTGCCTTACATTGTAAGACAAACAAAATCAAACTCCGTGGCCTGTAGTCCGCAAGCGAACTATATCAACCGAGCGACCGCCCCTTGTCGGCGAAGTTAGTTCCAACTTTAGCGGATAGAGGGTGTCACGTGGTCAGCGCAACGGTTCCCCACGGCTGCTAATCTCGGTTTTATAGACCGGAGCCGCTATTTTCTTGAAATATCTTCTCAATTATCTTCACGAGGCTGAGTCGACTCCGTTCCAGACCCACTACTTCCCAGAAAATCTGGTAGCGCCGGGAATTGAACCGAGACCTCTGGATCTGTAGCCAGGAACTCTGACCACTAGACCACCGAGGCGGTCCACGGTAATTCTAATCGCGGTAAAATAAAAATTTCTGCTTGATTCTATCCAAATTGATATAATTCAATGTAGGATTTGAGTTGCCGATCACAGCGGCCGCGCGGCATGAACTGTTTTCGCCCGCTCAAACACTGAGATCGTGGGTTCGAATCCCATTCAAGGCATGGATGGATGTATGTATGCGTTTATTCTGTTTGTGTTGTCTTGTGTGTGCAGGTAGCGGCCTTGGGACGGTCTGATCCCCCGTCCAAGGAGTCCTACGGACTGTAAAAGTCAAGAAACCGAAAAGCAGCCTAAGTCCAACAAAAGGGCTATAGAGCCATAGGGAGATAGACAAGATCTGAGGTTCTCACCCCGGTGGCTATGGGGGGCTGTATCTTCTGGTATATATCGCCGTGTAGTCCGTTGAAAGCCAATCGACGTTTCGGAACAATATGACATGTCCATCTTCAGGGTCGAAGAATAAGACAAGCAAGAAACCAGTTTAAAGCAGGTAGCAAGCAGAGGGCAGCTGCCTCTTTCTACACCTACAGAATTTACATGAATTTATTAAAAAAAAAACTACACCGAGTTCTCGAACTCATGACGTTCTGAATATGAGGCAGACAAACTTGACTGTTAACCGCAAGTAGTTATTTATTATGTTAGAAATTTGCAGTCAATCATTGTATTGTGCTCCATGAAGCAACAAACTTCTGCTAGCCGTGAGGCAAGACCAGGAGGCATACACTTCTCTATTGTCATGGAGATTTTCCTGGTTCTTCAAGTGGCTGAAAGATGAAGTCGAGTGTATAGAAGGATAAAAAGAAAGAAAGGAGACCCCATAGAAGTTGCTTCTTGACTTTTACCTTGAAGAAGAAGAAGAAGCACGAGTACAAAGAGAAGAGGCGCACCTGGCAAAGGCAAGGAGACCGCTTGGCGACTGATGCAAGGTTCCATCGGCCCATTGTATCCCACATGCGACCGCAATTTCAGGACGTGTGCACGGTAAATGAGCCTGAGAATCTACATGAAGTGAAAACCCCGACCGTGTTGCTCCAGTTCAATTTTAAAAAGCTAGATTTCTGTCTTTGAGAGTCCCCAAAAACTTGGGCAAAAGGAACTGTATAAAAAGGTAAAGCTATCCCTGTAAACAGGCCTTGGAGGCCCATAGGGTTGTGAGACGTCGAGGCTCACACATTTTCTTTAGACAGTCGTCTCATAGATGGCGGTGAGGTTGTTAGTCTTACGCGCCGGCCGCCCTTTACCCCCAGGAAGAATCCTGGTACTCATTTCTGTTAGAGGCTGAATCGACGCCAGGGTCATAGTGCGGCTGGAAGGATTAGGTCAATTAAAAATCCAATGATTTCATCGAGAATCTAACCCGTGATCTTCCGGCTTGTAGCATAGTGCCTCAACCAACCATGCTACCGTGTGCCCCGAACAGTGGAGGTATAGTTCCATCAATTATGACCTCGGTAACAGATGCATCCATAACCCTAAATTGTAACAATTTAAAAGGCAAAGGTCAGCCCTTCTGGTCGCTAATCTGTCGTTATATGTTAGCAAGTATTTGCTTATAGGAAAAGAGACTGGCAATAGTAAAAATATTTTTGAGCCAATATTGCATTATACAGGATTATTCATAAGTCCGTGAAACATTTTAAAAATTCACAACAAATAAACTATACATTGGACCACGGTAATTTTACGCCGATAAAAAATGAATCTCTTCAAGTTCTTCTTAAAATCCCGCGCGTATAGCTGCAGCGGTTTGCCGCTAGAAGACAGTACCAGACACAACAAATTTTCAAAATGTTTCACGGACTTACTCGCATGAATAACCCTGTACATAATTGCGGAAAATGTCTCTATAGAGCACCACCACACATTGCGCATGAGTAATGCGCACTCTTATTCTATAATCCTCTTATTTTAGTAGAAAGTCACACGATCTTCCAAAACTTTCGAAGTTACTGACGTTGGGTATTTTTGAAGTAATTTATTTTTAATAATTTCTCGTTTAACTTCCAACGAGCTCTCTGGTAGTGATCCATAAAGGGCTGTGAAGGACAATATATAAATGGTTTAATTACCCTAGGGTCGAATACTGCTAACAGAGTAGGTTCTCAGGTAACATGCGAAAATGATAAAATTTCCTTTTTTTGCATCAGCAACTCTTTTCTTAATTAACGCTGATATAAGCGCACGCACAACTATGAACACATTAGAAAAGAGTCTGAAGTAAAAGAATTTTAATAGTAGCTCAACTTTGCTGAATTGTTAGTTTAAGATATTAATTTATCAGAAACATCCTCTCAACTCAACAGGCTAACATCTCAAACGGAAGAATGGTTTCGGAAGCGTGTAAAAAGAAATTAGCTTTTCTGGTATTATGGAAGAAATGTCTCGTAACATATGTCTCAATTTCCCACCGGAGTATTAATCATGGAAGCATACTGCAAATAGAATCTAGTAACTTTCTAATTGGCATGTACTGTCTTCGCTCGCTTGGAAACCGGGATCGCGGGTTCGAATCCCACTCTGGGCATGGATGTTTAGCTTTTGTGTGTGCGTTTTTCTGTGTTCGTGTACAGGTAGAGGCCTTGCGACGAACTGATCACCCGTCCAAGGCGTCCTACCGTATGTGTAAGATCTAGAAAAACCGAAATGAACGGAGAAGTTCATGGAGGTAGGCCTAGGCCCACTGGGGCTGTAGTGCCAAGGAAAAAAAACTTTCTAATTAGGACGCAACGATCTACATCACTAGCTGAAGGTGACGATCTCTCGTTCCTACAGTGGAAGGACTATAAGAGAAATAATCCCTGTCCATTTTGAGGATCATATTGTGACACGACGCCCGAAGACCGGAATAGACGTTCATTACAGGCAACAACTCGGTAAACAAATTCTCGCGGCAACGAATACGCAAGCAACAACTGATTAATTTCCGTTGCTATGCAACAGCGCTGTAGACATGCCTTCCCAACAATAGAGAGGCTATGTTTTCTGTGTGGGCCGTGAAAAGTGGTTATAAAGAAGAGTTCAGTGGAGAAGAATAGAGTCGAGTTTCGAGACGCCATCCTGCTAGGATTAGAGCTTGGGAGCAGAGGAATTGAACTGAGTCGAGTCTTCAGAATTGGCAGGTGCAGAATAATGAAAAGAAAGGAAATTAGGCGGCGCAAAGGAGATTTCATGTGTGAAGTGATAGTGAGACTTATAAATCCGTTGCCAGGACATTACTAGTGGAGACTGAGAACCCTAGAACGTGTGTAACGTTGAACTGTAAAGGGTGTAGATCAGCCATACTTCTATAATTGCCTGTAGTCTTAAGTTGTGTGTATAAGGTGTTCATAAACCGAATAATGCAATTCGGAACCCGTCTTATAAGTCACGCGCATACCCTTACACGTGACAATATGAAACACTTAGACACTGAGCAAAATGTAGATTTTTCTTTCAGGCCTAAATAAATGCGCATAGTGTAACTACTATATTTGAAGTGATAAAGTAGCGATTGAGGTATAAATTAATTATCTGTAAGGTAGAAAGGTAAAATTGTCCTTGTGCTTAATTAATTAAGCATTGTATCACGAAGATATATGAAGCAGTGGAGGTATAGGTCCATTATTCTTGACATCGGCACTAGATGGAGGTGAGTGCTCAGCTTCACACCCCGGCCGATTTACTCCCCGGAGAGAGCGCCCTTCGTAACCATTGAAGCGGAGGCTGGGTAGGCATGTGTGGAGAGCCTATTGAAAGTGTGAAGCGCGTATAAACATTCTCCGTTGTTATATAATTGAGGTACATTCCGTGAGACAGCTGCTAACTCTTCGGCCGGCGGATGATGTCAAAGTATGCCTACATGGGGGACTGTGGAGGAACAACACCTTTGAAGCGTTTTATAAATGAAAAGTCATGAAGTAAACAACTCCATCTTGACAATTTCTGAGTATGGCAAACAAGTGGTGGATTCACAGAAATGCTTTAAAAACACAAAAGCACAAGGTCGAACACGGCGGGCGGGGAAAGAGACGGGATTATCAGAGTGCACACACTAATTGTGGCGCAATGGGTTGCAAATATTCGCGTCTAGCAGGTACATACTTCGACTCTCGGCTTCAAAGCCAGGTATCATGGCTCAGGGACTTCCTTTCGATTCTGTCTCGCTGTACAAGAGGTTTCTGGTAATTTAATGATACTGTTAAGCAATAACAAGCTGTGGAGTCACATACTGTTGTAAGCTGTCGAAACTCCCACATTTTCTTAGACAATCGGCTCATAGTTGGCGGTGAGGTTGTCAGCTTTACGCGCCGGCCGCCCTTTACCCCCAGGAAGATTCCTGATACTCATTTCTGTTAGAGGCTGAGTCGACTCCAGGGCCATAGTGCGGTTGGAGGATTAGGTAAATTAAAAAAAAAACAATAACCTCATCGGGTATCGGACCCGCGACCTTCCGGCTTGCAGCATAGTGTCTCAGCCAACTACGCTACCGTGTGCCCCA
Source organism: Cryptotermes secundus (assembly GCF_002891405.2). Lineage (NCBI taxonomy): Eukaryota > Metazoa > Arthropoda > Insecta > Blattodea > Kalotermitidae > Cryptotermes > Cryptotermes secundus. The sequence goes on from NW_019736393.1 coordinate 114,287, forward strand.
TACTGGACTATATGGCGTGGGATGTTAGGATGAATGATGATGAATTTGGATGGACGAGATCATGATCCAAACGAGGTACTATCCTAACATTCGCCTGGAGGGACCGAGGAAAAACTCTAAAAGAAAATCAGAGACGATAGGCGGTGGGCGTGTCGAGATTCAAACCAAACACCACTCGAATATAAGCGTGCAAATGTTCCCCACCAAATCCGAACCTAATATTCAGTTCACATCCAATAACTACTGGAGGCTCTTGTCCATGCAATAAACGGCCGGAGTGTCCAGCTGATCCACTCATTTCCACTTATAATATTGAGGTTAAAAAATGTGTGTAGGTTTATTTGCACGTACTTAAAAATATTGACAGATTTTTCTACAAAAATTGAAACCTGACAAACAACTGATGCTACATCTTGGGGGTTTTGGCGTAAGGTTAACAAAGCTTCGCACCAAACTATTCTGTTTCACGCATAACATAGCTTCTGTATTTATATTTAATTCTTGTATTAATACGTAACTAGCGGAGCAGGAGGTATCGCAGTTGGTTGGGGCACTATGCTACAATCCTGTAGGTCGCGGGTTCGATTTCAGATAAGATATTTGAATTTTTAAATTCACCTAATCCTTCCAGCCGCAGTATTATCCTGGGGTCGACTCAGCCTTTAACAGAAATGAATACCAGGAATCTTTCTGGTACTAAAGGGCGGCCGGCGCGTAAGGCTGACAACCTCACTGCCACTCTGTGATTGTCTAAAAGATGCGGAAGCCTCGACGTCTCTCAACCCTATGGGCCTCCACGGCCCGTTACAGGGATAGCTTTATTAATAAGTAGTATAGGATATCAAGAAATCTCCAAGACCCAAACATGACGCCCGAAGGAAAGAATTTATGATACAGGTGATGAAACCATTAAAAAAACTATTTTGAAGACCCAGAATAAGATAGGAAGTTGATATTAAACGGAGCTTAGGGAAACAATTTATCAGAAGGAGTGCTCAGAATTACGATTAAATGCGAGGTTTGGTATAGAACTTATTGAACCCTCTGACTGTTACTCAAGATGGAGCTCGTGTGTGAACGTCCTTGCTTCCGCCTCTTATTGAGTCAATGCTCATACAGAATTATTTACACAAAGGGAATATACTTACTTACTCATGGAGCTGAGCCCTTCTGGGGGAGCCGCCAATTCTGCAGCAATTCAAGAACTTCCCAGCATTTTATGGAACCCGAAGGTTCATTACCGTGTCCACAAGATAATGTTGTATTTTAGCGTCCTGTTGCACTGATTTTCGTCCATGATATGTATGCAGTGTCCGTCTTTTAGTGCACTCAGTTTTACTTGTTATTTCACAACATGTTTCGGCACTATAGTGCCATCATCAGGTGCTCCGTTTACATTAATCTATTTCACTGCTTGCCATTATGTCATTGTAAAATTTAAAAAGGATTTAAAAATGTTCGTCAATTATAATAAATATTTATACTCGTATACTAAAATCTTGTTAAGAATATTTATCTTATCTGTCCCAATTCTAACACCGCGCATAGTTCCACCACTATGGGAGTCGTTCCTCTTACTCTCAGTGTATATCGTGTCTCGTGTTGTGTGTTCCCTGTTTGGTTGCGGGTGTGTCCACAAGAGCCTTCTACTGGTCCCTATCTGAGCCAGATCAATCTAATCCATACCATCCCATCCTACCTCTCTAAGATCCATTTTAATATTGTTCACCACCCTATTTCTTGGTCTTCCAAGTGGTCTCTTTCCTTTTGGCTTTCCCACCAATATCCTATATCCATTCCTCGTCTCCCCCCTATTCGTGCTACATGCCCTACCCACCTCATCCTCCTTGACTTGATTATTCTAATTATACTTGGAGAAGAGTACAAGTTATGAAGCTCCTCATTATGCAGTTTTCTCTAACCTCCTGTCACTTCATATATACTAGCCTTCTGAAATATTCCATTAGTTTTGTTGTATATGTGTATACTTTAACTGTTATGCTAATATCAATTTATTTGCAGGTCCTTTCAAGTATTTACTGTTCTAGTAGTCAAAAAGTTGAAATTGCTGTCCCGAAACTCAATTATGTTGCTTCTATTTTGCCCCTCCTTCATTTCTATGAAAACCTAGCATTACTGCCTACAAAAATATGATATTTTCATTACTGTACAACTTTTAAAAAGGGCTTAACTAATTCGATAAAGCATAACCCACTTCACAAGCCAACAGTCACACTTCAATCAAGATATTCCACTTCTTTTATGAAAAACCAAATGTTCATTACCCTATTCGCAAGAGCCCATTGCTGGGTTCTATCAGTATTGTGACGTAGAAACCCACTGCTAGGCAACAACTCGGTAAACACATTCCAGCGGGACCCAACGCGCGCAACAATAGGAATTTTATGCAACGGATCAGTAAACACGCCTTCAAAAATACGGGTCAATGGAAGACGGTGTCTTCTGTGGGGTCCGCCCCGAGGCTATATAACGAGAAGTTCCAAGGAAACAGGGGTTTCGTCAAGAAATGAGTCGAGATCTAGAGACGGCAGTCTAAGGTGGCTGAGAAGAAATGTCAAGAAAGGAATTAGACTGTAACAACAGGACTTCATGTGTGATATGAAGTTACAGTGAGACTGTGATAAATACGTTGTCAGGATACATCTAGTGAAGACTGAAAACCCTAATGCTTGTGTAACGGTGAGCTGTAAAATGTGTAGATCACCGATAGCTGTATAAATAAATCCAATCATCCAATCCAAAACCCGTCTTATGTCACGCGCAACCCCCCTACACGTGATAATATGAAACCAATTAACATCTTTATATACTACTTTAAGATCTATTTAGTAAAAAACAAAAAATAAACTCCGTGGCCTGTAGTCCGCAAGCGAATTATACTGACTGAGCGACCGATGCATGTCGGCGAAGTTAGTGCCAACTTTAACGGATAGAGGGGTGTCGCGTGGTCAGCGCAATGGATCTCCACGTCCGTTGATCTTGGTTTTATAGAAAGGAGATCTCTTTTAATATTATCCCGTACTAACTTCGCCGACAAGCGGCGGTCGCTCGGTCGATATAATTCACTTGTAGACTAAAACTACGGACTTTGCTTTTTTTTAATTTACATACAGGTTTCCTGAGTGAGACTGAAAATGGAATATTCAAGGAACGGCAAACGCTGTAAGTAGAACAACATCGTCCATATCGCTGTAAGGATTAACATAACTAGATCATTTTCACAATTTTACTGTACATGTTCTTCTAGTGGTAAACATCTTGAATTTCGTTCGGAAGGTGCTGGGTTTGAATACAGGTCGGGACACCGGATACCAATCCCTCCAGGCATATACTGGAACAGTCCCTCGATTAGGCAGTGACCGACTCCTTCCAAATCCTTTCCAGTTCATTAATCATGCCACCATTCAACGTTTTATACTTTAGATAATGACAAGAATCGTCAAACAACCAACGAAATAAGAAATAGGATATCACAGTCTATGTCACATGTGCCACTTCAATTTTCTATACTTAGCCACGTCGCATGTTAATACTTTCCCCATGTTTAGACCTAAGTTTCAGCTGCCATCTTCAGGGTGACTGTGAGTCGGAAACAGAAAGCTTACTGCGAGACTTATAACATGTACCATTTTCTCTTTTCGCCTTCATTCACAATGAAAAATGTTGAAATGTTGGAACAATTTTAACCTAAGACGCCATTAAATTCCGAAAACAATCAAACAATCCGGTCGGATGTCTGGAACACATTACCAGCTAATCAGTTTTGTTATGTGAGGAATGCTGCAACAGGGACATTTGTCTTTCAAGTGGGTCCATTAGGTCACGATATGTGATGTAACCTTTAAAATCTATCATCGGAATTTTCTCGAACGTCATTTAAGGCTAAACAATTAAGTTACATTTGCGGCCATACATGGAAGTCCACTAACGATTTCCATTCATGCTGAAGATGCCCTTACTAACGGCATGCGCGTTCCGTAGTTTCTGTTGCGTAATGCATTGACATTATTCACGGTAAAACAGATTATTCTGGAATGATGAATCGCAGGTTTCCTAAAATGGTTTTCAACAATTTGTAACAAAATTTAAGAATGGTACGTCCGAAAAATCTAAAAACCCAAGTTTCGGTTCATTGCTAATCCAAATATTCCTAGTTTCAATTACACAGAGAAATTGGGTTTTCGGACTTTATCCATCGTCCTGGTTTTTAAGATAACTAAGAAAAACACGACGTTTCGGAAACTGGATCTGTTTCCGTCCTCAGGTGAGGGAAAACACCTATTCTGTTGGGTCCCGTCCAGTGATTGAGGCTAGCTCTTTCTAAGGGACCCAACAGAATAGGTGTTTTCCCTCACCTGAGGACGGAAACAGATCCAGTTTCCGAAACGTCGTGTTTTTCTTAGTTAT
>NW_019736393.1:118796-149564 GCF_002891405.2 Cryptotermes secundus
AGTAGCTGTGGAGATGAGCTCTGAAGATGGAGGCGCTACGTTCCTCCGAAACGTCGGCCAAAACGAAGAATACACGGTGCCTAAACCCAGAAGACAACTTTCTTCATTGTCATCGCCGTGAAAACCTCAAAACTTACATCTAAGATTCAGTTCATTGCTAATCAAAAAGAATCCAAGTTTATGCTCAACAAGAATCCAAAAATTCGGTTACCAGTTCAATGCTAAGAGAAAATCTAAGTTTTAGTTTAATGCTAATTCCAAATTTGTCAGTACAAGAAGCCAATTTGTAAGATTTGAGGTTCTCACAGCGGTGGTTAGGAAGCACTCTATATTCAGGGAAACAACTTCGTGTAGTCCGTTGACTTTCAGCGGGCTACAAGATATTATATACCTGAAGGCAGAACCCTTTAAGCCAAGTATCAGTTCACTTTCAATCCATTACAACACAGAAAATTTCCTTGCTACAAAATTTGTATGCTAATGACAGGGAAATTGACCGTACCTCTATATTTCTACTATAAGAAAACCTTATTGAAATTCAATGGGAAATAATTCCTTGAGCACTAGGAAGACGAACACGTATTTGGGTTGATAATATTAAAATGGATCTTAGAGAGACAGGATGGGGTAGTATGGACTGGATTGAGCTGACTCAGGATAGGTACAAATGGAGGGCTCTTGCTAACACGGTAATGAACTATCGGGTTCTATAATAGGCTGGGAAATTCTTGAGTAGCTGCACAACTGGCTGCTTCTCATTAAGGTCTCAGCTCCATAAAGTTAGATAGTTAATAATTACTTTAGCACCTTCACCCTTCATCCTACCTTTTATCCCTTTTATACTTTTACCTCCTTCCCTCCTTTCTCCATTTAACCAGTGAATTAATTTACATTTTGTTCACTCAGATAGCATACTTTTGGACATAAAAGTTTTCACTCTGTAAATATGTAAAAAATACTATGGCGTGAGAATGATACAGCATAACACATCTTTAAATAACACACATGCAGTCATAAACCATCTCCTATTTTATTGCCTCTATAGGGCTGAAATTTAAGGAAAACAGAGACAAATACAAGCAGCTTCGCTATATCCGTCACAGCAAATGCCAATTCCCCTATCCAGTTGGCATGGGCCTATTTTCCCTGGGGAAAGAGATCAAGGCATAAAACTGACCACTCACCGTCCTCTAGTGTCGAGAATAACAATGCATGGAGCTATACCTCAGCTCCCCCATATGTATTCATGGCGTATTGCTGAATTAAGCACCGGCGACAACTTTTACTGTTGGCCTACCCAAGATAAACTTGAGTTTAGCATTCAAGGTAAAGACCTCATTAGAACAAAGATGGGTTGTGATTAAGGACAACAGGCTAAACCAATCAACTATTTAGGATTCCAGTTAAGTTTCATATAAAACCAAGATAAAAACTCCGTGGTTTGAGTTCGCAAGTGAACTATACCGACCGAGCGACCGCCGCTTGTCGGCGAAGTTAGTGCCAACTTATGCGGATAGAGTGTGTCGCGTGGTCAGCGCAACGGAACCCCAAGGCCGTTAATCTGTTTTCTACACAGGATAAAACCAAGATATGGAATCAAAATTACTTAAGTTCCAGCTTATCTGTGTGAAGCCAGGATAGCTCAGTCGGTATAGTGACTAGACTACGGGTTGAACGACGGAGGAGTCGGGGTTCCATTCCCGGTCGTGAGTTTTCTTTTCTCCATAACGTTTAGACCTGTTCTGTGGCCTAGCCAGCCTTCTATGAGCTACGAACCAGGGGTTGTTACTTAGGGAGTAAAGCGAAAGGGGCTTGAAGCTGACCACTCACCTCCATCTATTGTCAAGGTTACGAATGGTGGAGCTATGTCTCCATTCTGCCATACGTCTTCGTGACGTGGTGCTTAATTAATTACGTAAAGGTGCAACGTATCTTTTTTTACGTTATGTTTACTGTGGAACTTCGGATTTGGGGGTCTGACCGCGTTGTTATGCTGAAGCTGTTCCAAATATTATGACATGTCTAAACCTGGCAAGATCAACTTGCATGGTTATGATATTCCTACGAACTTGACTCCACGTTTCTCAACTGCAGCCAAAATATACGTGTTCCTCTCTCATTTTTATAGAACATGTATCTTGTTTCCTTTCATTCTTTTTGGTCTTCTCGTACATTGGAATTAAACATCAACAGTATAAGTAAAAACGTAAAGCTATCCTTATAAAAGGCCGTGGAGGTCCATATGGTTGAGAGACGACGAGGCTCCCACAGTTATTAGACAATCGGCTCACAGATGGCGGTGAGATTGTCAGCCTTATGAGCCGAGCTATCCTGTAACAGGTCGTGGAGGCCCATATGGTTGTGAGACGTCGAGGCTCCCACATTTTTCGTTGAGATCAGCCTTACGCGCCGGCCGGCCTTTACCCAGAGGAAGATTCCTGGTACTCATTTCTGTTAGAGGCTGAGTCGACACCAGGGCCATAGTGCGGCTGGAAGGATTAGGTCAATTGAAAAAAAAAACTAATAACTCCATCGGGAACGGAACCCGCGACCTTCCGGCTTGTAGCTTAGTACCTCAACCAATCACATTACCATTTGCCAACATTCAACAAATTGTATTAATTTACATAAATAATGGGATGATATAGGAATGCAACCTTTTTCATTCTGCATAGCTATGCAGTGTATATGTCCAGATATTCAATAAAACTGCATTTGACGGTGACCAAGAGCGTGGTCATGGTAGTGTAAGCGATGAATAGGCTGATCTAGTGGTCTACACTTATATTTGGATGGTGCTGTGTTCGAGTCTCGGCCGAAGCACTGGCTATCCTAACTGAGGATTTCCGCTGTCTTACTCAGTCCCCCAAGACAGAAAGAACGAAAATGCTTTGAATAATCTACGACCGCTTCCTTCAAAATCCTTTCTAATTCGTCATCATTCATTCATTTATCTAATGTTGACAACGTCATTAAGTAAACTAAAAAATAACTATGCAAGCATAGTTATCTTCTGAACTATTGTCTTCTCTCTCGTATTATAGTCATCCAGTGGTCTTTGTTCAGGTTGTTAAGAAATGAAAAAGAAAATATTCATAATTTCTGTTTGCTTACAGCGTGTTATTCGTCTAATAACGATAAAAAATTCACTAATTTTGATAAAATGGAAGGGCCGGGCCATAGCTCAAGCGGTTAGTCGCTGGCTACCCACCGCGGTGGCCCGGGTTCGATCTCGGTTCTGGTCAAGTGGGATGTGTGGTGGACAAAGTGGCGCTAGGGAGGGTTTTCTCCGAGTACTTCGTTTTCCCTTGCCAATCTTCATTCGACCAAATTCTCCATCATCATAATCACCCGGGGCAGGCTACAATAGGCCAATCAGTGGCCGCCCGTGCCGAGTGACCGAGTTCGACTCCACCCCCCCCCCACTAAGCGAATTAAAAAGAAATTGCTAAAATGAAGGAAATACCCCACTTCTGACTTAATTCTGTGTCTGATCACAAGAATGACAGTTATCGAGTTACAATACGACAGTCTCTCTATTGCTCTCAATTTTGTGTTTAAAACATACAAATGTACTAGTATGTACCTCTTAATACACGACCGCCTCTGTGGTCTAGTGGCCAGAGTTCCTGGCTACAGATCCAGAGCTCCCGGTTTCGATTCCCGGCGCTACTAGATTTTCTGAGAAGTAGTGGATCTGGAACGGGGTCCACTCAGCCTCGTGAGGATAATTGAGGAGCTATTTCAAGGAAATAGCGGCTGAGGTCTAGGGAACCGAGATTAACGGCAGTGGGGATCATTTGCGCTGACCACGTGACAGCCTCTACCCGATAAATTTGGAACTAACTTCGCCGATATGCGGCGGTCTCTCGGTCGGTATAGTTCGCTTGCGGACTAAGACCACGGAGTTTGTTTTTATAAGACATTTTTCAGTGTTATGCTTGATAAAGTTTATAAAAATGCTAAGCAGCAAATACTGAAGTGAAAAGAAAATCGAGATTTCTTCTAAAAAGTCAATGCACAAAACCGCTCTGACATAATGGGAAACTCCTTACGTGCAGAATAGGAATGAGGTTTGCTCGTCTTCATGAAGCTACAGGTGTGTTGACCAGTTAGGAAGAGACGTATCTCATCGGATATCACGTCATGCAGTCCGTTGAAAGTTCGCCGACATTTCGGAGGAATATGCTGCCTCCATCTTCAGGGTTTAAGAGTAAGCCAAGCGAGAAACCATCATGAAGAGGACAGGAGGCACAGCTGTGAGAACCGGATGTATAAGTCCACATTTTCTTGACCTCGGCACTAGTTGGTGGTGATTGGTCAGCTTCACGCCGCAGCCACTTTAATCCTGGGGAAAAATTCCCCAGGTACCTTTATAATAGGAGACTGGGTGGGCCCCAGAGCCGGTCTGGACCACGTGGAGAAGAGAAAATACTTGACGTAGTGACCTGAACTATAAGAAAGACCGCGCAGATCCACCACTGTGGCTGTTGTTGTTACCGAAAGGCCCGGCAAGGTCAACAAAGGCATGCGAGTCGTAGTGCCCCCGGGGGCAGAAGAGGCAGCAGCCTGGGATATTGTCTCTAGTATAATTCCTCTTCCCCTTGACCTTTGAGCCCTGTCCAGTGTTAAGCTGAGGCCACGTGGGGAGACATCAGACCAGGACACACCTGTTCCCAGGTGCCGGATAGCGAAGCGATGATGCCATCACGAGAGGCTCTCGAGTTCGAAGGGAGCGGTTCGAAACCTGCCTATATACTTAACAGGACCACCAATATGTTTAAGTTATCCGTAAATTATGTAACATACAATTCTTCTGCTTTTTTCTCATGAAATGAGTGACATGAACCCCCGTATTATGCAGCCATAACGTCTGTTCTCTTGATTAGAAGTTGTAGAGTTCTTTCGAAGCTGGGATAGCTAAGTCGGTATATAGATGGGCTATGGGTTGGACAGCTGGGGATTTTTCAGGGATATTTATTGACTCCATCTTCAGGGTTCAAAGATAAGCCAAGCAAGTATCAAGCGGCAAGTAAAACTGAGATCGGTTTTGCATTTGGTTTCCATGGAAACGAAATAATGAAATAAGGACAGGTCTGTTATGTGGTCTCTTCCATTCAGGATTGCATACTAAAATTGTCTACGCTTCTTTCATCTCTCCCATTCGTGTCTTGAGCAGGAATGGAACTAGCTGATCAACCAAACAACAAAGCCAACCAAGCGAAAATCACATTGCAGAAGTTATATTTTCACAATTTATCTTCTGCAGAGCCGATGACAGTGGCACCTCGATCTATGCATGAAATATCGCCCGCTCGAACACTGGGATCGCGGTTTCGAATCCCACTCGAGGCATGGATGGCTGTGTTAATTCTGTGTTTGTGTTAGGCAGCGGACTTGCGACGGGCTAATCCTTCGTCCAAGGAGTCAGTCCTACCGTCTGTCTTAGATTAAGAAACGAAGCGTTTCACAGATGTCCTGTGCTCCAAGTTGGAGCAACAGAAGAAGAAGAAGAAGATGAAGGAGGAGGAGGAGGAGGAGGAGAAGAGGAAGAAGTTGAGAAGAAGGAGAATAAGTAGAAGATGAAGGAGAAGAAGGAGAAGATGTACGAGAAGTTGAGAAGAAGGAGGGGAAGTAGAAGACGAAGGAGAAGGAGGAGAAGTAGAAGATGAAGGAGAAGTTGAGAAGAAGAATAAGAAGAAGACGGAGATGAGGAGAAGAAAGAGGATAAGTAGGAGGGGAAGAAGGAGGAGAAGAAAAGGATAAGAAGAAAGAGAGGAGAAGAAGTAGTGGTAGGAGGAGGAGAAGTAGAAGATGATGTAGGAGAAGTTGAGAAGAAGACGGAGGCGGAGGATGAGGAGAAGAAAGAGGAGGATAAGTAGGAGGGGAAGGAGAATGAGAAGAAAAGGATAAGAAGAATTGGAATGAGAAGGAGAAGAAGTAGAAGATGAAGGAGAAGAAGGAGGAGAATTTGAGAAGAATACGGAGGAGGAGGAGAAGAAAGAGGAGGATAGGTAGGAGGGGAAGAAGGAGGAGGAGAAGGAAAGGATAAGAAGGAGGAGAAGACCCTTTGCAGATGACTACAATTCCATAATCATTAGTTCATTCAGAAACCAGCAACAGGATAAACCGCCAATGAAACACGACGATTCTTTTAGGATGGCGCGGTGGGTCAAGGTGAATATCTTGGGTTTCTTAATCTCTGACTTTGTAACCACAAATAGGGATAGAGAGAGCCACGGTGCGGTTACACTGCGGCCTGGAAACGAAACGTAGACGAGCTGCGAGTCATTCCACCGCGCCTCTTTATCGTTTCCAAACTTCAAAACTTTGAATCCAGACACCGGTAATTTCACATAAGTCAATGGGTCTTTGTTTCTTCGTAACACTGTGATTCAGAATTTTCCCATTTTATTAGCATCGGGGTCATAAATATATGTTTCACAAGGATTCTAAGAATTAGTTTTATGTGAGGGGTTCTTACGCTTTCAAATGCACGAATACCACATTTTTGTTATGATCTGAACATGCCATGAGGTAACAGTAACTTAACAAAATCTCGTGGTACAGGGTGTTCAAGAAACCGTATGTCACGAACGAATGGTTAATATTCCTGATTTATATTTCCGCTATCCCGAGTTCAAATATCGGTTAGGAGACCGATTGTTACGTCTTTTGTTTTTATTGATTTCCTCAGTGCCTCGAGGCATGTTGTCACATCGCACAAGGCAATAATCTTCATATGCATTGCCATGAGAACATCAAGGGCCCATTTCATCAGTAAAAAAACTTTCCAGAGAAGCTAACAGTCGCTCAGCTATCATAAAAATTTTTCCCGCGTTTTGTGGAACAGCATAATTTGTTATTCTATGCGGAAAACAGACCGTGCCGCTTGGCGCAGAGGTGATGCATTTTAATAATATTCCACAAATGCTTCGTTAAAACTTCGGCTAGGATATCGGCTATCCTGACTGGGATTTGTCGTGATTTTCTTCAACCCCTACGGACAAATATCGGGATAGTAGATAGAAGCCTGGACCACTTCCTTCTGAAAACTTTCAAAGCTATCGTTCATCTGTCATCTATCCATTCGAATCTATACATTCTTGATTCTGAAAGCGTTGTTAAACAATCTGCAAACAAATAAATATCGTGTTCAAAAGAGCCCAAATTTTTTTATTCTGGATAAATTGTATCGAGATAAACCCCCCTAGAATATGTTTATTTAAAAGTCACTCTAATATTACCCAGGTAAAAAGTCTATTTTACGAAATGTAACTGAAAATGAGATAACCTGTTTTGTAATAAATATTGTGACGTTTATACCCATTGCTGGTCAACGACTCGGTAAGCACGCCTTGTCAATATAGGTTGTGTTTTCCGTTGGGTCCGTGCCGAGGGATTATAAAAGGACAGTCAGAAGACGCGTCCGAGTAGGAAGTGATGAAAAGGGAAGTCTCAAATCTGAGACAGTAAAATATGCCCGCGAGTCCCAAGGGACTCGGACCCGAGAAAGACTGCCCTGGCAAGGGCCAGCAGCATACATAAAAGACAGACCCGTCCTCTCGTCAGAGAGGGCGCCCCACAAAACAAGACCGTAACTGTCAAACTGTTATAAATATCTGGTCATAAGTCCCAGATTTGGCTCGACACCAAGACTGATTGACTGACTTCGACTTTGAATATAGAAGAGAAGTTGAGAGTGGAGAGTCGAGTTTCGAGACGCCAGCTCGGAATTGAACTGAGTCGAGCCTCCGGAACTAGCAGTTACAAAATAATGGCAAGAAAGGGATTAGGCGGTGAAAAGAAGACTACATAATTTGAAGTGACAGTGAGACTGTTGAAAATCCGTTGCCAGGATACGACTAGTGAAGACTGAGAACCCTTATGCGTGTGTAACGGTGAACTGTAAAGTGTGTAGAATGGCGATAACGCTGTATTACCTGTAGTCTCGAAACATGTGAATGTACAGTATAAGGTGTTAATAAATGCAATCATCCAATCCAAAACCCGTCTATAGTCAATATTGTGGCGTATGGATTTCAGTAACTTGCGTGTTAGAGCGTTGAGTTCAATGTTTTAATGCCAGATGCGCTGTGAACTTTGTCATGGTTAATTTGTGGGGGGAGGCTGAGCTAACTTGTATCGCAGTTACAGAACTCATGTATTTACCCTGAGGAAGGACAAGAAGGGAACTATTTGTGGCTTCACGATTTCCCAAGTGTTTTTTATTTTCTCGGAGAGAAGTGATGATAGGTTCCAGAGTCCGTTCTAATGCACTACAGAACCGAACTGTGGGGAAAACTACCTGACACACACTTTTCATAAACTCGTCATTTGATTCTATCTGTGTTTTAACGGCCGACTAATTTTTTGTGGCCCATTTTATGACATCGGTAGCTATAGTTGTATAACGAAGAATGTTATGATGATAGATGATTTGAAAGGAATCGGTTGGGGCCTAATGGAGGTTATATTCCGTGATTTTTGTGGAAGGACCAACATGCTTCAATCAGGATAAGAAGTGTCCAATGCGAGATAAGAAACAGAGCATTTGCTGAATACAAGAATATAGCGTTACGAAGAGTTCTACCTCCTCGAAACAACGCCGTGTAGCCCGTTCAGACAATGGACGATTCGGAGTAACATGTCGCCTCCATCTTCAGGGTTTAAGAATAATCCAAGCAAGAAACTAGCTTGAAGCAAGTTGTGCTGCTTGATTCATTCTGGTTCCTTGCTTGAAAATTTCATAGACCCTGCAGATGGAGGCGATATGTTCCTCTGAAACGTCTGTTGAATTTAAACGGACTTACGGTGTTATATCCCAGAAGAAAGAACTCTTCATAACAACCGCTGTGAGAACTCATATCCTTCATAGGGCCTTATGGCTATACCAGCCCGCTTCACACAAATCTGATACTAGCTCTTCGTGTGGTAACAACGTTAGATGCGTTCTTTGCATATCGTGCAAGAAATGATAGCGCATAGAGGCGGCCATGTCTGCTCGTCCGTCTGGCCGTCTGCATAATTCGAGATCCGCTGGACGGAACTTATCGAAATGTTATGAGAACCTTATGCCACTGGGAGTCGCCCAAAATTTGTATTTACTAAATTCTTATAATCGGTAAGAGCAACGTGGCGAACGCCCATATTTGTGAGATTAGAGCGACGTTAGCGCCACTATCGTCTTGTGGTGGGAACACGAGATAACGTAGTTGGTTGAGGCACTAAACTAGAAGCTGGAAGGTCGCGGGTTCAAGTCCCGATGAGAGGGATTTTTTTCAATTTACAAATCCTTCCAGACGCACTGTGGCCATGGGGTCGACTCAGCCTCTAACAGAAATGAATACCAGGAATTAATTAAATAATTTTCCTGGGTAGTAAAGCGCGGCCGGCGCGTAAGGCTGACAGCCTTACCGCCATCTATGAGCTGATTGTCTAGATAATGTGGGACCCTCAGTGTCTCACAACCCTATGGGCCTTCACGGCCTGTTACAGGGATACCTTTACTTTTTTGTCGTCTTGTAGTAGTCATGGTAACAAACCATGAAACAGTAACCGTTATATTAATAACGAGAATTGTGATAAAGCTTACGACAACTGTACAACTGCATGAGAATTCTGAATGCCAAATCACAAAGATACGCATGTGGAAACCGCGTGCGTCTTCAAACTTTCCATTCTAGATTAATAAGGCTGTATTAATGTAGATGCAGTATCATTTTGTAAGAAAGGCTGTACACGCTACAGTAAATTTGAACGAATTAAGGAGACAGAAGCCATGTTCTATTTCAGACTACCATTCCGCATTTCTCATATAGGGGCTGAGTAGAATTTTACATTAAATTTCACTTCCATATAAGATAGAAACATATAATCTTTGCTTATGAGGGATGAAATGACTGCACCTATATGTTGTAGTATGGGGCAGTGACACTGTACTACATATTGTGGCATGTAGACCACTTGCTGGGGAAAGAAAAGAAAATGTAAATCTTGAGACGTCGAGGCTCCCACATTTTCTCTAGACAATCGGCTCACAGATGGCAGTAAGTTTGTCAGCCTTACGCGCCGACCGCCCTTTACCCCCCAGGAAGATTCCTGGTACTCATCTGTTAGAGGCTGGGTCGACCCCAGGGCCAATAGTACGGCTGGAAGGATTAGGTAAATTGAAAATCCAATGATCTCATCGGGAATCAAAGCTGTGACCTTCCGGCTTGTAGCATAGTGCCTCAACCAAATACGCTACCGCGTGCTTCCAGTAAAATATCAGAGGAAGGGATAGTTTGGACTGAAGTCTGCAAGGTATGATAATATTATTATTTATTTCTTACTTTATTAATCGACGTCTACTCATGTACATAGATTATAGCGTAGTGTCTCAAATGTGAGGAATATAAATGATGACTTACGGAAGATGCGATATATTTAAATTTTTTCTCGGTTTTGAGCGTTTACATTTCATATGTAACTTTGTGAGAATTCGTGATATATCATACGGTACAGCTATGGGCTACACGTTGGACTGCCGTGGTTCGATTCCTGGCAGGTGCAAGAGATATTTTTCTACTTTTTTTTTAAATCGTATAGTGGGGCGTGGAGTCCAGTTTGGTCCACTGATTGGCCTACTGAACCTGTCCCGGGTGATTTTGATGATGGAGAATTTGGTGGAATGAAGATTGGCAGGGGAAACCGAAGTACTCGGAGAAATCCTACCCCAGGGCCACTTTGTTCACCACAAATCTCACTTGACCAGACCCGGGTTTGAACGCGGGCCGCCGCGGTGGGAAGCCAGCGACTAACCGCTTGAGCTATGGGGTGGCCTTTTTTCTACTTACTAGCTTCCAGATCGGTTCTGGGGTACCATTGGGGTACAATTGGTACCTTGGGGTTTTTTCCCCCGTTTGTAATTCGGTCGAAACGTGAAGGAGACACCAACCTGCTACTAGTGGAGTTGTCAAGAATGGTGAAGCTATACCTCCACTCCCCCACTATGCCTTTATGGCGTGTTGCTTAATTAATTATGCATAGGCACAACTTTGTGTCGTCATTCATCCATCAATGGCCCTACAGCCCTTTGTTGGGCCCTGGCCTCTTCAGTTCCGTAATCTTTTTTACACAGACGGCAGGACTCCTTGGACGGGGAATCACCGCGTCGCAAGGCCGCTGCCTACACACAGAACAACACAAACTCAGAATAAACGCACACACATACATCCGTGCCTTGAGTATGATTCGAACCCAAGATCCCAGCGTGACCGGCAACTTTGTGTCCTATTCAGATCTTTATCAAACAGTGTTCGCTCGTTAAACAAATAAAAACTAACTGAGGGGAAGTTTGGGATTAGGCATACATGGTTTCAGCAGTATAGAACACTCAGATAAGTCCAGAAGACCCTTTACAGCATTGCTATTATAATTATTGTTATTATTAAGAAACTTGACAGGGTCGGCAGCGGAAGTCACTGATTGGTTCAAATTATTATTTTCTTTCTTCCAGAACCGCGATTGGATGAATTGCCTTTTACTGCGAAGCCGCACAGAACAGTGTTTAGTGAGTCCCTCTGAAAGAAATTGCCTCTCCCTTCTGCGGAAGGACGCAAAACACCTGTTCAGTTCAAAAACGAAATCGAATGCGATGACTTCTATCTCGTGTGATAAAACGGCATGTAGCCCGGTGAAAGCCAACCGACGTTTCAAACGAACGTATCGCTTTCAACTTCAGGGCGCAAGTTTAAGCAGAGCTTTGTGTCTGTGTCATTCTAGTTTCTTCCTTGGTTTTCTCTTAGACATTGAAAATGGAGTCAATATGTCCTTCCGAAACGTCGGTTAACTTTCAACGGACTACTTGGCGCTATAACCCATAAGATAGAACTCTTCAAATTAACACATTTATGCCATCGTTAGGACTATTACGGATTAACAAGAACTTAGATTAATATAAGTGAAAATTCAGATAGTCGTTTAGGTTGTCACGCTGTGTACTGCTGTGTACCAACGTTTCGGAGAAATTTAATGTTTCCATCTTCAGGGTTTACGATTAACTCAAGCAAGACGATGTGAAATTAATACAGATGAAAATTCCGATTGTCTTTTAGGTTGTCACCCTATGTACTGCCGTTAATTAGTCACCAACGTTTCGGAGAAATGTACTGCTTCCATCTTCAGGGTTATTGAGTAAGCCAAGAAAGTAGTAAGAAAGAAACGGGCTACCAGCAAAGACCAAGACCATGTTGTGTTCGAAGTTCGCTTCTAGTCAACTGAAGATTACTCTTCAAACTTGAAAATGGAGATTATACTCCTCCGGAACATCCGTGGACTTCTACCGAACTACACGGTGTCATATTTCAGAAGACAGTGCGCTTTGAGTCACTTCCCAGAGCCGAATAGGGTCAAATTGATCATAACGGTAGCTGCAATCCTACAGGTTACTTGAGGCCATAAGGTTCCGTACGAACAATACAGTATTCTCGTCGTTTCGGAGTATCATGTATGCTTGCACAGTTTATGGCCGCTAATGGGGAAAGATGCGGTTCCTCTGATTGTTAAGTAGGGAGGAAAAATGAAGAATGAGAACTTAATAAAAGAAAAAGAAAAGCCTAAATAAGGAACGAAGGTACAAACACAGAGGGAACTCAAACAAACGCTTGTTGTTCTGCTGCGTGCACCTGCGCTTGTGGGAAACACTCCTTATGTCAACACGATGGGGAAAAAAAGAAGGATCTCTTTTACAACGATCCGTCTTAATACGAAATTCTCATTACACATAGGCACTTCCACTGAGCTACTTACGGCTGAAGCTTGTAGAGTTCATCTTCTTGCTAGACGACGTGCTTTTTACTTGACGATCCAGTTTTCATTCAAAGATTTTGTATTTTGGATTGAACAGATTATAGAGGGTGGCCGCGAGGTCTAAGGCATGAACCGTCTTCGCCCTCTCTGGGATCGTGGGTTCGAATCCCACTAAAGGTATGGATATATGTGTGCGTTTATTCTGTGTTTGTGCTGTTCTGTGTGTAGGCAGCGGCTTTGCGATGGCTGATCCCCTGTCCAAGGAGTACTTCCAACCGTGTATAGAGTAAGAAACTGAAAATACTGTAAAGTCCACAAGGGCTGTAAAGCCATATATAGATAGATTAGATAGCTAGACAGACAGACAGCCCTAAAAGTAGTTCGGAGCAATGTGTAACATTTCGTAACAATTTCTTTTTGTGGTGAGGAGTTGTTAGCTCCACACCCAACCCCCCAAATTGGTGGACCACCTCTTGTCGGCTGTCCGCGATTGCTATACAATATATTCGCAGGAACCCTCTATTATTAGAGACCGTCTTCTCCATCAGCAACCGGAGGACGCGCCATGCCGTGATGACATTGGACACACTTAACATTGTTGTTTATTACCACAAATAAAATTATTGCCAAAAGAAGTGTGTTTGGCGGAGTTTTACTTTTATTTGGGGAAGGGGTAAATAGGTCGAACAGGTAGTGAGGGGCAGCCCCAGAGATCAGTAGTGGAAGTTGATGGAATGACCTTGACCGACAGAAAGAGTTGTCCCCGACAATGGAATCGCCAAACTGAGGGCGACATGCTGGACAACAAGGCATACGAGGCACACAAGTAACGAACACAGAATTTTAGACGAAATTTTTTGAAAGGAAGAGACAGATATTATTATTATTAATATTAGTGGGGTGAGACTGAGTCCACTTGGTACTGCGGCCACTATTGGCCTATTATACCAGCCCCAGATGATAGATGACGGTGACTGTGGAGCAATTGGTGGAATGAAGATTGCCAGGGGAAACCGAAGTATTCGGAGAAAACTTGCCCCAGTGCCACTTTGTTCACCACAAATCCCACATGACCAGACTCGGGCTCGAACCCTGGCCACCGCGGTGGGAAGCCAGAGACTAACCGCCTGAGCTATGGCGCGGCCCAAGAGACCGTTTTGGAGAATTAAAATGCCAGCAGCCAAAGTTAAGGTCAAAGTCACATTGCGACTGACAGTCAGTCAGTCAGTCTCTCTTGGTGTCGAGCCCCATTTAAGAATCATGACCAGATATTTGTTACTGTTTGACAATTACTGTCTTGTCATTGTGGGCCGCCCTCTCTGATGAGAGGACAGTCCTGTCTTTTGTCATTGTCTGCAGGAATAAGTCAGTTGTCATAATATATATTTACATTTTACAAGTTAATAAATGTATGCACATATAATATATACAAGGCCTCTGTCAGTCCAGCTCAATACAGCAGATTATGCCCCATTTTTCTAGTAGCTTCCGCTACAACGGCAGTCTAGTCACTTGAACGGCCGTATGGTAGACCGCTGCCTAGTTCAAGCCTTTTACATTTTCTGTGTCGGGCTTCTCCTTGACCAATGTTTCGATGCCAGCAATCGGTTCAGTCCCTGCTTTATATTCCTGGTCACATGACACGTGACGACACTTGACAAAGAATAGAGGTTTGCTTTCGAGCTGCGTTGCCCTTTCTCCTGACTTAACTCTCCATTCTGCGGTTTTACCAAACCGTGGCACTGGCTCACGTGGCATCACCGTTCCTGCTGTAGACATTCATGCGGGCATAAGTACAACTGCTTTGATTGCTAAAGTTAAAGTTGTCCAGGTGCTTCACTAATTAAGCGCTATGCCAGGAACATGTATGGGGAAGTGGACGTATAGATCCACGTATTCTTGTCTTCGGCATCGGTTGGAGGTAAGTGGTCAGCGTCAAGCCTCTGCTGTTTTACTCCCGTGAAAAGAGCCCTTTGTACCAATGGGATGGGAAAGCTGGGCGGGCCCAAAAACCGGTCTAGACGTGGTGGTGAGGAGAAAGCGCTTGTCCATATCTGGACTCGAACCGCCTACACCCTTCGGCCGTCCAGGCCGTAGCCAACTGCTTTGGCGAAGAGAAGTAAATGGACGAATCATAATGAAATAAGACACAAGGGCGTGGATTGGATGTGTCTGATTTAGGACAATGATCAGTAGCGGGTTTCGGTGTACGCAACAATAAATATTAATTTTCCAGTGAACATGGACATAGGTTGGACTTCCCGAGCGACTGCTGTACAGTTCCAAAACCGTTGATAAGAAAGAGATATTACGTACTGTTTCCAATACCGGTATTTATTGCTCAAGTGACAAAGTTGGTACAGTTTACCTGGTGTAATACATTTTCGAAAATTCCGCCGTAACATCAATGCACTTTGCAGCTCGTGTGAGGACATGGCGTGTTGCTCGTCTGTACAGAGTACAGTGTACTGTACAGTGAAATAGCTCTATCTCGGTGCAACTCGTGTGAGGACATGGCGTGTTGCTCGTCTGTACAGAGTACTGTGTACTGTACAGTGAAATAGCTCTATCTCGGTGCAACTCGTGTGAGGACATGGCGTGTTGCTCGTCTGTACAGTGCACTGTGAAACAGCTCTACCTCGAAAACCGTTCGGAATAGAACACATGTACATACACACTTTTTGCTTAGAAGGACTGATACTATGATATCCCAGAATATTGATCTTTCCTCCTGGGACATCCTGTATATTATTGTGCATCTTACCTTCTTTATCTCCACACAATCTTAAATATATGATAGCCATGTACAGGTGGCAACAAGGGGAGTACAGTCTGGAATAGAACTTAATACATTTATGGTACTGCAGTAGGTCTACGCCTATCACAGTGGGGGCGCTGTCTGAGGTATGAAATGTCTTCACCCGCTCGAACACTGGGATCGTGGGTTCGAATCCACCTTAAGGCATGGATGTATGCATTTATTTAATTTGGTAGGTAGAGGCCTTGCGACAGGCTGATCCCCCGTTCAATGTGTCCTACCGACTGTCTAAAATTAAGAAACAGCCTCTAACAGAAATGAGTACCAGGAATCGGCCTGGGGCTAAAGGGCGGCCGGCGCGTAAGGCTGATAACCTTACCGCCATCTGTAAGCCAACTGTCTAGAAAAATGTGGGAGCCTCGACGTTTCATAACCGTAGGTGCCTTCACGGCATGTTACAGGGATAGGTTTTACCAAGACGAATTTTGCCCGGAGAGACTGAGGAATTATATGAAAAACTTCACAAAGGATAGCCGAACTCCTGGCCGAGAACTGAACCCACGACTTGCCGAAAAAGAAGTAGGAGCATTATGAACTTGTCGCTCGCCTTTTTCTCTTATTTGTATTACCGTTCTTCCAACAAACACACAAACGCACTAACTCCAAGGCGTTGAGTCTTTCTTGAGAAGCCACCAGTCGCTCAGCTACTCAAGAATTTCCGAATGTTTTATGAAACCGAAATGTTCATTACCTTGTTAACAAGAGCCAGCCACTGGTACCTATCCTGAGCCAGAATAGTCCAGTCCATATCACCTCCATTCTATCTCTCTAAGATCTCTTATATACCATGTGCCAAATTTCATATACATTTTCGGTTCGAAGCCAAGAAACCGGCTGTCCTGAGTGAGGATTATTGTCGTATTCCTCGGTCCCCTCACGAAAATGTCAGAATAGTAACTCGATTGGGCAAATATCGCTTCCTTCCAAATCCTTTGCAATTCATCATAACATCCGACACTATATACTGATAGCGTCGTTACGTAAAAAGAAATATTCAGCGGTAAGTGAGAGCACACTCTCTGTGAAGTCGATATCTGCGGTTGGTAACTTTTTTGTCGCACCTAGTGAAGATTACCTGGGGCCAGGTAATAGGAAGGCTGGGGCAGACTCCCTCTGTGTGAAGTCTGCCGCTACGAGTCCCTTGCATGTGTTTGCACTTTACTTTATGGCCTGGCCACTAGTTTACCGGGTGTCCATTCTCATGCAATATTACGTGCGCTTCTACCACGGCTTTTAGAATTTTTTTTTTTTTACACTTTACTTTCCACAGGTTGAAACATATTGTCTTCTAACCAGAAAGACTTTTAATAGGTTCAGTAAACATAAACTGACTTCCAATACCAATAACAATATCATCAACAAAAGGTGTTCAGATAGTTAAGAGAATTTTGACTAGATGGACAGGGGTTCCATTCTCGACAGGGGCATATGGACTTATCCCATTTCTAAGTATAGGGCCGTCGCATTTTTGCGAATTGGAAATAGTGCGATATAAAAAAAACAATAAATTCTCGTATAAGATTTAGGCTTTCACGGCGGTGACTATGAAGAAAGCAGTCTTATGGGATTTGGCACCGTGTATATGTGGTGTTAAACGACGTTTCGGAGGAAGGTATCGCCTTCAGTCTACTTTTACCGGTTGTCACGGTCTCTTCGCTTGCGGATTTCTTATATTTTTTCCTTCTACCCTGAAAATGGGAGGCGATACGTTCATCCGAAACGTCGGTTAACACCACATATACACGGTGCCAAATCCCAGAAGACTGCTTTCTTCAATAAATTCTAACTTTATGCCAAAATTATAAATAATTCGCACTAACTTCGCCGACAAGCAGCGGTTGCTCGGTCGGTATAGTTCGCTTGCAGACTAAAGCCACGGAGTTAACTTTATTCTTATGACAAAACTTGTCTTGAATTATGCGAACTCTTCAAAAACGCTTTGCACTGTACCTTCAAGCAATTAGGAAGTGGAGCAAGCGTTTTCAGTGCAGCTGATTTGGCTGCTCGCAAGGAATCTTGTTCGTGTCAGAACTAACACAAGAGAGGAAACAAAGTAAAGACTATAGTGTTATGGGGTGTGACTCTTGTAGTCTGATACGTGTTTACAGACAATTCGGAGGAACGCCCTTCTTCCATTCTCAGGGTATTCTTCTACGGTAAGGCGTCACATTCTCTGCTTACTGGTTTCTTGCTTGGTTTACTCTTAGACTCCATAGCTGGAGCTACATGTTCCACCGAAACGTCTGGAGACTTCTATAACTTCGGCATTATACCTTAATGGGTAATCTCGGCACCAGTTGGAGATGAGTGGGCAGCTTCACACCCCATGCCGCTTTAACCCCGACGAAACAGTCCAGAGTACTCATTGTATGGGACATTAGGTGGGCCCCAAAGCCGTTCTGGACGTTATAATCAAGAGACATATATTTTTCTCTGCCAGGAATCGAACTCCCATTCCTCCATTATTAAGCTAGATGCCTAGTCACTATACTGACTGAGCTATATCGGCGTGTACTGTGCAACCTGAAAACCTGGACACACTTCTTCTGCGAATCTTACCGTTGCCTTTAATACACTTAAGCATAACGTGGTACAAAGTGTTCAGTGGAAGGTCAAGGTATACTGATTATACTCACAACTTTCTTCACCTGCTCGTCGTTAGAGAGTAATATATTTTACGTTAAAGGTAAAAGGAAGGTAAATTTGTCCTTGTACTTAAGTAAGTAAACACTACGCCATGAAGTCGTATAGGGGAGTGGATGTATACTTCCACGTATTCTTGATCTCGGCACTAGTTTGAGGTCAGTAGCCAGGTTCACTCCCCGGCAGCTTTATCCCCGCCGAAAGAGTCGCCTGTAGCCACTGGACAGGAGGATGAGTGGGCCCCAGAGCCGGTCTGGATGATGTGAAGAAGAGAAAATTCTTGTATCTAACGGAATTCGAACTCCAACTCCTCGGCCTTCCAGTCCGTAGCCAGTCGCTATACCGACTGTGCCATCCCAGTTTCTACACATTACCGTTCACTGACTCACTCACTCACGGAGCTGAGCCCTTCTTGAAAAGCCGCCAATTGTGCAACTAGTCAAGAATTTTCCAGCATTTTATGGAACGTGAAGGTTCATTACCGTGTTCACAAGAGCCCTCCACTGGTCCCTATCCTGTGCCAGATCACTCAAATCCATATCATCCCATCCTATCTCTCTAAGATCCATTTTAATATTGTCCACCCACCTACGTCTTGGTCTTCCTAGTGGTTTCTTTCCTTCTGGCTTTCCCTCCTTGACTTGATCATTCTAATTATACTTGGAGAAGTGTACAAGTTGTGAAGCTCTACACTTTACCGTTACCGAACAAAATTCACCACATTTACTGTAGTTCTCGTACGTTTTATTGGCGATTCTGAAGGGTTCTTTGGGATTCAGTTTGGGAAGTTGAAAACTGGTGGGAGTGACGTAGAGCGAACATACTGTCTGCATGTATACAAAGAATGTCACAGATAATAAAGTGATGAGTCTAATGGATATTTAGTGTACACTTGTCCACGAAGCACAGGAAGTGAGCTCGTAAGAACTTCGAGGTGAAAGTTAAGGCAACAGAGCAAACCATTCATACCAACTTCCCTCATTCATTCTCTCCCAAGAAATGTTTGTATATAACTCAAGAAACTGTCTTCCTTCCTTTTCAGGGGAGTAAAAATATATATGTTACTACGAGAATAAACCGTAACCGAACTGTATAAAATTTGTCTCCGGATGTGAGAATAACATTGTCCTCATTCATAACTAAGAAGTCGTAAATACATTTTCATGAGACGTAGAAAATTGTTGAAAAGTAACAAAGAGAAACTGCACTGTCTCGGTTGAATACAATACAAAAGGAATGTAAGAAATGAAATAATGTATAACAAACAAAATTATTTGCCAAGTAAGCAATAACAGAATTCCAGACTACTGTTTTCTGAGATGTGACGCCGTGTAACCTGGTGGAATTTCACGGATAATTCAGAGGAACTTTAGAGGTCGAAGAATAACCAAGGAGACGAGTAAAAAGTATGTTCACTCATCTTCCTGCATGGTTCTTGCTTGTTGAAGCTCAGCACAGCTTAAAGATAATTTTCTTCTGAAATGTCGGTGAGCTACTGAGCTATATGACGTAATAAACCAGAAAGTAGGACCATTCTTACTCACCGCTGTGAGAACCTCGAATACAACAGAATAATTAAATTTATATCAGTACGAGGGAAATTTGGAAAATTTCTGGTAGCCCTGTCAAACAAGTTAATACACCCTTCCTTTTCAAAACCGAAATGGAACAAGTCGTACCAAATACAAAAGTTTCCATGTGCATCCATTGTACGTTTGCATTCTGAATGCTTTAAGCCTCTACAATCAGTTTTCATGGATACGTGAAAAATATTAAGTAAGAAACGGTAAAGCTATCCCTGTAACAGGCCCTGGAGGGTTGTGAGACGTCGAGGCTCCCACATTTTATATACAATCGACTCACAGATGGCGGGGAGGTTGTCAGTCTTACGCCCCGTCCTCATTTAGCCCCAGGAAGATTCCTGGTACTCACTTATGATAGTAACTGAGTCGGTCACAGGGCCATAGTGTGGCTGGAAGGATTAAGTTAATTGAAAATATCCACCTCAACGGGACTCGAACCCACGACCCTCCAGCTTGTAGCATAGTGCCCCAACCAACTACGCTACCGCGTGCCTCACGTGCCCTATTAATAACAACATTAATCTTTTCAAGAGATTTCAATGATGTACTTCAATGGACTACCGGAAAATCGGGATTATATTTCCGGCAAAGGGTACAGATTTCTGTCTTCATTGCAGTGTTGAGACCGGCTCTGGGGCCCACCGAGCGCCCTAGCCATTGGGTATCAATGGTTGTTTTACAGGAGCTATAACAGCCAGGGATGTTAGTGCCAATGTTAAGAATACATGGAGCTATATCTTCACTCCCAAATATATCTTCATTGCGTGGAGGGAAAATAAGTACGGCGACAACTACATTTATTAACGGTGCTGACTCGTCGAGTTCTGCTGTCAGAGATTTCTTTCTTTCCTTGATGATATAAAATTTGAGATCCTTGGTGAAGAATCGTATTGTAGTCCTCTGGGTTACGACTTCGTATTGCAATTGGCTGTCAACGTGTCGGAGGAACATATTACTTCCATCTTCAAGGTTGACACTTTAACCCTAAGAATGGAGACAGTATGTTCCGAAACGTTCATTTCATTTCAGAGACTGTTTGTTATTCATGAGGTCTGCTACATGTAAGAGCATGGCCAGTAATGAGAACCCATGGGTGACATCACATTCCAGAAATGTTGAAAAAGGAGCCTTATGAAGTTGGCGCCTGTGTCTAATTGCCTCTTGTGAAGAAGAGTTTTAAGGGCCCTCAAGTAAACGCCATGTCTGACACAGATCGGGGAATTAAACGAGTTAATTGACATTCCAGAGCAGAGGGTGGGGAGGAGTGGGGCTCAGAAGAGTGCGTACAACACGTCTTCTGACGTTAGAGCAACAGTAATAATAATAATAATAATAATAATAATAATAATAATAATAATAATAATAATAATAATAATAATAATAATAATAATAATAATAATAATAATAATAATAATAATAATAATAATAATAATAATAATAATAATAATAATAATAATAATAATAATAATAATAATAATAATAATAATAATANAGTTTAATAAACAGTAAGGTCTGACCACTAGGAAGACCTAGACGTATCTGAGAGGATTATATTAAAATGGATATGATGGGTTAGTAGGGAGTGGATTGATCTGGCTCTTGCGAACACGGTAATCAATCCTCGGGTTCCATAAAATGTTGAGAATTTTTGACTGGCAGAGCGACAAGTGGCTTCTCAAGAAGGGTTCGGTTCCATGGAGATATCTGAGGGCTTAACCCTTAGCAAGAATCTAAGAGACCGCTCAGATAATCAAGAAAAGTCCCCTCCAGAAATGTCGTTCTAACGTCGTTCAACGTTAAGATTTCTATCTACTGGGATGTAACGCCGTGTAGTTAGGTAGAGAGATTACATTTCTATCCTAAAGACGAAGGCAGCAGATGCGTTCGAAACGTCAGTACCTATTAATCAAAATATATTGTCACGTATCCGAGGTTTGTGTGACTAATAATAACGGGGTTTGGATTGGATGATTGGTTTTATTAACACCTTCTCTTACAATCTCTGTTAATCACAATCAATTGCAATAATTGGCAATCAATCTTCAGCCAAGTCGTGACCTTCACGTCTCTGACGCTTTATCCGACAGGGAAGAAACCTATGGTAGCAACTGGATAAGGGGCTGAATGAGCCCCAGGGCCTGTATCGATGCTGTGGAATAAAGAAAAATCTCTTGCCTCTGCCAGGAATCAAACCCCGCCCTTCCAGCCCGTAGCCCATCCCTAAACCCGGTTTCTATTTTTTTTTTTACTGTGATTATTTTTATTATTTGGCATGATGTGAGACTCAGTCCACTCGGTACATAAGCCCCTATTGGGTCCACTGTACCAGCCCCTGATGATAAATGAATATGGAACAGTCGATGGAATGAGAACTGGTAGGGGAAACGGATGCAGTAATATAGGGGTGTAAGGCATGAACTGTTTTCGCTCTCTCGAACGCTAGGATCGTGGGTTCGAATACCACTCAAGGCATGGATGTCTGTGTGCGTTTATTCTGTGTTTGTGTTGTTCTGTGTGTAGGTAGCGGTCTTCGGAAGGGCTGATCCCTAGTACAAGGAGTCCTACAGACTGTGTAAAAGATCAAGAAGCTGAAAAAGGGGCCAAGCCAAAAAAGGGCTGTAGAGTCATGGATAGAGAGATAGATACACAGATAGGGGAGACAGAAGTATTCGGAGAAAACATACCCCAGCTCCACTTTGTTCACCACAATTCTCATATTACCTGACCTCAAGGTCCTCAAAGTGACTTAATGAAGTCAATGGTCCCTGTGATTTCTAAACTTAACTCCGTTTTCACGTTGTCGATCTCTCGAGAAATACTCGTTGACTTCAAGCTACCAAATGGTCATGACACAGATATCCGTGAATCCCAGGGCATGGTTCGCCTTGACAGCTTTGACCGGAGGCCTATCGTGTGAGAAATTCCTTCTTCCGATATCTCATAAAGGGCACACACCACACGCTGACAACACACAACAGAAATTCCAACATTTTTTCCTTTTCTTGTATCTCTTCATCTCTTTTTTCTCTATTCCTCCCTTCGCTTCTTTTCAAGCCTTTGTAAGTGGTAAGATTACTGAAGTACATTTCTCTGTTTCTTGTTTTCCAGCAGGGGGGCTTCAAAACTGCGAGAGACTCATTTAGAACACGAAACTATATTGAACTAGTCTTGTCTCTCCCAAACAGGTTTGTGTAAGTTATTAAAGTATCGTATTTGAGCTTTATTTCTTTAACATTTGCATGCCAGGCTGAATACTGAAAATTGAGGTTAGAGGTTCTAGGTACCTGTCTACCAAACTACACGAAACGATATTAAGCGAGACTTGAAATATATAACAATAACTTGTATGTTTTAAACTGGTTTATATTTTAAAGTATTTTATTCATACTTGCGGGAGGGGGCACGCGGTAGCGTAGTTGGTTGAGGTACTATGATACATGTAGGAAGGTCGCGGGTTCGATTCCCGATGAAGTCATCGGACTTTTCCATCGACTTAATCCTTTCAGCCGCGTTATGGCCTTGGGGTTGACTCAACCTCTAAGAGAAATAGGTACCTAGTGGGGGTAAAGGGCGGCTGGGGCGTAAGGCTGACAACCTCACAGCAATCGGTTAGCCGACTGACTGTGAAATGTGGGAACCTCGACGTCTCACATCCCTATGAGTCTTCAAGGTCTGTTACAGGGACAGTTTTACCTTTTATCAATATTTTCTTGCTAGGAGAATTACTCAAAATTTGAGCTTAGCCGTTCTACGTACCTATGTACCAAACTGTATGGAACCATGTTCATAATATGATACATAATTCCGTTACCTACGGCCTCGTTAAGTAACAAACTTAAGCAAGTAAATATCACAGTATTGCAGACTAAATGAAATGTTTATGGTTTAAAATTAATCTCACTGCACATTTGCCACTAAATCAAACATAATATTTTCTTGAATGTCACTAAATACGTATACACCACTTCGAAATATATTTCAAATAAAATCTATAGATCTCTTGAGATCTATGTAAATGTTATCTCCTTTTTCACGACGCAACATCGTACAGAAAATCAAGAATTAAAAGTTCTGTCTTCTGATATATAATTACTTGTAAGTCAACCAGCGTTTCGATGGAACATGTCGCTTCCATCGCCAGGGACGAAGAGTAAAAAGGTAAAGTTGTGTCTGTCCTTAACTAATTATGCACAACGCCATGAAGGCGTATGGGGGAGTCGATGTATAGATCCACATTTTCTTGACCACGGTACTAGTTTTAGTTGAGTGGTCAGCTTCACGTCCAGGCTGCTTTACTCCCAGGGAAAGAGCCACGGTACCCATTGGTTAGGAGGCTGGGTGGGCCCCAAAGCCGGTCTATGAGACATGGAGAAAACAAAATTCTTGACTCTACCGGGACATGGTCGCCCAGCCCGTAGCAAGTCGCTATACCGACTGAGCTATCCCGGCTCTAGAATTCAAATGCGACATGCAGCGGGAGATTTGTGGTCAGCTGCACCTTGCAGACTAGTCAGAGAGTTAAATCTTGGTATCTATCGGATACAAGCCCCAGAGATTTTTTTGATATTTCGATAGAAATTTTCCAAAAGCCCACAGCGCAAATCTAAGCTCATTTTTCAGTTCATTGGTCACTTCCCTGCTTTAGCAGATCCGCTTACTTTCAAGTAACAGCACTGAGGACTAGCCGTGCGTTATGGAGGCCATGTTTTTGTACTGATAATTAGATTTAATGGACTCTTACAACTCGAACCTACAAAGGATTATAACACTACTTTTCACTACAGCATAGGATAAGTTTTCTGGCTTCGACCGGGGTGTGAAGCTGTCCATATAGCCCCAACTGTTACCAAAATCTAGAATGCGTGGAGCCTGACCTCCGATCTCCATACGCCTTCATACCAAGGTACATACATAAGCATTGGATCAGTCTTACGTGTATCGTAGGACTGGACAAATTTGATCGACTCCCAGAGTCAGGAAACAGCAAAGTATGGTCATGAGCCCTGCGGGATTCGAACTAAGAATAACTGTGCTGGCGAAGGCCAGCAGCAAGTTACCTGACTGACGTGTACCATAACCTTAGTAATTGCCTGGTGTTGTCAGAAGGAAATGTAGTAGTACGGAACAATATATGTTTTCTTTCAAAGAACAAAGCGTGGCATTGTCTAGCAAATATCAGAGAAACTGTTATGAGCAGGGAAGGCAAATACTTTTGGCGTTAACTGTATTGCCTGAGCCCACCTGGCCCGGGTCAGGAGGTCAACCTGCTGAGTTGCTCATCTCCGCACATTCCGCACCTGGCGGCGGGTTGCCTCAACACACTTCTGACTCTCTCTGCCCCACCAGTCAGTATCTCTTTATAGCAATACCTCCATATCATGCATTCATTTATGGCGTCTCACGTGGTTCAGTACTAATATTTTTTCTCTCTATAAATGAAATACGAGCAGGGATAGCTCAGTCGGTATAGCGACGGACTATGGGCCGGACGGCCGCGTTTCGATTCCCGAAAGAAGAAGAAATTTTCGTTGCGACAACGCAGGAATGAGAAGGGATTAGAAAGGATGTATTTTCAACCGCTTAACATTGAGAGACGAATAAAAATGCTGCTTGCGATTAATTAATCACAAAATATTTGCTGAAAAAGTTTTTAGTGGTCACGTGGTTTGGATATGAGATGTGGATGGTCTCTCCTATGGCTCCAAGTGGTTAGGAAGGGTGATAGCGGTCAAGTGGATGCGAAAAGAAATGATGAAAAGAATTATACACACTGTATACGGCATAGAGAAGAGAAAATTCTTGACCCTACCGGGACTCGAACTCTGACCCCTCGCTCCATCAGCTCGTAGCCGGTCGCTATAGCGACTACGCTATCCTGGTTTCATATGTCGTTAACATTTTAAATTCTGTTCGACTGTTTTTATTTAAAACACAACGATTTGGAGACTGCATTGTCTCCATCTTCAGCTGGAATCTCCGGAGATAGGAACTAGATCTATCGATTGTGCCCAAATGAGTAGGTTCCACCTGAAGACAGAGACAGAATCCAGTCTCCGGAGATAGGGACTACTCTATTGTGCCCAACTGAGTAGGTTCCACCTGAAGACGGAGACAGAATCAAGTCTCCGGAGATAGAGACTACTCTATCGATTGTGCCCAACTGAGTAGGTTCCACCTGAAGGCGGAGACAGAATCAAGTCTCCGGAGACAGAGACTACTCTATCGATTGTGCCCAACTGAGTAGGTTCCACCCGAAGACGGAGACAGAATCCAGTCTCCGGAGTTAGGGGGGACTACTCTATCGATTGTGCCCAATTGAGTACGTTCCACCTGAAGACGGAGACATAATTCAGTCTCCGGAGATAGGGTCTACTCTATCGATTGTGCCCAACTGAGTAGGTTCCACCTGAAGACGGAGACAGAATCCAGTCTCCGCGACGTTGTACTCCAAATAAAAACAGGACAATTGATAATGTCCAGAAACACAGTAGTTGCATTAATATACCATCGTCACAAACTTTTAGACTAGTATACGTATTTCTCATAGTATGAGATCATATTTCACAACCATACAAAACAGCAGGGCTACATCCATAGATCTGAAGCGGCATTATGAAGTTTATATACTTGGAATGTTCCAATGCAGCTCTGAGCAATGAAGAAAACTGTAACCGTTGTTGGAGCTGTCTCCGTGACGAGTTTGGCCACCCGCATGGGGAACGTGGTAGACCACCAGCAAGGTTTCCGGTAACCACCCACGCACAGCACACGAAAGTCCGGATACTGTAAGGATCAAGTTTATATATAATGTCAGGGCTTTCCCAACCATCCAGACTCAGCGTCTTGCAAGCCAATAGAAATCACGGTGTATAAGTTATAATACATTAATGGTCTTTCCACAACCGGTATATACTGACAGACTTTCATACTGCCTTGTCTTCGAGAAGGACTAACATAACCTAAGATGTCATGTCTCAGCTTCTTCATAGAAACTTAACTACCGTCGTCCTCTCCGAGAGTTTACAGTGAAAACTGGTAAGAATTTGTGTATTAACGTCACGATATTTACAGTCCCATCTGCTCACACGTAACAAGTCTAAAACTGTTAATAGGATTTTCATGAAACTTGACATTGAGTATATTTACGTACATTTATCAATATATTCCGATTTATATTAAAATCAGACAACAATAACGAGCACTTTACATGAAAACCTCAATATATTTCTGCTGATGTTAACTCCGTGGCCTGTAGTCCGCAAGCGAACTATACTGACCAAACGACCGCCACTTCTCGGCGAAGTTAGTGCCAACTTTTGCGGATAGAGGATGTCACGTAGTCAATGTAACAGATCCCCACCGCCGTTAATCTCGGTTTCCTAGACTGGAGCCGCTAATTCCTTGAAATAGCTCCTCAATTATCTTCACGATGCTGAGTGGACCCCGTTCCAGAACCACTACTTCTTAGAAAATCTGGTAGCTCCAGGAATCGAACCCGAAACCTCTGGATCTATAGGCAGGAACTCTGACCACTAGATCACAGAGGCGGTCCGACACATGTACGTCCCGAATAAAAGCCTGTAGCTATACCGGTAAAGCAACGTACACGTGACCACGGATCTAAGTCTATTGGGCATATTCGTTCTTGAGCAGCCAGTACAGTAAACCGCTGCTAATCCGTAGCAACTGGGAGGGAGAGGTCATCCGGATTATATGTAACCGGATTAGCGAGGGTTTACTGTAGTTTTTCAGGTAGCAAAGAATTTAAGGCTTATTATGGATCACAGTGAGTCATTGTAACATAGCACCACTGGTCTCTGTCCTGAGCTAGGCCGATCTGTTCACATTCCGTTTCTATAAACTCATTTTAATATTATCCTTCCATTTTCGTCTACATCGTCCAATTAGTTTCGTATTTTCTCCAAGTTCTCTGACTAAAATTTTGTACATATTTTTCATTCCTGATACGTGCTACATGTCCCGGCCAATCCATCCTCATTCGTCTTTATCATCTTAATAATACATAGCAACGAGTGTTATTATGCATCTCATTATGCAATTTTCCTCCTTATTTCCATTACGTCCTTTCCTTCATGTTCACTACAACGTAATTCTTGTATTCAGAAGCCGGTGGGAAATTCTGACATAATAGCATAGAAATTTCTTCACGTAAGGTTGCCTACTCAACATATGAAGTACCTTGCTATAAGAGAAGATGGACTTCAGTGCTGATTTTCTTCGTCATCAGAGGTCACTGGTCGTGCTACATACTCATATATTTGCGCTGTTGATTTCATTATCGTCATATTTTATGCAGAGATTGCTTGGCTTATTCTTCGGCCCTGAAGATGGAGGCAACATGCTCCGAAACGTCGGCTGACTTCCAACGGACTACACGGCATTATATCCCAGTAGATAGAGCTTATAACAACCGATGCGAGAGCCTCACTTTATCACTCACTCACGCATGGAGCTGAGCCCTTCTTGAGAAATTGTAAATTGTGTTAGCTACTGAAGAACTACCATTCATTTTATGGAACCCGAATGTTCATTATCGTTTTCACAAGAGCCCTCCACTGGTCTCTATCCTGAGTCACAACAATCCAGTCCATACCACCCCATACTCTCTCTCTAAGATCCATTTTAATATTGTTCACCCACCTACATCTTGGTCTTTCTAGTGGTCTCTTTCCTTCTGGCTTCCCCACCAATAACCTATATGCATTCCTCTTCTTCCAATTTGTGCTACATGCCCTGCCCATCTCATCCTCCTTAACTTGACCATTCTGATTATACTTGGAGAAGAGTACAAGTTATGAAGCTCCTCCTTATGCAGTTTTCTCCAACCCCATGTCACTTCATCTCTCTTCAGTCCAAATATTCTCCTCAGCACCATGTTCTCAAACACTCTCAGTCTATGTTCCTCCCTTAATGGAACCTCAATTTATGCATTTAATATTCGTCTTCAATGAATGATTACGATGAAAAAGAGCCATATAAAATCTCAATGAATTAACACCCTGTCAGTCTCGCTAAATGCGCCATGACATCCCGCTGCCAGGGAATCGCATACCGGCTCTACGCCGCTTGTATCCGGCATTTACTGCTATTCACTGGCTGTCGATTCAAGGTGAACAGTTTCACCGGCCAGCTAGCGGTATGGGTTCATAGGAAAGAAGGCTTGGTCCGCCAAACTTACTTTGCAAGTTTCCGCTATCGTCTGCCTTCTTCCAAGAAATGGATTGACGTAGAGGGAAAAAATAAAAAAAAAAGTCTTGAAGGTGATCCAATACTTAACGCGTTTATTCGAGGTATACTTAAAAAACTATAATAGCGATTGACTGACTGTGGTCTAGTGGTCAGAGTTCCTGGCTATAGATCCAGAGATCCAGGTTCGATTCCCGGAGCTATCAGATTTTTTCTGAGAAGTAGTTGGTCTGGAACGGGGTCCACTCAGCCTCATGATAATAATTGAGGAGCTATTTCAAGGAAACAGCGGCTCCGGTCTAGAAAACCGAAATTAATGGCCGTGGGGATTCGTTGCACTGACCACGCGACACTCTCTATCTGCAAAAGTTGGCACTAACTTCGCCGACATGCGGCATTCGCTCGGTCGGTATAGTTCGCTTGCGGACTAAAATCACGGAGTTTGTTTTGTTTTGTTTTAATAGCGATTGACTAATAAACGTATTTATTTTTTGTCAGTTAATTTCTGAAAATAAATTTATTTTAATACACATGTTCTTTGTATGTTCTGGAGGATACTGATACACTGCCCAGCAATAGACATCCTATTATTGCGCGCGTGGGCTCCCGCAGGAATGTGTTTACTGAGTCGTTGCTTAGCAAAGGGTATACATGTCATAATATATTAAAATTATTATTTATTTTCTAGGTTTCGCGACAAACACATTGAAAACTATGAAGCTTATGTACACAACACAAACCTCCCCTATTTTATATTAAAATTATAATTTTATGTAATTTCCTTAAACCACTAGATTTTAACCTTCAGCACATTTTACATTTAACACATTATAACATATGTTATTCGAGACACATCTCACACTTCAAACTTAGAGAAATATAGATTATGATATTTTAGGTAAACGTAAAAAAGTATTCAATTTAATAGCTAATTCTATGACAACGGATATGTGTCTGTATACCGGCTGTTGTTTGAGAATGTTCGAGAGAAAAATAATGCGTAAAATATATAGACCACTGATGGAAAATAATATATGGAGGATAATATACAACGAAGAGATAAACGCGTTACTGAAAAGGAGAAGATATGGTAAGATTTATCAAGTCACAGAGAATAAGATGGTTGGGACATGTAGAAAGAATGGAAGATAATGCAATGCCAAAGAGAATGTTAAAAGGAAGACCCAGGATGAGATGGCCAGACGATGTTGAGAACGACCTGAAGAAGATGAAGATGAAAAGATGGATAGAGATGATGAGGAATAGAGAGCAGTTGAGACTTGTTGTAGAGGCCAAGGCTCACCTAGGGCTGTAGCGCTGAGTTGTTGGTTGGTCGTATTCTTTGTATATTGCGGCAGTTTTATAATTATTTACTTTTTTTGATAAACGTTCAATTATTACTCCCGAGAAGTGTATCTCAAGCATTACAAGGTTTTAAATGTAGTTTTACCAACTTCACATTTAATACCCTGAAATACAGAGTCAGCTTCCAACGAAGACATATCCTCGAAGAGGTTTTAGATAGAGTTTTACCAACTTCACATGTAATACTCTGAAATACGGAGTTATTTTCTAACGAAGACATAACCTCGAAGAGGTTTTAGATACAGTTTTACCAACTTCACATGTAATACTCTGAATTACAGAGTTATTTTCTAACAAAGACATAACCTCGAAGAGGTTTTAGATACAGTTTTACCAACTTCACATGTAATACTCTGAAAT
>NW_019736393.1:149639-172463 GCF_002891405.2 Cryptotermes secundus
CATATCCTCGAAGAGATTTTAGATAAAGTTTTACCAACTTCACATGTAATACCCTGAAATACAGAGTTAGTTTCCAACGAAGACATATCCTCGAAGAGGTTTTAGATACAGTTTTACCAACTTCACATGTAATACCCTGAAATACAGAGTTAGTTTCCAACGAAGACATATCCTCGAAGAGATTTTAGATAAAGTTTTACCAACTTCACATGTAATACCCTGAAATACAGAGTTAGTTTCCAACGAAGACATAACCTCGAAGAGGTTTTAGATACAGTTTTACCAACTTCACATGTAATACCCTGAAATACAGAGTTATTTTCCAACGAAGACATATTCTCGAAGATGTTTTAGATACAGTTTTACCGACTTCTAATGCGATAAACTGTAATACGGCTAGAGTTTGCACTAGTAGAGCGCTTTTATAAATTCTATTTATGGTTTTGGAAACTAATCTGAAGAGTGCAGTCACTTTCTGAAACTGAAGGGACATCTGGAAGAACAACACGAGATAAAGGCAATTCAGTTCCACGTTCTTGTAGGGAGCCCTTGAGTAGGGGCTCACGAGAACCGCGTCGTTATGAGCCGCCGCGGGGCATCCAAGGCCTTCACTTATACAGGTTCCCAGGTGCTCATCTCCACAGCAACTCCGGCACAGACTTATGTAAACCTAGTTCCCCAATTATTCACTGAAGATGCCGATACATTGCGAAATACGAAGCGCGGAAGAAATAACTTGATGTAAGCTCACAGTCTGATAGAACCAATTTCGAATCGCAAATATCATTGTGATTGCTTTGTTACGTTATTTAATAATGCTATATCAATACAATTACACCTGAAGATTACTATTTCAACTGAAGACGGATGAGTTAACAGGATGTCAGATAAAAGAGCCTAATAAGGAGCTTTATAACTTGTAATTTTACCAAATATAATTAAATGAACTCAAGGAAAATTAGATTGACAGGGCATACGAGTATAGCACGAATGGGGAGAAAGAGAAGGCGTATAGGGTTTTGTTGAGAGGGTAAGAAGAAAGGAGACTACAAGGAAGACGTAGGCGTAGGTAGGAAGATAATATTAAAGAGGGTCTTAGAGAAAAAGTATGGGGTGTATGGATTGGATTTAAGTGGCTCAGGGTAGGGACTAGTGGAGGAGTCTTGATAAAAGAGTAATGAGCCTGTCGGTTCCATAAAAGTTGGGAAATATCTGAAGAGCTCAGAGATTGGTGGCTTGTCAAGAACGAAACAACTCCATCAGGTTAGATTATTGTCTTTCGGGATATGACGTCATGTTATGGCATAAATATTTACCGACGCTCTTCAGCCGACCTTGAATGTGGAGGCAGCACGTTTCTCCGAAACTTTGGTTAATTTATATCAGATATACCCTGAAGATGGAGGCGTCTGTGTGTTTAGAAGAGCATCAGCGTCAAAGGCTATGTGCGCATATTTAACATTCAGGATGGATTACACTGTGCCATACACGGTATAAAAGTTCTTAAAACAGAACTGTGTATTTCATTACAAAAACTCAATGGACAGGCTGTACATGAAGATAATTGGTAGGTATTTGAATTAGGGGCCCTCGTCCTTCAGGTTTCAAAAACAGAGAGTTTGTTTGTTGGTTAATTACTTAATTCATTACAAGGCCCGCGCCATAGTTCAAGCTGTTAGTCGCTGGCTTCCCACCGCGGCGGCCCGGGTTAGATCCCGGGTCTGGTCAAGTGGGATTTGTGGTGGACAAAGGGGCGCTGGGGCAGGTTTTCTCCGTGTACTTCGGTTTCCCCTGCCAATCTTCATTCCACCAACTGCTCCACAATCACCCTCACTTAACATCTCGGACCGGTACAATAGGCCAGAAGTGGCCGCAGTACAAGGGACTTAGTCTCACTCCACTACCAATAAAAAAATAGTAAAGGATAAAAAGGTATAGCTGTCCCTATAACAGGCCGTGGAGGCCCATAGGGTTGTGAGACGTTGAGGCTCCCATATTTTCTAGACAATCGGCTCACAGATGGCAGTGAGGTTGTCAGCCTTACGCGGCGGCCGCCCTTTACCCCCAGGAAGATTCCTGGTACTCATCTGTGTTAGAGGTTGAGTCGATCCCAGGACTATAGTGCGGCTGGAAGGATTAGGTCAATTGAAAAATCCAATGACCACATCGGGAACTGAACCCCGGACCTTCCGGCTTGTAGCACGGTGTCTCAACCAACTACGCTACCGTTTGCGCCCTTGGAAGGATGATAACTGAAAGGATTAGGAAAGAAACGGTTGTGGCGCAATTCAGGTGATATCCCAGAATTCACCTGCAATACTGGGAAGGACCACGAGAAATCCGAATCAAGATAGCCGGTATACTGGCCGAGAATCAAACCGGAAAAAAAGTCTGGGACATTACCGCTGTGTCAAGTCGCTCGGTAATAAACGTATGGTAAATCTACAAGAACTGTAGTAGTTTGTCTTAACTGGCAGATACACGTACGTCCATGGCAGCCGAACACAGTGGCCTCTCCGTACTGTTTCGACAACTCAAAAACTTCTATCGAGGGTTGGAATCTCATTCGCGACACACTGTAAGCCTGCGTCTCCCCTGTGCATGTTGTCTTGTGCATGCAGAGCCCTTGAAATTGGCTGATCTCCTGTCCGGGGAGTCCTACCAATTGTGTATACGAAGTTACTCCTAATCGTTACTGCTCAAAGGCCTCAACCGCTAAGTCTGAGAAGAGCTTGCATGTCTATGTCATTAACAATCTTTTATTGAACGCAATCAATCGACCTTGTTGCGAAATATTAATTGTATAAATATTTAAAAAGTTTTTTATATTAAATATATTTTAACGTAAACCCTGATATAATTGCGAACTGAATAAATTATATATATGCTATATAAAATTTGAGGTTTCACGGTGGTGATTATGAAGAATGTCGTCTTCTGGGATGTGGCACCGTGTAGATATTTTGTTAACCGACGTTTCGGGTGGAACGTATCGCCTCCATCTACTGACAACTGCTCACGGTGGTTTATCGCTCGCGGATTTCTTATACTCTGAAGATGGAGGCGATACATTCCATCGAAACGTCGGTTAACAAAATATCTACACGGTGCCACATACCAGAAGACTATTCTTGATGTACGTGCTGCTGTAAAAATTCAACGAACCCGTTGTGAAAGCACTAGAGGCTAGAGGCTGTTCCAGATTTCTCTGAAACATTTTTAGCCTACCTCCCTTGTTTAAAAAGAATAACAGTAGGTTTATGCTATCTTCATCCTGTGTGTCTGTGTACCCCTCCCCCCACAACAGCTTTTCAATGACTGAAACAATCTTCAAGAAATTTGGTATGTATATCATGGTACTAGAGCTCGTCTCAATGGAGTATTTCATAAATCCCCCCATCAGTCTATATGCCTGCATGGGCATCCCCTTAGCGTTGCTAGGCAATGGCTCGGTATCCACGTTATCGCGATAACGAATATAAGAAGAATAAAGAATCGCTGGACGCGTTTTTCTGTGCGGTCCGTGTGGTATCAAAGGAATGTATGTGGGTCTCTCTGTATATCCCTCTTTGGTTCCAAGGCAAGGGTTCGGTAAACACGTTTCTGCGGCAACGAAGAATTGTTGGACACGTCGTTTTCTATGCGGTCCGTGTAATAACAAAAGTAGACGATTAGTTCTTCCCAGAACTTCTTATTAAATAAGTGGGTCTATCTAACGAATGTATTTCAAAAGGCAAGTATTATGGCTATATTTAGAGGGGATCGTAAGGGCTCAAACGTATATTTAAATATACTGGATTAAAGGTAACTTATTCTCGTAAAACTTAGTCACATAGAAGGAGCCAGTGACGAAGGAGTAATGTTTATGACATCAGAGGAAATCTTTAGGATTCAATGTAATAACTTTAGTTTATTGATACTCAAACCCACTTCTTCCAACGTGAGAAATTAAATTACAGACAGTCCAGGAGAAAGGGAAACAGGAAAGACGAACAATATACACACAGAAACACACACACACACACATAAAATTCATGTCTCACATTCGTGTCAGGATATGGTATAAGTCATTTAAAGGTACGAACAAATGTTTATATATTACTGGAATAAATTCAGTCTGTAGAGGCCCGCGTGGAGGAGGGTTCGAATACCTCCACCGTGACCCTGCCAGTCGTAGGAAGCGACGAAAAGGGAAGTCTCAAATTTGAGACAACAATATATGGTCTCGAGTACCAAGGGACTCGGACCCAAGAAAGACTGCGCTGACAAAGACCAGCAGCATATTCAAACCGTCCTCTCGTCAGAGAGGGCGCCCACAAGAAACAAGACCGTAACTGTCAAACAGTAACAAAGATCTGGTCTTAAGCCCCAGATGGATGCTTTATGCCAAGACAGATTGGCCGACTGACCGTCGGTCGTAAAATGAGACTCAGAATTAGTCCGTAGAAGGCTCATCTTTTGAAACAGCTGTGGTGATGTCAAATGTAATGCTGCAATGATCGGTCGAAACAATAGTCTACTTAATTTTGTCTGAGAGTGTAACAGCTCCAGCTCACTTGTACAGCGTTATAACATCTTCAAATCACGTTTCCCAATATTTTATTCAGACTTGTTCTCATCCCCGCTTGTTTCTTGACCATTTCTCTTTTCTTTTTACCTTTATTTCCATTTACGTGGAACAAGACACGGATATCATTTCGAGAACGGCAATGATATCCTTTACTGCCTAATCTCTAAGAAAGGTTTCTTAAAATACAATTGAAATATTATGTAAATAACTATCCAGATTGGAATTGCTGGCACACAACTATACTTATTCTCAGACTTCAAGCGATTTATAATGCATTTTTAATGATTTGTAGCTTTCCTTATTTTATTTTGTAATCGAATTGTGCAATATCTTCCAAGCACTTCAAATCTCAATTACATTCAGTCCTAAACATTTTAATAATAAAGTTTTAAACGTACACATAAGTAATCCCTTTTTATTATAGCAGCCTCTGAAAATGGTCTTATAAAACCGAAACTTGTAGGGTGATTTTATTACTGATTCAGATTTTTACTAAAATCTTGTTACACTTGATGGTTTTCTTGTTCACTAACATCCACGATAACACAAAGTGCAATGGTCGAGATCTCTCGTAAGAAAGAAGGAGGAAATCGATCATCCTAATTTTGTGAAGTTACAATGGAACATTTTTTTCTCTTGAGTTAGCCATTTAAGCGTTAAGATTAGAAGGTTTTCAGACACTTCACATCGGTGTAGAATGTTAAGGAGAGTAAATATTGTACACGGTATGTCGAATTAGATTATGCTTTTTATTGAAAATGGTAGAAGTGAACAAATGGTTTGTGAATAAGCGGGATTACTTATTTTAGGTGTAATCTAAGGTAATGAAAGTTAAGGTAACATACGGTAACGTAAGGTAAGGTAAAGGTAAAGTTGTCCCTGTGCTTAACGAATTAAGCACTACGCCATGAAGGAGTATAGGGGAGTGGATGTATAGATCCACATCTTCTTTACCTCGGCACTAGTTGGACTTGAGTGGCCAGCTTCACGCTCCGGTCTCTTTACCTCCGAAGAAAGAGCACCCCGGTACCCATTGGTTAGGAGGCTTTGAGGGCCCCAGAACCGATCTGGAAGACGTGGGGAAGTTAAAATTCTTGATCGTACCGTGATTCGAACTCCGACCCTTCGGCCACCCAGCCCATAAACAGTCGCTATGCCGGCTCCCTTATTTTAGGTGTACAGTTATTATCTCGATATGAGAGCTATGGAGAAGCCTACTCATAGACGAACGCCTTGTTCGCATCTAGGAACTCGGAACAGCTTGACGGAGATTCATACTGTAGAGCCATGTAAAATTTCACTTAGTTCGGACAAGTTTAACGATGACGATACATAAAAAGCCTTCACATATGTGCAAGAATCTCGCAAGAAAAAATGTTTGGAACAGTCTTTGTGGAAGAAAATATAACACATATCTGATGTTGCATTCACTTTCTTCTTAAGTCTTACAGCTCTCCAGACAATTAAACCAAATGGATATTACAACATCAGTGTATTTTTTTTATTGATAGTGGGGTGGGACTAAGTCCCTTGTACTGCGGCCACTTCTGGCCTATTGTACCAGCCCCAGATGATAGGTGAGGGTGATTGTGGAGTAATTGGTGGAATGAAGATTGGCAGGGGAAGCCGAAGTATTCGGAGAAAACCTGCCCCAGCACCACTTTGTCTACCACAAATCCCACTTGACCAGACCCGCGAACGAACCCGGGGCGCCGCGGTGGGAAGCAAGCGAGTAACCGCTTGAGCTATGGCGCGGCCTACACGCTACAATATACTACCATTTCATAAAGTTTCTGAGGTGTACATATAGGAAGCGTTGCAAGATTAGGCAGTGAGGGGACATCAGTAGTTCTCGCTGCAGGTCGCACTTGCTCGCCGGCAGACTGCTTGACGCCATAGCCAAGGCTCATCACACTGAATGACGCCATCTTCACTTACAGACTGCCATGGGAGCAAGACTGATGTACCCAACCTTCGATTGTTTCCAACCCTTTGCTTCGTTGCTGGTAACTTTAGAACGAAAACTAACCCCCCCCCCCCAATTGGTTCTAGTACGCTTCCTCTGTTACCATAGGAACACCGTTATACGCCGAATATCACTGTTGAGTGGTCAGCATTCCTGCTTCATGTTAGGTGAAGTCCCGGCCCGCAGAAGGGCTATCACGACTGAATTTACTTGTGATAATTTTCAGACATTTCAGATAAATGGCAAGAAAGCGCCTCAGGTAAACCGAAAAATATTTCTATCAACTTCGATTCTAACTCGTTATTAACGGATCATCCACCCATTTGATGTTGCATATATAATATAATAAGTAAAGGTAAAGCTATCCTTGTAACAGGCCGGAGGGGCCTATAGGGTTCTGAGACGTCGAGGCTCCCACATTTTCTAGACAATCTGCTCACAGATGGAGGTGATGTTGTCAGTTTTACGCGCCAAGCTATCCATGTACCAGGCCGTGGAAGACCGTATGGTTGTGAGACTTCGAGGCTCACACATTTTCTACACAATCGGTTCACAGATGGTGACGAGGTTGTCAGCCTTACACGCCAGCCGCCCTTTAAACAGCCCACCAGGATATTCCTGGTACTCATTTCTGTTTGAGGCTGAGTCGAACCCAGGGCCACAGTGCGGCTGGAAGGATTAGGTGAATTGAAAAATCCAGTGATCTAATCTAGAATCGAAACCACGACCTTCCGGTTTGTAGCATAGTGCCTCAAACAACTGCTCTACCGCGTGCCTCCTAATTAAGCACAGGGACAACTTTTTACCTTTACCAGGAACAACTTCAGTTCTTTACCTTTTCCTGCTATCCTTAGATACATGTTCCGTGACTTATGTTGCATTCTGTATCCACGCTGTTTGATGCCCTTGCGCCTCAGCAACCGGTCGGCGTCAATGAAAGAGGAATAGAGGCAAACAG
Organism: Cryptotermes secundus; assembly: GCF_002891405.2. Taxonomy (NCBI): domain Eukaryota; kingdom Metazoa; phylum Arthropoda; class Insecta; order Blattodea; family Kalotermitidae; genus Cryptotermes; species Cryptotermes secundus. The sequence goes on from NW_019736393.1 coordinate 157,134, forward strand.
CCTAATGGAAAGTCTCTACAAGACCTATGTCAGGTGATAATTTCTATCCACATCCACCTCAATAGTGCACTAAGCACACCCGCCACTTCTCTGTGTCTTTGAGAACATTTAAAAGATAAATACCAATAAGCAGACCGCTGCTACGTGGCTCAGGGAGAAAGTCACGTACAGTTTACAGGGACGACCTAACCGGAGCCCCCCAGGACGGCGACTCACACTTCGCTGTACATTCCACGGGTCTCACTAACTCCATGGAGTAGAGTCCGTCTTCAGAAGCTAACAGTTCACTCAGATAGTCAAGAAATTCCTTGAAATTTATAGATTGTTCATTGCCGTCTAAATAACAGACCCAGATTCTTCCCAATCCTCAGCCAGATGAATCCAGTCCACTGCCTCCCATACTGTTCCTTTATGATAGATTTTTATCCTACTTTCTTGGTTTTCAAAAAATAAAAGGAGGCTTATGAGATCACCTTGCTGTCTGTGTATCCCCCTTAATTTTTATGCTATGAGGCTTATGACATCGCTTTGCTCTCTGTCTGTGTACTCGTCTGTGTCTGTCCATCTTCTGCATGTCCCCCTAATTTTTGAGCCACATGAAATCACCTTGCCGTCTTCGCATCCCTTCCACCTCTTACTTTTAGGAGACTTATGAGATCTTGCCAACGGTCATGTCATTTTGAAGACAACAGTTGTCGTCCGATCACCGATGTTAAGTAACAATGGGTGTGGTTAGTACTTGGATGGGTGATCTGTTATCATTGTTCCCAAATACCTGAATTGTGCCACATTTTCGAAACATCTGTTTCCTGTCTTTATATCATGATTTTGCTCGGCATTTTGGTGACGAGAGAGCAACATATACTTAGTTTTCTCAGTGTTTACTTCTAGACCAACCTCTTTAATTGAGGCCGCGCCATAGCTCAAGCGGTTAGTCGCTGGCTTCTCACAGTGGCGGGCCGGGTTCGATCCCGGGTCTGGTCAAGTGGGATTTGTGGTGGACAAAGTGGCGCTGGGGCAGGTTTTCACCGAGTACATCCACCTGAGTTTCCAAGTTTTCCAAAGCCGCAAACCTATTTGACATATCAACACGATACTGCTCTTTACCCTCTACCTCTTTTAATTTCTTGAGATTGAACCTCTTCATATGAACTCTGTGTGGTGTTTGTTTGCTCACTGCCAGTCTTTCCCTAACCTTTGCCACCACCAGCTAGTGGTCAGTACCGCAATCTGCTGCCCTGAATGATCGGACATCAAGTATACTGGAGTGCTGTCTCCTATATATCAAAATATGGTCGATTTGATTGTGTATCTTCCCATTCGGAGGTGTCCAAGTATATTTATGGATGTTACGATGTGGGAACATTGTACTTTTGACAGTAAGATTTTTTGATGTGGCAAAGTTTACTACTCTAACTCCATTATCATTACTAATTTCATGCAAACTCTCATTCGATATCATTGGTTTGAAAATGTCTTCCTTCCCTACTTTAGCATTGAAATCTCCTAACAAAATTTTCATAGGGTACTTCGGGAATTTGTCAAATACATGTTCTAGTTCTTCATAGAATTTATCCTTTGTCATCAATTTTATCTTCTATCGGGGAGTGAACATTCATAACAATGATATCACACCAGCGAGGAAACCGAAATAGCGTAGTTGGTATAGCGACTGGCTACGGGCTGGACGAAAGAGGGGTTGGAGTTCGAGTCCGGGAGGGTAGGAATTTTATCTTCTCCACGTTGTCCAGTCCGCCTCTAGGGTTCACCCAGCCTCCTATACAATGGGTCCCGGGGGCTCTTTCTTTATGGATAAAGCGACAGGGGCGTGAAGCCGACCACTCACCTCCATCTAGTGCCGAGATCTATACATCCACTCCCCCATACGCCTTCATGGCATAGTGCTTAATTAGTTAAGCACAGGGACAAGTTTAATATACTTTATGAGATCTTCTTGCTCTGTGTCCCCCTTAATATTCTTGTGTAGTCAGTAGTGACAAAGGAAATTAAGCGTTTAGTTCGTCCCAGATCTTCTTGTAATATTATCTTTATACCTACCTCTCCCCTGTGCTGTCATTCATTCAAACTTTCCTACCAAAAATTTGTATGAAATATATATTTTCTTGGTTTTAACATCGTGTAGTACGGAAAAAGTCCAACGTTTCGTATGAAGATATCGCCTGCATCTTAAAGGTAGAAGAATAAGCCAAGAAAAAAATCAGTAGAAAAAGGATGCAAGCTGAGTTTGCTTTTATTGGTTTCTTGCTTGGTTTACTTTGACCCTGAAGCTGGAGGCGATATGTTCATGCGAAAAGACCTTTCTGCGAACTACACGGTATTACAACCCAGATTACGTCCTCTTCACAGTAACCGCCGTGGAAACCTCAAATAAAAAAAAAAATTGTATTTATTTCTCCCCGGTTAGTGCTATATGCCCCATTTAGGTAATACCCTTATTTTCATCATAATAATGCTAAGTGTATCAGTGACTAAATACGGGGTTCGGATTGGTAATTAAATTTATTGGACACTTACAGGTCGTAACTACAATTAATTATAACACTGTTACTGACTTTCACACTGCAAAGCACTCCACGCTACTCTCTTCAGTCTATCTCCAGTAGTCTTCACGGATTTATCAAACAGAAATAATAAAATTCTCACTTAATCACACATTCCCAATACCACTGTACTACTGGACACACGAAGTCTTCAAATCACACGTTCAATCTCCACAGGCTGACTTCTTGTACTCTTCTGTATTCCTCGAGCTTACCGATTGCTTATTTGCGTGCTTCTGCCGCTGCTGTTACTTGTAACTACCTTGAACGAATTCTATCACTCTTACAGAGCAGAGGAACGGACATGAACCTACAGTAAACACATCACGTGGTCGCTATCCAACCAGTCTATTAGCGCGTAGCTCAGATCTACAGAAAACACAGCTTCCTCCTTTGTTGCGTGTTGGACCGTGTGTACAGAGCTGTTGCCTGGTAACGCGTTGATCAAATCCGTTACAATAATATCTGATTCTTTATTGTGACATTTCTCATTGAGATATTTTCTGCATTCCTCTGTTATTGGCCCAAATATTCGCCATGACACCTTGTTCTCAAACACCCTCAGTCTATGTTCTTCCCCTAAAGACGTGGTTTCAAAAGTGTGGGGTGCCCACCAAAGGGAGGATTTCGAGATAAGGTATGCAGTAAAACTGAATGGATTATAATTTTCAAAATGTCAAAAAATTGACTGTTTAGTTTCATGCATTTGTAAAATCATGATAGGGTTATAATCGTGAGACGTGAAACTGATTATCGACCTCCATTTAGTACCGAGATCAAGAATTGTCAATAGGTCTTCATGGCATAGTGCTTAACTAATTAAGCACAGGGACAACTTTTTACTTTAAACACACTAATTGAATCATCAATATATCGAATATGTCAGTTAAAAATTTGCTGACCCATGAAGAAAAGTGTAAAGATTTTAGTTTGAGTACTATCCGAAAATATAGTTCTTACTGTGATTTCGAATATTTGCTGACCCAAGAGTTTAAGGAATTTTAGTATTGTATATCAATCATGACAGACACTGAAAGCACACAGTACAGTGAAAGAGAGAGCGCATCAATGAGAAAATAATAATTCGGTGTTTTCAAATTATAAATCGCAGCAAAATAATAAGTGGCAGGCTTGCGCAACCAAAGACGAGTACTAAGCTCATTACTATTAAGTAGAAATGATCCAAAACCGAAGGCAAAGAGCACAGTGCAGCATTATCAGCTAAAGCATGCGTACAAATTACGTCTAAAGTTGAGTTCAATATTCAGAAGTTGTACTGAAGCATACAGAAGTTCTCACGAAATTAAAAAAAAAAATCGCTGATGAATCTTGATAGCCATACATTTATCAATTTATGTTTTACAAGGGAGAGTCAGTAAATATGTCATAAATGGATATAAAAAGTAAAATATGTGATATTCGAACGTTGAAAAAACATTCAATTCTCGACATATTCTCCGCCAATATTGATAAACTCGTGCGTCGAAACCCACAGCATAGAAGTCTTTTGAATGCTGTCTCAGCCACTACCGCACCTCCGTTTCAACCTCTCCGTCATCAGTGAAACGTTTGCCACCAGTTGTGAACCGCTTTAATCGACAAACAATTCCCACCGTAAACAGGGAACATTTCTTTATGAACATCCTTTGCATTGATTCCTTTTGCCCGCAAAAAAAAAAAATGCACAAGAGAACGCTGCTCTTCGATAGTACACTCCTCAAGCACGGTCGCCATTTTGACTATTGAAACCAGCCTCTGAGCATGCGCATGCGTGTCTGCGACCCAGACTGTCATGAAGCTGGACTGTGCTGCTACCTAGTGATATGCACTGAAAACCTATTACGTTCATTACAGCTGTTTTACTTCCATTTGTGCCCTATTTACTGACTCTCCCTCGTATTTAACGATGCTTGCAAGTACATGTACTGTATAGCGATGAATGATAGAATGGTGAATGAGTAGTGAAAGGAGCTGGATGCGAAAGGAAGCGACCTTTGCCTAATTTGAGGTGACATCTTCTGTTATTATAGTCGATAATTCGACCGAAGATCGAACTAGTCTCTTTCCGAGTACAAATCATAAGGACTATCGTTTCAGCCAAATTAAGAAATCACAGATCACTTGCAGGCGAGAAACACTTCAACAACTTCTTACGTAACCGGCGTTCTCTGAGTTAGAACACTGTTGCTCTGAGGCCTTGTATTTCCATAGCTGACTCCTATACATAAGAGAGGTGAGGTAAAGCCTCTCTCTCATCTTGTTGTGTCGCATTCCACGGACCAGGTGCGCTCGTACGAGCTGGTTCCTCTCATATCCATCTTCTTCTGCTTCTTCTCCTTAAGACGATATAGACCAGCCATCTTGTGCAGACTAGAATCTGAAGACCACGCAGAATTATAAGGGAGTGTCCATGGTCTACACGAGGCACTACCTCGGAATTTGCTTACAGGTGCTGAGGAAAGCCACTAAAAACCGCAGTAGTTATGGCCGGTATCCCGGCAAGATTCGAACTCAGTACTTGACGCGTACGTGATCTCATTTATTCTATTCTAAATAACGGCTAAATTTCTGAGTAATCTGCAATCCAGCCATCTGAGCCAAAATTATTCGCGGAATATCGTAAAACGACACAAGAGAACTCAGCTAAGGTCACAATACTTATCCGCGCTAACGAGAGAGAGAGAGAAAGAGAGACAGAGGGAGGGGGAGAGATTTGAATCAACGCGGTCATCAAGCAGCTGGTGAGAAATCACATGTGAAAGACAGTATGTGAGAACATGTGTGAAGCTTTCTTGCTAGACCAAATGTTTCAAAGTGTTGAAAATGTATGCTCGATGTTATAAACGTCTGGTAATTTATATTTCCGATATAAAAATGCTTGTGTAAACACGTTTCTTTGTATAACTACCATAAAGTTAACGTTTAAGTGTGTTGCAATAACTTTTTTTTTTGACTTCCTGACATACCAGTAATTAGTCCTCAGACCTCCCACGAAGTTCACCCAACGCACAGATCCCGTTGCTATGTGTGCGAACTGCTTGTATCTTAAATGTAGTGTGTCTGTTTATTTACTTAACGTAATTTTAATAAAGCGTAAAAAAAACCTTCACAAACTTTTATAAATGACAGAATCTTTCGTTTCTATATTTTATTTCTGTGTAAATAGTGATTTGTGGAGCTTTGGTTGGTTATTTTTTAAATAACGATATATCAAGTTGTTGATGTTTGCAAAAAGAAATACACAGTTACAAGCAGAACTTTTCAAATCCCATATTTCCATTGCTCTCATTTCTATTCCTACAAACATGTTGCTAAGATTAGAATTAAGATAACTGGTAAAAGGTAACGTTGTCCCTATATTTAATTAATTAAGCACTACGCCATGAAGGCGTATGGGGAGTGGATGTATAGAGCCACATTTTCTGGACCTCGGCACTGGTTGGAGGTGAGTGGTCAGCTTCACTCCCTGAGAAAGAGCCCCCGGTACCCATTGAATACGAGGCTGGGTGGGTCCCAGAGCCAGTCTGGACGACGTGGAGAGGATAAAATTCCTGACCCTACAGGGACTCGAACTCTGACCTCTCGGTCGTCCATCCCGTAGCCAGTCGCTATACCGTCTGCGCTAGAATTGAGATAATATAAGTTTTTAACTCAAGAACAAGAAAATACAATTCAAATAATGCATTAGCTTACTGGTTTGTTCTATGATGGAATCCTCGAGTTAGAATTTGTCTTGCTCCCACTTGTATACATGTTACAGTAAAATTAAAGTTCGTTTAATCAGGTACCGCGTAGGAGAACGTGCGACCGAATGGATACATAATTTCACGCATTCTGAACCTCGGCATAGGATGGAGGTGAGTGGTCAGCTTCACGCCCCAGACTTTTTATCCCGGGGAAACAGCCCCTGATACCGACTGTACATCAGACTACTAGAAAGCCGGCGTGGAAGCTGTGGAAAATATAAATAACTCTTTACTCTACCGGGATTCGAAACCCGATCCCTCAGTAGTTGAAATAAAAATCACAACGTTTGGATGGCCTCCAATGTCATGACTTTAATTCAACACGTCTGTAACATCCTGCTAACTTGTCCGAAAGTTAAAAGAGGGGACATGTGTGCTGTATTAAAGCCATTACACGTAAGACTATTTTTTTCAAAGAGTTGGTTAAAATAGCAAGAAATAATATTTTTTAATCATCTGACATTAATAATTAATCTTATTCGGAAAAATCGACCGCCTCTGTTGTCTAGCGGTCAGAGTTTCTGGCTCCAGATCCAGAAGTCCGGGTTCGATTCCCGGTGCTACCAGATTTTCTGAGAAGTAGTGGGTCTGGAACGGGGTTCACTCAGCCTCGTGAGGATAATTGAGGAGCTACTTGAATGAAGAGTAGCGGCTCCGGTCTAGAAAACCGAAATTAACGGCTGTGGGGATTCCTTGCGCTGACCCCGTGACACCCTCTATCCGCTAAAGTTGGTACTAACTTCGCCGACAAGCGGTGGTCGTTCGGTCGGTATAGTTTCCTTGCGGACTAAAACCACGGAGTTCTTTTTGTTTATTAGGAACAATCTTCTCGGGCTATGAGCTCTGACAATTGATTAAAAATTACAGGCGTTTAGGGACTATCTCCGTCCTCATTATTAGGATCATGACGATTAGGACAACGATGGTGCCTGAAACGTCGGTCATTTTTAACATTGACACGTCTGTTAGCCCGATAATATTTTATTAACTACAGCCAACTCAAAATCTTATGATCTTAAATCGCATTAAATTTAAAACACGAAAGCTTTACAATGATTTGTTTGCTGGATATTAGGGAGATTTCTATTTTTATTTAAAATGACGTTTCGGAGACTAGACTCTTCGTCCTCAGGTAAAAAGCGTATTCAGTTTGGCCAAATCGATGGAGCTAGTCCCTAGCTGGACATCAAAATTTACCTAATTTTTGTCACTGGCCCATATAATCACCATAATGCATTGCTAACCGCCCACGTTGTCATCGTTAGTTAAGAAAAAAGTTACCTTTGAAAAAGAAACTCTGGATTGACTGTCCGCTCTATACTATGAAAGAACACAACGTTTCGGGTAATGTATCTGTTTCCATCTTCAGGAGAAACAGTGGGGACACCTACTCAGTTGTGTCCGTTTGAAAGGGTTAATTTCAGTCATTGAAAAACTGTCAGCTTTTTCTAACGGACCCAGTTGACTATGTGCGTCTCTTCTCGTTCACCTGAGACCGGAAATAGATCCGGTTACCGAAATACTGTACCATTTCAGAATACCAGACGATGGACTGAGGGCGGAAACTCAATAATTCCAAGTTTAACATGTCATGGTCACAACTCTTTGGAATTAAGACGAACTGCAATCCAGCATAGAGGTCGCAACAGAAGGATGAGACAATAGACAGATCTAACACATCGTGTAGAAAGACCATCAAGGAGTTACTATGAATGCTCGAAAAACATCTAATTGATCTAATCTCAGAGCTAAGGGGCGACACATTATGTGAAGGCAGAAATAAATGGAGTCAACATTGGAACGTAGATAATTGTCCAACAAATTAGCCGTTATGAGGAAGGGAGTTGTAGTAATTCATGGAGATAGAATATGTTACTTTTCCCTTCTAGGTTGCAGGTTGACCTGCTGCAAATTGGGCGAGTAGACTAGGGTTAATGCTATGATATCCCTTCCAGATAAGGAAAGAAACCAACCCTCTAAGAACCTACAGGGAAAAATGTTGAGCAGCACTTTGGGTGGGCGATAACAAGCGAGGTGTGCAGGTACACTGCCCAAGCTAAAGCGACCGTCAGGTCTTGTAGATTTTTTTGTTCCTTTTTTATTTCCTTAACAGGACTGGTCACGTTGTTTGTTTTAAAACATGGCAGTTGATGGTTCTGGTTCTTTACGAAAGCTACATCTGTATCATGGTGAGTCACAAAGGCTTCATTTAATATTCTAAACTCTCTACTTGAAATAATAATAATATTATTCCTCTTCAGATTCTGCAGGATAGAACTTAATGTACGAATGTGGCTTTCAGGGATTCCCCGCATAGAATGTTGAAGGTTTCCCGGCGTCTCGGCAAACACTGCAGTTGTCACCTTCCGCATTACAGCTGCTTCTTGATTTACATGGATTTTATTTTCGCGTTTTTGTAATTACGCGGTTGTTCTGACACCTATTTTTTTTTTAAATCTACGAGAGCCTTGTTTCGGGATTATGAGGTTTGAAAAGGAAAGCATTAAACTACCTTAACCTCAAACCTCGGGCATTAGGAAAGTCAAACAGCTAACCATATGTGAGGAGGCATCTTCACCCCTTGTTTCTCCTCTATCGCCGCTTACTGGGTCACCTGACCCACATGGCGCCTTTCGCCAGTAGCCCCCACCACTCCGACATCATCACCAGCAAACCACCTCAGGCAGCATTCAAATTAGTGTCAGTAAAACTTTTCGTTTAAAATTTATTTTATTATTTGGTGTTTTTTTTTATTTTTTTATTATTATCATTAACAAACAAGCAAAATACTGGAAGCACTCCTTAAAATAAAACACAAAGAAGACAGAACTTTTTCGAATGACTACTGAGACGGCGTTTTCCGTAATCCCTGCCAATTACTATATTTCTTATGGGGAAAAGTATGTTACGAATTCATTTACGTTCTCACTCTAAAGAACGCGGTTACCGCGACAATTTGAGAAATGGATGCAGTGTTTTCTTTGGGGGGGAGTGTCAGAAGCTCTCCCTTTTCTCAATTACGCGCCGTGTTCGTGCAGCCATGGTTTCACCCCCACTCACTGTCCGCTGCCAGATCAATATAAGGGCTACTGAAGACTCAGAAAAATGTGGTCCTCGGTTCCACGTGGTCCGGAAACAAGAATGACTCTGCTGGCGAAGGCCAACAGCAATTTACTAACCGACCGGAACATTATCATACTCAAATGATAAACGATATAGGAAAAACGGAGTGCTCGGAGAGAAAACTATCGAAATGGCACTTTATCCAGCTCAAATCCCATATAAATTATACCTGGGATCAAACCTGGGTCTTAGCGTTGGGAAGCCGCCGGCGATTAACCACTTGATATAAGGCAGGCGCTTTAGTATCTCCTTAATATTATTAAATGTAATGGATGGTAAGGTAAAAAAGGTAAAGTTGTCCCCGTACTTAACTAATTAATGTATAGATCCACATTTTCTAGACCTCGGCAACAGATGGAGCTGAGTGGTCAACTTCACGCACCGGCCGCTTTACCCTCGAGGAAAGAACCCCCGGTATCCATTGTCTAGGAGGCTGGGTGGGCCCCAGAGTCAGTCTGGATGACGTGGAGAAGGGAAAATTCTTGATCCTACCGGGATTCGATGTCCGACCCCTCGGTTGTCCAGCCCGTAGCCCGTCGCCATACCGACTGCTCTATCTGGGCTCCTATTTAATGGATTTGTATTGTATTGTATTGGAGAGGGTGGGTTTCCCCATGCACTTAGACCAACTGTTGGTCCATTGTGTGTCCCCCTATGATATTCTACCAGTCTCTATTCCCTACCGGTACTGGTGCGTGTCATCAGTCCCGACTCAGCCAGCGAGTTCGGCCTCTACTGGCTCAGCGGTATCTCGATGCTTTCCCCATCTACCAGAGGCGTTAGAAACTACTGTTGGGCGGGAAATGTCCTGAATTTGGCTCAGTGGTCCCCTTGGGACATGAGGTTCTTTTATGTGCCGTAAAGCTACGACACGGGACCCACGGCTTAAAGTCCCTCCCGGAGGACTTGTTTCCTGAATTTTTCCGACCTTAAAAATTCCACGACCTCCGTCGGGTTTGAACCCGCGTACCATGAGTCACGAGGTGGGAACGTTACCCCTAGACTACGGAGGCCGCTTATTTAATGGATAGTATTTACTAGAAACATTGCATGAAGAGCAATTCCTCCAGACACCGATGCTTTAATACAGTGCGTTCAGCCATTGAGTAAACCGGGGGAGCAGCGTGGGTCGGACACAACATTCCTCACAGATTGCTGCTGTAACTGCCGATAGCGGAATGAGTCATCAGCGCTGATAAAGGCGCGCACTCTCGCTAGAGTAGAGCGCATGGATCATTTCTCCGCGACTACTGTGCCCTTACCCGCTAGCGATTTGCAGTATAGTGAGTCTGTTTTTATCCAATACCTTTACTTTTCTTTTTGTCTTACATCAGTAGAAAAGCAGGATGGTGAAATAATAGGCAACTAAGGAACAATAAAACATTAAAAATGGATATAACTGATATAGCTTAGTCGGCATAAGGAATAGGCCGCGGGCTGGATACCCGAGGAATCAGGATTCGATTCCCGTAAGGGCCAAAGATGTTCTCTTCTCCCTATCCACTACGCTGGCACAGGAACCCACTCAGCTTCCTCTCCAAGGGATCAGAGGGATCATTCGTTAGGTGTAGGGGCCAGGGGCGTGAAGCTAACCACTCACCTCCAGCTAGTGCCGAGGTTAACGATGATGGAGCTATACCTCCACTCCCCAATGCGTATTCACGATGTGATATTTAATTAATTAAGGATGAAGACAACATTACATTACAACTAGTATGGAGAGCAGTGATTGGACAAAATCGTCAGTTAAGTTCGTTTCATATCCTGGACACCTACTGTCTGACTGAGCACTGAAGGCGGATGGCACGTGGTAGCGTAGTTGGTTGAGGCACTATGCTACAAGCCGGAAGGTGGCGTGTTCGATTCCTTGCGACGTCACTGGATTTCTGAATTTACCTAATCCTTCCAGACGCACTATGGCCCTTGGGCAGACTCATCCTCTAACAGAAATGAGTACCAGGAATCTTCCTGGAAGGTAAAGGGCGGCCGAGCGGCCTCCGTAGTCTAGGGGTAACGTTCCCACCTCATGACTCAAGGTACGCGGGTTCAAACCCGACGGAGGTCGTGGAATTTTTAAGGGCGGAAAAATTCAGGGAACAAGTCCTCCGGGAGGGACTTTAAGCCGTGGGTCCCGTGTCATAGCTTTACGGCACGTAAAAGAACCTCATGCCTCAAGGAGGCCTCTGAGCAAAATTATAAGGACATTTCCCGCCCAACAATAGTCTCTAACGCCCCTGGTAGATGGGGGAGGCATCTAGATACCGCTGAGCCAGTAGAGGCCGAACTCGCTGGCTGAGTCGGGACTGATGGCACGCACTAGTATCGGTAGGGTATAGAGACTGGTAGAATATCACAGGGGGACGTACAATGGACCACTGGTCGCGGTGCATGGGGAAACCCACCCCCTCCAAAAAAAAAAAGGGGCGGCCGGCGCGTAAGGCTGACAACCTCACCGCCAACTGTCAGCCAATTGTCTAGAAAATGTGGGAGCCTCAACATCTCACAACACTATGGGCCTCCATGGCCGTTACCTTGGCGTGTAATGCTGACAACCTCACCGCCATCTATGAGCAGATTGTCTAGAACATGTGGGAGCCTCGAAGTCTCACAACTCTATGGACCTCCTTGACCTATTACAGGGATAGCTTTACGTTTTTACTTTTTACACCAGCGGCATCAAAGTTTGCTTCTAGCGATCCGCTCCATTCATCAATATTGGACGGGTTGTTATTTCCAACGAAATATTGAGCGTTAGATTGGTGAATGCATTTTTTGACCACTTATACACACGGCTCGGAACTACAAGTAATTACAGCGCTATCGCTGATCTACACACTTAACAGAACACTGAAGCACACGCTAAGTCTCAGTCTTTTATAGTTTTCCCTAGCCGTTGCTTTGTAACGGCTTTCAACAATGCAGATCCTTCAGCTTCTGTGCTGACGCCATTGCCCGCTGGCTAATACTACTCACAACCGAACACATTGCTCCAACTGTCCTGGTTATAAAATCTCGGTACGGACAACATAGAAAACATCCCGTTTCCAAATGTAACTCTATTTTTGCGTGCGTATTCGTTGCCGCAAGAACGTTTTTACCGAGCCGTTGCCCAGAAGCGTCTGCTGCTTACACAGCCGCCGCTTAGCAAGGGGTCTATACGCCAGAAAATGGTTAACTGACTCAAGTTCGAATCTAGTCTTACGAAGTGAGACAGATGAAAATTACAGACACTATTTATGACAATTTTCTTCTTCTTCTTCGGAATGCCGAACCAATGCGTTCCAAGACCTCCTTTTAACGGAATCTTATTTATAGGCATTGCTAAATTCCTTGGGTGGGGCATCGGACCGTTCTTTAATTACATGGAATAACACAGACACGGAAGAAATGCAAACATGCATCAATATTTCGAGTGGAATTCGAACTGGCGATCCCAATATGCGAAGGACGTACACACCTCGGATCGCGTGGCGATTGTGATCGACTCCTTACAATTAGTAACTTGTGACTGGTAAGTAAATAAAAAAAATAAAGCTATCCCTGTAACAGGCCGTGAAGGCCCATAAGGATGTGAGACGTCGAGGCTCCCACATCATCTAGACAATCGGCTCAAAGATGGCGGTAACGTTCTCAGCCTTACGCGCCGGCCACGCTTTACTCCCCAAGAAAATTATTTAATTAATTCTTTGTACTCATTTCTGTTAGTGGCTGAGTCAACCCCAGGGACATAGTGCGGCCACAAGGATTAGGTCAATTGATAGAATCCAATGACCTCATCGGGACTTGAACCCGTGACCTTCCGGCTTGCAGCATAGTGCCTCAACCAACTACGCTACCGCGTGCCCCTTCATGTGACTGGTAAGAAGGCAAATTTTCATGCTAAAACTGTAAGAATATTTTCCCCCTCTCGCTCCCACTTTGGAGCATTGGGCTGATTTCTCAGATTTGGTTCATTTTTACGGATGGTAGGACCCCTTGGAAGGGTGGTCAGCTCGTCGCAAAGCCTCTACCTAAACACAGGACAACACAAGCACAGTAAAACGCACACATACATCAAACACAAATGCCCTGAGTAGGATTCGAACCCACGATCCCGGCTTCCGAGCGAGAGTAGACAGTACATACCTCAGACCATTCGGCTATCGCGGCCGGAACAAGACTAGTTTCTTATGCTTCACTTTAGAAAGTTGGCTGCAGTTCAAGTATACAATTGCCCTATGTTCAACTATTTGACAAATGTTATGAATGGTTGACATCAATATAATAAAATGAATTTTAAGAGCGAATCGGGGGTTTCCCCTGTGAAATTCCTCGAGATCCAGTCGCCGTCTTGCAACTGTTTCCCGTTTAAGAACATGGATACTTCCCCTCCTAAGGTGTCTCCACATTGTCCTGGTGGTGGGGCTTGCGTAACTCTGCGACCTGGAGAGCTATGCCGGCGGTAGTTTAACTACTGGTAGGGTCACCCATGCCAGAAAGGTCAAAGGGTAGAATCCAGACTAAGAGAGAGACCCTGATCCTCCAGGTTGGCTGTTGGGCACGAGGCTAAAACCTCATCCTGTAAAAATATTGTTCAGAAACCTAAGAGCCAGCCTCGGATAAGTGGAACATATGGGAAATGGACTAAGCAAAGGACAAGGAGCAATGATGTTGTGACGGTAACTTGGAATGCACCCAGGGTGAGACGGCCAGACGATGTTGAGAACGACCTGAAGAAGATGAAGACGAAAGGATGGGTAGAGAAGATGAGGAAAAGAGAGCAGTGGAGACTGGTTGTAGAGGCCAAGGCTCACCCAGGGCTGTAGCGCCGAGTGGTAGGTATGGTAGGTAACATGAGTATTTCTGTATAAACTGTTCACAATAATTATGGTCTTAAACTGATCTAAGTACATTCTAGAGGGTTCTGACGATGTTGTATGACGTCCGGAGTTATTCGGTTTCCGGACTTTGTCCATTGTCCGGTATTCTTTAGTGTTCTTCAGAGTTCTTCAGAATACCGGACGATGGACAAAGTCCAGAAACCCTGTAATCTCGACTTCAATTGATCTGTATGCTTATATCTCATCTGGCTTCTTCGCTGTTCATAAAAATTGACACAAGGCGGTATTACATGTGAGCTCTGAAAGAACGACGCACGTCTTCATTTCGCTCTCTGATTGGCTAGTTCACTGGTGATTTAAAGTTTCTATGTCAATTGCATAGACACTTTCTAGTTTCAATGATTTACAATTAGGCACTGTACTTTCAGGTGGATATATATTGTGGTGTATGGGTCCGCTTCTAGGTAGCGACCGCGCTACAAGGAAGCAACATTCGCTGCTAAGCAAAAAAACTTAATATGCAAAAATTTGTAGCCGCTGTTAGGAAACGGCTCGGTAAACACGTTCCCACTGCAACGGATACGCATGCAACAATAGATGTACCGATGAAAACGATGTTTTCTACTTGGTCCGTGCAAAGGGGTTATATAACGAGGACACCAGCCTATTTTGACAGACCAAGACTTACTGACTGACTGACTGTCAGTCGCAATCTGACTTTGACTTGACAGTAAAATATTTTCGCGAGTCCCAAGGGACTCAGACCCTAGAATGACTACACTGGCAAGGGCCACCATCATATACAAAAGGCAGACCCGTCCTCTCGTCAGAGAGGGCGCCCCACAAAAACAAGGCCGTAAATGCCAAACAGTAATAAATATCTGGTCATGAGCCCCAGATGGGGTTCGACACCAAGATTTATTGACTGACTGACCGTCAGTCGCAATGTGACTTGGACTTCGACTAGTTTGACATTAACCCGTGTGGAGGCGGGGTCGAATATCTCCAACGTGACACTTTGAGTCGTATGAGGCGACGAAAAAGGAAGTCTCGAATCTGAGAGAGTAAAATATGGTCGCG
>NW_019736393.1:172471-176146 GCF_002891405.2 Cryptotermes secundus
GTAGAGAAGATGTGGAATAGAGAGCAGTGGAGACTGGTTGTAGAGGCCAAGGCTCACCCAGGGCTGTAGCGCCGAGTGGTAGGTATGGTAGGTAACATGAGTATTTCTGTATAAACTGTTCACAATAATTATGGACTTAAACTGATCTAAGTACATTCTAGAGGGTTCTGACGATGTTGTATGACGTCCGGAGTTATTCGGTTTCCGGACTTTGTCCATTGTCCGGTATTCTTTAGTGTTCTTCAGAGTTCTTCAGAATACCGGACGATGGACAAAGTCCAGAAACCCTGTAATCTCGACTTCAATTGATCTGTATGCTTATATCTCATCTGGCTTCTTCGCTGTTCATAAAAATTGACACAAGGCGGTATTACATGTGAGCTCTGAAAGAACGACGCACGTCTTCATTTCGCTCTCTGATTGGCTAGTTCACTGGTGATTTAAAGTTTCTATGTCAATTGCATAGACACTTTCTAGTTTCAATGATTTACAATTAGGCACTGTACTTTCAGGTGGATATATATTGTGGTGTATGGGTCCGCTTCTAGGTAGCGACGCTATTTCCGTCAAGTCGGGCCAACCCATAAGGCGATAAGCCCGGTTCACCATTTCACCGTCTGGAAAATTCACGACACAACCGTAAATATTCGCATTTAAATTTAATTTCGTAATTTGAGTTTAAAAAATTAATGGAATATCATTATACTCCTCAATGATTGCTTTACAATAGAAAATATTGTGTAATTAAAGAATTGGGCAGGTTAATCGTTTAATCTTAAGAGCTTTAATCGTTATTTGAGGTAAGGGGCAATTCAAGAAAAATCATATGCTCTTGATTAAGCCATTTTCATGTGATTCGTTCTTTTGTTAAAAATCTGGAATAAACATTACACCACTGATGGCCAGACCAATCTCATTTTTCCCAGTTCCTACAATTATTAAAACAACACGGCGGAAGTACGACTTGTGATTCTAGGGTCACTTATTACGTATGTATTGTTAATAAACCTTCGATAAATATATGACATTCATTAAGGTAGTAATATGTTGGATATAGACCACAAAATACAGGCCTAACAAAAATCTTAATTTAACTCTAATCTCGATACAATTAATTAAGGAATCATTGGCTCTATGAACATGGACAGTTGTATGAAAACAGATTAGCAACATATCTACAAAGCCGGTCACGGTAGCCGAGCGGTCTAAGGCATGCACTGTCTTCGCTCGCTTGGAAACCGGGATCGTGGGTTCGAATCCCACTCAGGGCATGGATGTTTAGTTTGTGTATGTGCGTTTTTCTGTGTTTGTGTACAGGTAGAGGCCTTGCGACGAGCTGATCACCCGCCCAAGGAGTCCTACCAAATGTGTAAGATCTAGTAAAACCGAAGTGAACGTAGAAGTTCATGGAGGTAGGCCTAGGCCCACTGGGGCTGTAGTGCTAAGGGAATAAAAAAAACATATCTACAAATTTGTATAAAAATTGATCAGTAACATATCTATAGATTTATGAGAAAATAGATTAGTAACATATCTACAAATTTGTATAAAAATAGATTAGTAACATATCTATAAATTTGCATGAAAATATATTTCTAATATATCTATAAATGTATATGAAAATAGATTAGTAATATATCTACAAATTTTATGAAAATAGATTAGTAACGTATCTAAAACTTACTTATAAAATATTACACGTAAGACAACAATTTAAAAAATGGCGACGGTTATAGGTTTTAGGTTACAGGTGACTTGAGAAAAATCTAGGCGAAGGAGAGTGTTTTAGCTAATAATTAACTGAATGAAGCAGACTCACCCTTGAGCAGGTAAGAATCATCCAGAGAGTAAAGAACCCCTGCTTTTTTAGAATTATACTATTTCTCACAAGAGAGCGCCACTATAACCTGAGTCACACTAACCGAGTCCACACCCTCGAACCCTGTCTTTGAGATCCAATTCACACTATCGTTCCATCGACACAAATTCTTCAGACCAAACTCTTCCCTTTACGTTTGTTACTAAAATTGTGTTTGTACTCGTATTTCACGCACACCCTCCTATCCAATGGCTACCGCAGTAAAGCGGCCGTTGCGTGAAGCTGATCACTAACTCCATCTAGGGCCGATGTTAAGAATGGTGAACTATACCTCCACTTCCCAATGCTTCTTCATGTCGGGCCGCCTCTGTGATCTACTGGTCAGTTCCTGGCCACAGATCCAGAGATTCGGGTTCGATTCCTGGCGCAACCAGATTTTCTGAGAAGTAGTGGGTCTGGAACGGGGTGCACTCAGCCTCGTGAAGATAACTGAGGAGCTACGTATTTCAAGGAAATAGCGGCTCCGGCCTAGAAAACCGAGATTAATGGCTGTGGGGATCGTTGCCCTGACCACGCGACACCCTCTATTCGCTAAAGTCGGCACTAACTTCGCGGACAAGCGGCGGTCGCTCGGTCGGTATAGTTCGCTTGCGGACTACAGGCCACGGAGTTTGTGTTTTGTTTGTGGTGCTTAATTAATTAAGCACATTTACAGCTATATCTGTACCTTTACTTCACGTCCCTTCCTTACGTCCTACGAGATCAGATATTTTAAAAAATTTGTTAGTTTAATAATAAATTAAATAATTTTCTTGGATTAACTTAAATTTACCAATTTACTGTTGTATTAGATTAATAATTTAAAGTAAACTGTCAACCCACGCATCAAATATCAGCGTCATAGACAGCTGCAACGTGCACCTATCCAACTGATCAGCCCCTTGTGATTAGACAGTCTCACGGCACATGCAGTTTGGGTGGCCAAAGACTGCACAAGAGTGGGTGTGTTTGAGGGGACGGGGTCCCGTGGGGCCCTCAAGGAGTGGCAGACCCCACCACTCACTAACTCATCTTCATCTCCTTTGAGTTATTTTACCGCTGCTGCTATTACCTTGTTTCCTCTGTTGACGTGGGGGTTGAAGAAGAAACGTCCGATCGACTGCGAGCCATCACAGCACATCACGGCACAATGAAACTTCAGCATGAATACCTTTTAATGAACTATACTCGAGCCCCCAGGCTCACTTCAACCAGTCCGCTGGGTTCACAGCCCTCTTGGAACGCAAGAGAAATAGGCAACACTAGCTTAGAGACAGTTGAAATTTCATTGAGACAGACTTCGTCAAACAAATACATAACCTCAATTAACTTGAGAAGTTTTACAAAGACAGCCACATTTATAACAACAAATAAACGTGATACAACAACAATATACGCCAAGAGCTGTTGCTTATCATAGAAAATATCTTCGGCAATTGTTGCTTGTAGAAACAAAATTTGTAAGAAACACCTATCCTCAATTAACCTGAGAAGTTCTCCAAAGACACACATGTTTATACCATATCCAAATTCGATACAGAATAAAAAATACGCTAAAAGTTTATCGCTATTCAAACAAAAGGTTCTCGACAATAAAACGATATTTGTCGAAAGTACGTAAACTCAAAGAACTCGAGTTCTGCATATGCAGTTACAGTTATACCAACATATGAACTGGATATTATATTTAAGCATCCTGTTGCACTCCATACGATAAATGATATAACCTCCGTCTCAAGTGCGAACAATATATTCTTGTGTATTTGTGTTTTCTTAGCCGCTTCATTGTTTGTTGTTTTTATTTTCACGTATGCGTA
>NW_019736393.1:176363-305613 GCF_002891405.2 Cryptotermes secundus
TTTTAAAATTTGGACAAGAATTTAAAAGTTTAAAATTAGAACTAAAGATTTTATTATGGTGCTATTACAATAAACTCAAAATTAACGTGTGTGAAGTAATCTACGGGTGGACAGCTATCAACGAAGTAGAAGTTGATAATGACAGGGAGAGTGTTTTAGATGTTAAATTTTGAACTGGGTGCAGTGTGACAGCGACGTGAGTGTTATACACCTGATGATGGCCGTCTGAGGCCGAAACATGTAGTGTGGGGAGCAAGATCAAAGACACAAGAATATATTGTTTGCACTTGAGACGGAGGTTATATCATTTATCATATGAACTGGATACAGCAAAAATGTGGGCTAAAAGTTGTTGCTATTCAAAGAAAATGTTCTCGGGAAGTGTTACCTATAGAAAGAACATTTGTCAAAAATACATAACCTCAATTAACTTGACACGTTCTGCAGAGACATCTATTTGTATATCAACATACCAAATTCATACAATACTTGCTAAGCACTGTTGCACAAATTGTCAAGAATACCTAACCTCATTCAACTCGAGAAGTTCTGCATAGACAGCTACATTTATACCAATATAAAAACCTGACACAAGAACAATACGTGCAAAGCGCTGATGCTATTCAGACAAAATATTCTCAGTAACTGTTGCCTATAAAAAAGATTTTGTCAAAAATACCTGACCGCAATACACCGAGATATTTTGGGAAAATGCATCTAGATTTCTCATAAAATACTAAGCTTGACAGAGAGACAAAACACACTAAGGGTGATGATATTAAGAGAAAATATTTTCGGAAAAGTTTGGCTATAAAACAGACTTTGTCAGTAATACCTAAAGTCTATTTTCTTCAGCTGAAAACAGAGCATCATAAGGCCATTGTCTATTTCCCCGCTAAGAAAGATATACACATTGCTTTCGGCAACAAAACAAAAAACAAACTCTGTGGCCTGTAGTCCGCAAGCGAACTATACCGACCGAGCGACTGCCGCTTGTCGGCGAAGTTAATGCCAACATTTTGCGGATAGAGGGTATCACGTGGTCAACACAACGGATCCCCACGGCCGTCAATCTCGGTTTTCTAGATCGGGGCCGCTATTTCCTTGAAATAACTCCTCAATTATCCTCACGAGGCTGAGTGGACCCCATTCCGGAGTCACCACTTCTCAGAAAATTTGGTAGCGCCGGGAATCGAACCCGGACCTCTGGGTCTGTAGCCAGAAACTCTGACCACTAGACACAGGCGGACTCTTACGTATAGGAAATACCTTGAACCTAAGTAGGTCTACAAATGCAATTAATCTATCAATAGACTGTATGGAAAGCATGCTCTTCCTCGAGGTTAAGACTGTCCGTGGCCTAATTACGTCACATTTGTGACAGCTGCGTACGCAGGATGCAAACCGAAACGCAAGCAAATCCATTGTGTTACTCACTGCGACTTGAATGGCATACCAGCTGATTGAGAAATATGCGAATACCCGTCAGTTACGTACCAGACTTGCCGATCACAGTGGCCACGTGTTCTAAGGCAGGCACTGTCTTCGCCCGCTCAACCGCTGGGATCGTGGGTTCGATTCCCTTTCCAGGCATGGATGTATGTGTGCGTTTATTTTGTTTGTGCTATCCTGTGTTTAGGTATCGGCCTTGCGACGGGCTGATCTCCCGTCCAAGGAGTCCTACCGACTGTCTAAGATTAAGAAACTGAAGGGAAACAAATCGTTTCACGGATGTCCTGTGCTCCAACTGGTAGCAACAGGAATAGATAGGTAGACAGGTAGGTAGTTAGGTAGATAGATAGATAGATAGGTAGACAGGTAGGTAGTTAGGTAGATAGAAGGTAGACAGGTAGGTAGATAGATAAACTGATAAACAGGTAGATAGATAGACAGACAGGTAGGTAGATAGATAAATTGATAGATAGGTAGATAGACAAATAGGTAGAGAGATAGATAGATAGGTAAACAGAAAGATAGATAGGTAGGTATATATATATATAGGTAGATAGGTAGGTAAATAGATAGATAGGTAAACAGATAGATGGATAGATAGAGAGGTGTATACATATTAGAATGATCAAGTCAAGGAGGATGAGGTGGGCAGGTTATGTAGCACGAATGGGGGAGACGAGGAATGCGTATAGGATATTGGTAGGAAAGCCAGAAGGAAAGAGACCACAGGGAAGACCAGGGCGTAGGTGGGTGGACAATATTAGAATGGATCTTAGAGAGATAGGGTGGTGTGGTATGGATTGGATAGATCTGGCTCAGGATAGGGACCAGTGGAGGGCTTTTGTGAACACGGTAATGAACCTTCCTGTTCTATAAAATGCTGGGAAATTCTTGAGTGGCTGCACAATTGGCGGCTTCTCAAGAAGGGCTCAGCTCCATAAGTAAGTAAGTAAAGAAATATTCTCACTGGAACAACAGGGGATCATCTTATGTTCGGCTTATACGGTATTTAGTGAGCTGGGAAGCATGGAAACAATTTGCCTTTGTCTTTACCAGAATCTCAGACAGTCCAGTGACAAAATGACTAGGCTAATGAATAATGATTTAGAAAGGAACCGGAAGGAAACTGTGCTCGCCCAATTCGCCCTCTCACAGTCAGATCGTGGGTTCGAATCCCATTCAAGGCATGCGTCTTTTCTGTGTGTGTTTTTTGTGCATGTAGCGGTCTTGCGGAGGACTGATCCCCGTCCAAAGAATCATACCACGTGTCTCTGAGATCCATAGATTCTTAATTCTGAATGGAAACAAAAGAGGGGGCTTAATGCTTTAAAGAA
The DNA here is from genome assembly GCF_002891405.2 of Cryptotermes secundus. Taxonomy (NCBI): domain Eukaryota; kingdom Metazoa; phylum Arthropoda; class Insecta; order Blattodea; family Kalotermitidae; genus Cryptotermes; species Cryptotermes secundus. Next base: position 179,150 of record NW_019736393.1, read on the forward strand.
AAAAGAAGATTCCGGAATATTCCAAGAGAACTGATGGAAAATAAGAAAAATCTCAGTTTGGATAGTTGGTATCAGGACCGAAATTCGAACCTGGGACCTCCAGGATATGAAGGAGCCATATCCACTTGACCCAAGTTACATAGTTCTCGATACATATTTGTGGACATAGGTACCCACCATACTCCAGGCTGTACAGAGGGTTCAACCCTGTCTCACAGTACGAGTACATCAGAAGACGGAGGAAGTTCCTACCAGAGCAGCAAGCACAGAATGAGAGCTTGACAAGGCAAAAAGGAAAAAAAGAAAGCAGGGCGAAAAGACAAACGGGCATCATTACCTTAATGGAATCCCGCAGCAGCAGGTATGTGGAGTATATCTGAGAGCCTCCCTATACCAGGTGATTCACAAGCAACGTCTTATTCTTCAAACTATGCGACATTCGCCAAGATACGATCAGCTTGGTGTCGGGTTACAGGGGAAGTGGGTGGGTGGAGGGGTTTATACGACAATAAAAACGTTTCAATTGGATTGCCTCTGAAGGATTGTTGTGATGTATACAGCTCAGCACCTCTTAATTCGCTGTTATCCTCATAAGGTGATTAAAAATGTTATATCAAATAGGCCTGTTTAGCTTAATGTAGATCATTTTTAGTGACGCTAAGACAAGTCAGCCTACACTGTTGGCTATACTGTCCAAGGTTCTGGGCGTGGGTGTCGTGATCTGATCGATCTGATCTCAGTTGTATACACAGGGGCACGCGGTAGCGTAGTTGGTTGAGGAACTGTGCTACAAGCCGGAAGGTCGCGGGATCGAGTCTCGATGTGGTCATTGGATTTTTCAATTGACCTAATCCTTCCAGTCGCAATATGGCCCTGGGGTCGACTCAGCCTCTAACAGAAAAGAGTACCAGGAATCTTCCTGGGGGTAAAGGGCGGCCGGCGCGCAAGACTGACCTCATCGCCATGTGAGAGCCGACTCTCTAGAAAATGTGGGAACCTCAACACCTCACAGTCCTATGGGCCTCCACGGCCTGTTACAGGGATACCTTTACATTTTTAGTTGAATAAGTTCGTGTCTATTTTTCTATATTGTTTATTTATCGACTACGTCAATATCTAAGATTTTGCAGCGTCGAAGCAAAGAATATGGTGTTATCCCGAATATGAGGCGAGTTTTTTAACACTGCTTCTTAGAAAAAAAGGGTCACCATATTTTATTTTAGGGCCCTCAAGAATAAATAAGAACTTATTTATTTTTAATAAAATCACCAGAGGTAAATGACATGTCCAATTTTGTATTATTTTTTCTGGTTTCTCATTGCAATAATATGGGGGCACCGCCTTGTATTAGGGATTTTACGGTATTTAGTGAATTGGAAGGGATGCGAAAGGAAGCCCTCGTGACAAAATTTGAGGTACAATCCAGGTATTTACATAGAGATATTGACGAAAATTAATCAACACCTCAGTCAGGCCATATAATCCCCGAGCTGAGACATGACACTGAGATTGTTCAAACACGAAGGAAGAAGGTTAGTGGCTCAGCCCAGATAAAACTCGGGCTACGAGATTCTGCCGTATAGGCCCATCTGAAGAATACAGAAAACATGTATGATATAGGAAGGTGCCAGGATAGCTAAATCTATGCAGTAACTAGGGTACAGACTGGGTGACTGGGGTTCAATTCCAGTTAGGGACGTTAAGATGGGCTCTCAACCGGTCTATTTGGTTATATCATACTCACATCATTAACGAAATAATTAAGATAAATAATACACTGACGATTTGACGTAAAAATATTAAAATTTATTTTAAAGAATAGGGTATAAGGACGACCGCCTCTGTGGTCGGAGTTCCTGCCTGCAGATCCAGAGGTCCCGGGTTCGATTCTCGAAGCTACCAGATTTTCTGAGAAGTAGTGGATCTGGAACGGGGTCCACTTAGCTCCGGTCTAGAAAACCGAGATTAACGGCAGTGGGGATCCGTTGTGTTGACCACGCGACATCCTCTATCCGCAAAAGTTGACACTAATTTCGCCGATAAGCGGCGGTCGCTCGGTCGGTATATTTCGCTTGCTGACTAAAGGCCACGGAATTTAGTTTTTCAGTTTTAATGTATAAGGACGTAGAGAAGAATGGCGGCCTGTTCCGAACACGATAATGTACTTTCGGGTTTTTGTATTGCTAGTGGGGTGGGACTAAGTCCCTTGTACTGCGGCCACTTCTGGCCTATTGTACCAGCCCCAGATGATAGGTGAGGGTGATTGTGGAGCAACTGGTGGAATGAAGATTGGCAGGGGAAACCGAAGTACTCGGAGAAAACCTGCCCCAGCACCACTCTCTCCACCACAAATCCAACTTGACCAGACCCGGGATCGAACCCGGGCCGCCGCGGTGGGAAGCCAGCGACTAACCGCTTGAGCTATGGCGCGGCCACTACCTTCGGATTAATAGAAGACGATAATGTAGTTGAGCGACTACTCGTTTTTCAAGGGCACAGGTCCATAAAATTATTTAGTTAAGAGCAGAAATTTTATGACGTTGACTGCCAAGCAGCAATTCTGATGGACCAGTATGTATAGAAATGGAACCCGACGACGTAAAATTTAAATCTCCTATAGAAATTCTCCAAATATCTTGAGAAATCAAACGTGGACAGATGTCATTCCCCATTTATGCTGTCATTTCATGTAATGAATGTTAAGTATAAGTCTCCACGAACGATAAAGAGGATACAGAGACATAATATGACCAAAATAACGATGGCATGAACAAGGCCGTCTTGATAGGAACACGCTTTGAAGACTTCTACATATAAATTTCATGGTGATGATCAGGGCTCTAGCCAATATAGTGCAGTCCAGATCAGTCCACGGTGAAGCCGCGCTGCACCTTTCAGTGTTGGGCGCTGCCCTGACACTTTAAAGACAGTGAAATGTGCAATTATCCTCAGGTAAAATGTAAAATATATCCATGTGCGTAATTGTTTAAGTACTACGCCATGAAGACGTATGGGGGAATGGAAGTATACCTCCACCATTCCTGGCATTGGCACTAGATTGAAGTTGTCAGCTTTACGCACCGGTCACTTTATCCCCGGGGAAAGGGACCGCGGTACCCATTGGATAGGAGAATGGTTGGGCCCCATAATCGGTCTGAACGCCATGGTATAGAGATAAATTTCTTGAACCAGCCGGGAATCGGACCCCAGTCATCTATAGTATAGATGGCTGGGGTCCGATTCCCGGCAGATTCTATACTGTCGCTATACGGGCTCATATGCAATTATTGTACTGTGTTTAATTTCCGAAACGTCAGCTTATTTTAATGCCTGCGTTTAATGACCAGTTTTTAGAGTTAAGTTCTGCATTTAAAAGTGTAAAGCTTAGCCGTGTGGTAACCAGAAAGTCCTCAGATAATGATTTATTCCAAACTAGAACTTCGTTCCGGACTATTTACCTGCACTGATATGTCCTTCTCAACGGATAATAGATGCGATAGTTGTCTGTTAGTATTAGTCCAAGACAAGTTCTTCCAGAACATAGTAAAGCGCAATTCTGATGAGGCGTAACTAACCGTAATGGACAAAGAGAAAAGGAGAGTTGCTTTCAGACACAAATGAAAATATGTAGCAGGTTCTTGTTGGTTGGTATGCCTTAAGTTTAACACAGGGGTGTCTAAACTATGAAAATAGATCTAATGCATCAATTTATGTTGGTTAATAGCACATGCCTATCCAGTCTAAACCTGATAATAAATAAAAAGTAAAGCTATCCCTGTACCAGGCCCTGAAGGCCCATAGGGTTGTGAGACGTTGAGGCTCCCACATTTTCTAGACAATCGGCTCAAAGATGGAAGTAAGGTTGTCAGCCTTACGCGCCAGCCGCGCTTTACTCCCCAGGAAGATTCCCGGTACTCATTTCCGTTAGAGGCTGAGTCGACCCCAGGGCCATAGTGCGGCTGGAAGGATTAGGTCAGTTGAAAAAAACCTAATTACCTCATCGGAACTTGAACCCACGACCTTTAATCAATAATAATATTAAGCAGAAACAATGGTATACGGGATAGTCAATATTGCTTCTGTCAAAAACTGCATTAAATTATGATTATATTGCATTATTATAATCTACAAACATCTGGATTCGAATTAAAATAATTAAAGCAGTTTTTTTTAACATAATCACCATATTTGTAAGCCAATCAACTTGCTTATTATTCCTTCCTAGTTCCTTATATAGCACATATTACATCTTGAAGATGGAGACAGTACATTCCTCCAAAACGTCGGTAAACTTCTGCCACAATTCACGGTATCGCATACCAGAAGTAGTTGCAATTGTATCTGCATTGCATTCATTGTGTGTAGTGTGTTCTTAATTGTTTATGTAGTTTTGTGTGCTGTGTTTTGTCTGAGTGTGTGTTACTTTTGTGATATGTGCGTTATGTCTTATTGTAGCACCACTGGCACCGGGTAAAAAAAGCATTTGCAGTTTAAATAATAATAATAATAATAATAATAATAATAATAATAAAGACCGTACTCCTCAAAATCTCCGTTAATTATGGGTAAGAACAGAAAATAAGAGTAATAAAAACAATGGGACGTTCTGGTTCATTTGTGTGTTAGTGTGTCCGTTTGTTGTTTGTGTAATTTTGTGTGCCTTGTTTTGTTTGAGTGTGGTGTGTTATTTTGTGTGATGTGCGTTATTTGTATGTTGTGTCTTACTGTAGTACCACTGCCACCGAGCAAGAATCTCATTTGCAGTTTAAATAAATAATAATATTACATTGTCCTCACTCACCACACAACATCTCGTTTTTATTTATTTATTTATTTATTTATTTGTGGTTTATTTAACGACGCTACTAACAGCTCAGCCTATAGACTGCTCTATGTTCGATTTCAGGTTATCACGACGGTGAATATGAAGAGTGAGGGTCTTCTGGGTTACAACACCGTGTTGTTCGGAGAGAGCCAGATGTTTCGGAGAAATTCAACACCTCCATCTTCAGGATTGAAGGCTAAAGCAAACAAGAAACCAGCTTGCAGTCTGCTTCTACAAATTTTTGCTTTACTTATCTTTCACGCAAAAGATTGGAGATTTGTTCCTCCGGAACTTCTTTCACTTCCATTGGACTACACGGCGTTGTATTCCAGAGAGTATGACTTTTCAGGGTAATGATTCTTCGGGTTGCGTAAAAGGTAGGGATTTTCTTGAATAGGTTAATGACTGGTAGTTTCTCAAGGGTGACTATGTTCCGTGAAGGTAGTCAGTTAATTGGTTATAATTTATTAGTGAAATCGAGCTTAAACTTTTCATCGCCAAGTCCCGCCACAGAATTACCTTCCAGAAACGATAGGACTGCTAGAAAATAAATACAATCTGAGAGGAATCCCGCCATACTTCTTCAAATTAAGTTAAAACAATATCAGCTATACGTTAAGTGAAAGCCTGTTCTTTCATTTACTTATCAGCATGTGAACTTGATGCCATCTATTGACAGGAATGCTGTACCAAATGTTTAACAACTAGCCGATCTCTTCGGCTGTGGCGCTGTTAACGTAACAACTCCAAGCCAACTTAATCGGTTTAGTGGCTTGATGATTCCACGGAAGTGAGAGGACTACATTCCATGGCGGATGATTTATCTACCCACGTCGCGGTCTATCACAGTTCAGATAATGCCTACACATCCATCAAAAGACTCCAGGAAACGACAAATACTTTCGTGAGTTGACATGTTTGAAGTGTAATGGAGAGATTGTTGTAATGAGGCTAATTGCGGATTGCCTGGGTGGTCGGATCCTTTATATGGCTATGTGTTGCATGTGTTCTACCCACGCCGCATATATAGAGAGGTCGTACATTAAATCAGGAAGCACTCAATGTTCATTTTGTAACTACGGAAATAGCGAAGAGTCAAAGAGCTTCTCTCCGTGTTTGTATCTGTGAAGTAAGCAATCAATTTATGTCCGATTTTTGCCGAATTTAATAATTTGGATTGCGGACTTCTAGGTTATATTTTGTGGATTATTCTTACGAGGATCTCAGCATCTAGATTATATAGCATCGAATGTTAGGATAACTGAAGAAGGATGAATAGGGAAGTATCTGGAAGGAAGCGATCGTGGCCTAGTCGAGGTGTTCTCCAGACATTAGCTTGGAAGGACTGAAGAAAATTCTCGGTCAATATAGGCTGTGTCCCAGCGGAGATTCGAACCAAGAACGCCCCAAATACGAATCCAAATCGTTAACGGCTATACGAAGCCAAAATGTTTTTGGTTTGCGATATCGTGCATTCTCACAGGTGGTCACTCAGGTTTCGAAGAAACCTAATGCCTTTATCTTCAATGCAAAAACATGTTTAAGAGGCTTATTTCTTGTTTATTTAACGAGGTATTAATTAAGAACTCATTAATTAGCGTTCAAAGATAAGTGAAAAACGAACTGCAATGAATATGGATGTGGCTTAATTTAAGGTATGCCTTCTATGCTTGTAGTTGTGTGTAGTCGCTGAGAAAAATCACTAATAATATCAGTAAGGATGGTCAGTCTCCTCCGAGATTTGAACCCCATCTCCGGAATACGAAATAGGAGTACTATTATTTCACTGCGACATACGATTGGCCTTATTAAAGATGATTTGACGCTGCGGATACTCCCGTACAGAGTGGAGGAGTTACGGTTGTAAAGTTTCGTAAAATAGTATTTTGTGAAGAAGAAAGAGTTGGGTTTTGAGGGGCTGTGTTCTACGAGAATTTGGAAACATGGTAGCCGATGGCAGTTTGTTCACGCTCACAAAAGTCCACGTTTGGTGCTATTAAAATGGATTATTCTGTTTCAAGTATCTAGATCCATTCCTGTGTACGAGACACCTGAAAGTTAAGTTAATTTTAAAATTTTCGCATTTTCCGTGTTATTGTTTTTATAACTTCGTCGTGGTTAAATGTTACGCCTATTTTAACAGTAACATAATTTTCATAGACTTGGAGAAATTTAAGCCGTTGCTAAGATGCTCAAAATTCCCAAACATCCTTAATAAACGCGAGAGAATTCGACATAAAAGCTCTAAAATATTTCCCACCAGCTGAGAAGCAACTCGGCTCTCTAACAGTGAACTACAATGTTAATTCAACCGAGATGGATCCAATTTAAAATGACGTAAGACTTTACTCATTTCCGTCGCTGTGTATTTAGTACAGAATTATAAAGTCAACAAATATTTAGGAACTGGCATTGTAAGTAACTTAAGTTATAATGAATCACATAACAAATGACTCGCTATTTACTTGATGCAATCCATCCCTAACGTGGCAGTAATTAGTAATCTTCCACGTCATTTCCTGCCCTCCCATGCCACAGTTTCCAGCAAATAAGAATTTCATCTCACGTCCACAGTCTCATCATCGTCATGGAAGTAGACACACTGGCTACTGCGCCAAAAGCCGCAGTACTCAAGTCTGTGAGGGCTACAGGATCCTCAGATAACGATACACGCACGTCAATTCAATATTAACATTCCTGTTTTGGGTTGCGTCCATCTTCCGAATTTCACGAACTCTCAGAAACTGTAAAAAATATAAACGTATCCCTGTAACAGACCGTGAAGGCCAACAGCCTTGTGAGACGTCGAGGCTCACACATTTTCTAGACAATCGGTTCCCAGATGGCGGTGAGGGTGTCAGCCTTACGCGCCGGCCGCGCTTTACTCCCCAGGAAAATTATTTAATTAATCCCTGGTACTCATTTCTGTTAGATGCTGAGCGAACCCCAGGGCCATAGTGGGGCTGGAAGGATTCCAAGTATAATTAGAATGATCAAATCAAGGAGGATGATGTGGGCAGGGCATGTAGCACGAATTGGGGAGACGAGGAAGGCATATTATTGGTGGGAAAGCCAGAAGGTAAGAGCCCACTGAGAAGACCAAGGCGTAGGTGGATAGACAATATTAAAATGAATCTTAGAGAGGTAGGATGGGATGGTATGGATTGGATTGATCTGGCTCAGGATAGGGACCGGTGGAGGACTCTTGTGAACACGGTAATGAACCTTCGGGTTCCATAAAATGCTGGGAAGTTCTTAAGTAGCTGCAGAATTGGCGGTTCATCAAGAAGGGCTCAGCTCCAGGAGTATAAGTATGAGAGAAATAGAATGGGGTGGTATGGATTGGATTAATACGGCTCGGGACGTGACGGGCTCCTGAGAGTACGGTAATGAAAATTCAGGTTACACAAAAGGTTGGGAAATTCTTAAGTGACCTATGGCTTCTCAAGAAGGACTCAGGTCCATTGAGTTAGGTTAGTTAGTTAGTTAGTAAGCTACTTAGAGCATTTGTAAAATATCTTAAGAGATAAAATGTGAAGCTTTTCGTGTGCTTAACTAGTTAGCCACTACGCCATGAAGATGTATGAGGGAGTGGGTGTATAGAACCACGTTTTATTGACCTCGGAACTAGCGGGAGATAAGTGGTCAAATTGAAGCCTCAACAACTTCACCCCAGGGGAAAGAGCCCCCAGTATCCTTTGGATAGAAGATTGGGTGAGCCCCACGACCTGTCTGGACGACATGGAGAAGAAAAATATCTTGCCTCTACTGGGAGTCGAACTCCGTTCCCTCGGCCATCCAGCCCGTAGCCAGTCACTATATCGACTGCGCTACAATATCTCGAGACAAATCGCATAACAACACTGTATTGAATATGATTATTTATAAGAGATAATTTTGGGCGCGTTCAAAAAATATGTGTGAACAATATGAACTATGGTTCATAAAATGAATAAAAGGCAATAAGACTGTGACTGTACTTACTGAATCACCTGAGGATGGTCCCAGCTGAAGGACTGTTATGATCGCAGTAGCGAAGTTTTGGGTTCCCTGAAAATATCACAGAATTCCTTGAGCAACGGATAAACCATCAGATACTCAACAGGTTCCTATAGTCACTTAATTATGCAAATACAAAAATGTAATCAAAATCTGATCCTCTAAAGCGAAGTTACATCATTGTGACAGACCCAAACAATCAAGCTAACTTTAGCGATGAAATTTTACTAAATAATTAAACAAATAAATATTCATTCCTATATTCTTATTCTGGGGTCCACTCAGCCTCGTGATGATAATTCAGGAGCTATTTCAAGGAAATAGCGGCTCCGGTCTATAAAATCGAGAATAACGGCCGTGGGGATCCTTTTGTGCTGACATCGCGACACCCTCTATCCGCTAAAGTTGGCACTAACTTCGTCGACAAGCGGCTGTCGCTCGGTCGGTATAGTTCGCTTACGGACTAAAACCATGGAGTATGTTTTTTGTTTTTATACTCTTTTCCTCTTTTGTAAGCGCTATAATCCACATGAATCTTGGCTTCTTTTACGATTACTCGCCACTGGTTCTGACCCTGTGACTTTCGTCTCCAAATCTGTAACGCCCATTGTCTTCAAACCTTCAACTGAATCCAGCCTCCTGATGAGAGATCTGCCTACTCATGCAAGGTTCTGCTCAACTGCCTTACTTTGATCACATTCACTACATACTTGTAAAGTTGTTCCTGTGCTCTATTATTTAAGCACTATGCCATGGAGACATATGAGGCTGTGGGGGTATAGCTTGAACTATATTGTTATACCTTGATCTACATATACCATTTCCCTTAACTGGGCTATAAAATCTTCTTAAAATCCTTCTTTAAAAAATTCGGAACATGTTTTCGGCTTTCACTTCCATAGGTAAGTATAGGCCTTACAAGCACATTATATAAGTATCTATTGTCTGTCTCTCTAATTCATTCCTTTACACATGTGCATATGTGACGTATGCACATCTAGACTGTCGAGATACATGCTTTGCTTTACAATATTATTATTATTAGTTATTATTTATTTATCTGCAAATGGATTTTACTCGGTGGCAGTGGTACTACAATAAGACACAACACACAAATAACAAACATCGCACAAATTAACACACTACGCTCAAACCAAACACAGCACACAAAACTACACAAACAATAAAGGACACACTACACACAATGAATACATTGCAAATACAGTTACAACTACAACAAATGCAACTAAAATTATATAAATGAATATTAATCAGAATAAAATATGCTATACACTAAACAGTAACACTAATGAAATAATAATATCATGAACTATTGCACCAACATTCCATCATGCTTTCCCTACATTCAGATTCACTATATTTAGGTACCCTTCACACCCTCACCACAATTTCCTTCCCTTCACTGCATTTTTAGATGATTTCCCCCACACCTTCACTTTCCTAACTCTTTTCCTAAAATTACTTGATTTAGAGGAGAGAGTCCCTAAAGCATCTGCAGCTAGTTGGTTCCAGAGCTGGATGGTCCTATTTACAATGGAATATTTTCCGACATATATCTTTTGCTTTCTGCTCCTAATTTTCTTATCATGATCGACCCTACTCAGATAGGTCTTTGTAATCTATCGCCTATAGCCTCCCAAGCCCGTTCTCCCGTGTATGCTTTGAAGTGAGCACATATTCGAGCTATTTGTCTGCGCTGTGTCAAAGGTTTCCCAGTTCGAATCATCTGTATGATGTGCAAATTTAGGCGCTATGTTTTGCACCCGGTCTAGAGCATTTATCTGTCCATTCCTGTAAGGATCTCAGTACGCCGCCCCATATTCAAGAATCTGACGCAATAGTGATGTGTAGGATGAACTTTTAGTGTTGCTATTTCCATCAGAGTCAGTGAGCAGAGGAATATCCTACACGAAATAAGAAAACGGAAGGCTAATTGGATTGGTCATGTTTTACGCAGACACTGCCTTCTAAAAGAAGCTATCGAAGGAAAGATAGATGGGCGGATAGAAGTGACAAGAAGACGAGGAAGAAGACGTAAGAAGATGCTGGATGACCTTGGGGACAGAAGAGGATACTGTCATTTGAAGGAGAAAGCTCTAGATCGCATTAAGTGGAGGAAATGTTTTGAAAGAGACTGTGGACCTGTCGTCTTGACAGATTACTGATGATGATGATGATTTCCATTGTTAAGAATACGCATTGTAAAATGTCCCTGTAACAGGCAGTGAAGGCAAATGGGGCTCTGAGACGTCGAGGCTCCCACATTTTCTAGACAATCGGCTCATACATGGCAGTGAGGTTGTGAAACTTACGCGTCGGTCGCCCTTTACCCTAGGAAGAATTCTGGTACTCATTTCTGTTATAGGCTGAGTCGAGTCCAGGGTCATAGTGCGGCTGGAAGGAGTAGGTCGAATGAAAAATTTAATAAACTCAACGGGAATCGAAACAGCAATTTTTTGGATTGTAGCGTAGTGCCTCAACCAACTACGCTACCGCGTGCCCCGTCTACTATTATATGAATCTCAGAGAAACAGGATAAAAGGAAGTAGATTCTGATCGTCTGCTACAGGGTTTTTGCGAGGACAGTAGCCAGCATCGGGGTTCCTCTTAAGAGGAACCCTTCTCCACTCGGGCCGCCACATAGCTCAAGCGGCTAGTCGCTGGCTTCCCAACGCGGCGGCCCGGGTTCCATCCCGGGTCTGGTCAAGTAGGATTTGTGGTGAACAAAGTGGCGCTGGGGCGGGTTTTCCCCGAGTACTTCGTTTTCCCCTGCCAATCTTCATTCCATCAAATTCTCCATCATCATAATAACCCGGGGCAGGCTGCAATAGGCCAATCAGTGGCCGTCGTGCCGAGTGAACACAGTTGCACTCCACCCCCACTAAGCGAATTAAAAAATTTAAGAAACAGGCATTTCATACAATACAACATACAAACAAGACAACACAAGAAATCCGTTTTACTTCTGTTCTCCTGAAGCTGTAGCTGATCAAACAACATACTACACGGCAGTCTGAATTCTAAACCAGAGCGTAGAGAATGTTGTTGTTTTGCTTATTACATACTACATACATGTAGGATAATCATACTTTCTCTGTCTAAGATTCGAACGCCTTACGTATTATTATTTTATTATTATTATTGGAGGGGGTGGGTTCCTCATGCACCGCGACCAGTTGTTGATCTATTGTACGTCCCCTTTTGATATTCTACCAGTCGCCATACCATACCGGTACTGGTGCGTGCTATTAGCCCCGTTCAGCCAACGAGGTCGGCCTTCGGTACCTAATACTTCCCCCATCTACCAGAGGCATACGAAACTGCTTGGGCGGGAACCTTTTTGCCTAATTTAGCTCAGAGGTCTCCTAGAGACATGAGGATCTTTTACGTGCCGTAAATCTACGACACGGGACCCATGGCTTAAAGACCCTCCCTGAATTTTTCCGCCCTTAAAAATTCCACGACCTTCGCCGGGTTTGAACCCGCGTACCTTGAGTCATGAGGTGGGAACGTTACCTTTAGACTACGGAGGCCGCTAAAGCCTTGCGTAAGATGCAGTAGGACATTATTACAGTATACAAATTAAATTAATTTTGAAATCCTACGCTAAAAGCTCACTCATATTCCTTGGAAATTTTTCAAGATATAGCTGAGTGTGTCTAACTCAGGTCAGAGGAATATTCTTCATGTTTTCCGATAATAGCTAATCACACAGCTATCGCTGCTGATCTTTAATACACACACACACACACACACACAAAGGGAGCCTGCACAGAACAATACGTGAACGGTGCTGGAAACAAGAAACAGCCTCTGCGGCACATGTAGACACAGAGCAGGTATCCCTGTGATTTAAAACTTTAAATCCTGATGATGGCCAGTTACAGCCGAAACATCTAGTGTAGAGGAAGAAAAGACAATGAACTACAACCAAATAAATTGTTGCATTCACGATGGCATTTGTATTATTACATATAGACATAGTGTTATAGTTGTTTGTAGATAAGACATGTAAGTGGCCAATAAATCCAATATCCAATTCTTAAGCCGTCTACACTCACATACCCCTAAATACTTGACAATATACAGGTAATTAAAAATATGTCATTAAATAAACCGAGAATCATTCATCGCCTTTTTTTTTTCTCGGTTGAGTTCTGGCTGTGTCTGATACCGACCATAAATTCTCTTAAAAAAAAAAATATATATATATATATTGTGACGTGCTGAGCTAGGGATGACGCCCCNTTTTTAACAACCTTGCGAAGGAACAGACTACACGGTGACATAAACCACAATGTGACAATATGAATTCTCATCCAATCTCATACAGATGTAGAGCCCTCCCAATCTATGTGTATAAGTTTAAGGGGAGTATAGGACAAGAGCCCGTGGTCTCCCCATTATGGACGTCAGTCCATCAGAAGCAGGTGTAGTTTCTCTCATAAATGATTGAGAATTAAATGGCTCTACTTGAACGCTGTCCCTCTCAATACTGGAGAATCTCGTGACCCGTTTCGTGCGGTCCAGGATTACCGCTCTATCCACCTCTAAGGAAAAGAGTTCACACGCAACGGCTGCATTAAAATATTAATTCTGATATACTAGTGGGTGGGCTCAGATCAAAGTACGGTCCTTCTCATGAAACTGTTCGTAACTATCCAAATTATTTCAGATGAAAAGAAAAACAATTTCGCAGTTTATATGGAAATTAAAAGTACAATAAAACAAGATTTGCATTATTATTATTATTATTCATAACATTGGTAAGTTCAAAATGTTCACTTGTTCTTCTATCTAGTGCCCTTCAGCTAGATGTGCTTCAAGGGAAAATGCAGTTTTAAACTTAACAGATATTTTTAGGCACTCACGTTTGATGGCGAGAAGCCTAAGCTGATTTATTTGTCTTTTTTGTTTTTTGTTTTGTTTCTTGTTTGTATTGCCCTGTGTTGTCACACTGTTGCTCTCTCTGTTCGTGTTGACTTTGTAATTGGCCATTGGCTGTTGAGCTCAGTACGCAGAATAGAACTGAATCATTATTATTGTCGTCTCTCAATGAAATTATCACATATATTTATGGAACTGCTCTTATTGTTATTGATTTAAATAATATGAATTGACTTGTTTTTGTTTGCTTTGTTTTTTGTTGGTATATGTTTTTGTATGTTTATATTTATTCGTGTTTATTTTGTAATTGGCAATTTGGCTCTTGAATTTGCACATAAAAAATAAATAACTGAATCCATTAATTATGTTATTATGATATTCAAGGAGGTTTATAAATATACGGGGGAAGAAAGAAGGAAAGAAGAGAGAAAGAAAGGAAGGAAGGAAAGAAATGGATGAAATCCATGACAAGGAAAGCTCACAAAATGCATATAGTATATGGCAGTACCATAAAAATATGTCATTTATACATTGAGACAAGAATAGAAAGTAAAAATATTTTAAATTATTTTTTTTTAAATTCGCTTAGTGGGGGGTGGAGTCCAGCTGGGTACAATCGACACGTCGGCCACTGTGTGGTATATTGTACCTGCCCCGGGTGATTATGATGATGGAGAATTTGGTGGAATAAAGATTTGCAGGGGATTCCGAAGTACTTGAAGAAAACCCGCCACAGCGCCACTTTGTCCACCACAAATCCTATTTGACCAGACACTGGCTCGAACCTGGGCCGCCGCGGTGGGAAGCCAGCGACTAACTGCTTGAGCTATGGCGCGGCCTCATTTTAAATGAAAGTGGGAGCACATTAATTAACATTATAACGACTAAAGGTAAATAATTTCGTTATTTAAACTCTTCGCCTCCTGCGGTTGGTGAAACAAACTACCGAAGCCTTGACATGCAACACGAACATTGGAAACAAATTTTGTGACCAATGTGTTTTCTGAAAAAACCTTACAGGCTTCATTTATTTGTTGTTTATTTAACGACGCCGTCAGTATGAATGAATGTATAAGAGGTGGGCCTTCTTGGCCCTTGCACCGCGACCACAATGATCTATTGTGCCTTACGCCGTCAGTAACTCCGACTATATAACATCAAGTAATTGGATGACAATGAATAATGAACTGGAATGTTGTGGGAGAAACAGTCGTGGCCTAATTTAAGGTAATGTCCTGGAATTTTTATGGAATCTGAGGAAACTGCGGAAAACGACAGTCAGGGTAGTCGATGTACCGACAAGATTCGAGCCGGGTACCATCCGAATATATGCCCAGAACGTTACCTCCTGAGCTAATATATGGGTCCTATAAAAATAGAATATGAAGACCAATCACAACATTAATACCGATCGCAAGGAAACAGATGAGGTTGGTAAGCCTGACCGGAAAGGCATTTCCATGGTACTCATTGATTTTAACCGGCTTGCATGTGATTGGCAACCCTATATTCTCACCTCAGCTACTGGTCTGTACCACACGAACTGCCGTGAAACATTTCGCCCCCACAACACCATGTGTGAATCATCCGAGGGATGAAACACAACATGACGAACACAACAGGAAATTTGAACCTTGTGAAGGGAAGACCCTGCCACTTATTCCAGTTTGTTTGTCTTCCTGAATGAAGCCGCTGGAAGTCTGAGAAAAACTCGTCATACTACGATCAACTAGCAGCAGCAGTTGGTACTCATGCTTCAGTGGGGGGCGGAGGGGGGTTGGCAACACAAGGGAATTTAAGGGGATAATCAGAATTATATGATGAAACAGAGCCTTCAGTCGACAGCTGAAAACTTCTTCAGCCGATGAAGAAATTCACTGTTAGTGAACCTGAAGGTGGTACAACAGCTGTACTATAAAAAAGAATCCAATTTACGAGTTCAAAATTGCGTTTATCTCCTCGTGAAAACTTAATTTTTTTTATGGAACCTAAATATTACATGAGATCTGAGATTTTCAAGCAGGAAACCCTCTCTTCACCTCCTACCCCCTACTGTGCTATTGAGGCGCCCACAGCCCTTGGTCTGCCTCTTGTGACTCAAGACCAAGTTCTTGTGTCCTGATATTACTATTATATTCTGAAGGTGGTGGCAGTGACCGCCTCTGCGGTCTAGTGGTCAGAGATCCTGGCTACAGATCCAGAGATCCGGGTTCGATTCCCGGCGCTATCAGATTTTCTGAGAAGTAGTGGGTCTGGAACGGGGTCCACTCAGTCTCGTGAGGATAATTCAGGAGCTATTTCAAGGAAATAGCGACTCCGGTCTAGGAAACCGAAATTAACGGCCATGGGGATTCGTTGCGCTAGCCACGCGACACCCTCTATCCATTAAAGTTGGCACTAACTTCGCCGACAAGCGGCGGTCGCTCGGTCGGTATAGTTCGCTTGCGGACTACAGGCCACGGAGTTTGTTTAGGTGCTGGCAGTGAGTTTCAGCGAAATGCCTGTTACGATATACAAGACTTCACGGCGTCACATCCCAGAAGTCAGTAATCATCAAGAAGAAGATGTTTTTTTCGTCTTCACAAAAGTTCACCACTGGACAAGATTCTGATCTAGAGGAATGAAGTCCACAACCTCATCACGTTTCGTTAAGAAACACAGGTGCCCTCGTTATAACGAACTAATAGGTAGGAAAGGGTGTCCGTTATCGCCGATGTCCACTATAACCGAGTGAAGGAGCATTCACGGAAATACATAGCATACATAACCAATACACGCAATAAATATAGAAACATACAGTGTGATTACATATAGGGTTTTATAATGGGGGTCTTTTCATTATTTTGAATAGTTTTCTAAAAATTTAAAACTGTATACAACATTTTGTCCTTTATACCGAAATTCTTCATGACCGGGTCCGTTATAACGAAGTGTTACTGTACAAATAAAGTAAAGTTATCCCTGTAACAGGCCATGGAAGCCCATAGGGTTGTGAGACGTCGAGGCTTCCACATTTTCTGCAGACAATTGGCTCACAGATGGCGGTAAGGTTGTTAGCCTTACGCGCAGGCCGCCCTTTACCCCCAGGAAGATTCCTGGTACTAATTTCTGTTAGAGGCTAAGTCGACCCCAGGGCCATAGTGAGGCTGGAAGGATTAGGTCACATGAAAAATCCAATGACCTCAACGGGTGTCGAAACCGAGACCTTCAGGCTTGTAGAATAGTGTCTCAACGAACTACGCTATGGCATGTAATTGATGGAGGGGGGTACTGTTCTTAATACTATTTTCTATCTACGCTTAGGTTTACCAAATAGGCTCTCATTTCTCGCCCTTCCTGTCTCTACTAAATGATGCGAAATGATTTGATGATTGAAGAGAGCAAATTGTAGATTTCATCATGCAGTTGTCTCCATGCTCTTGTTACCTTCTCACTCCCTCTCTCCCTCTCTGATGTCCAAATACTGTTCTCAAACCACTTCCTTTTGGTCTTCCCTTAGGGTAAGAGACCAGATTATACGCCCATTCAAAACAACAGGTAAAATTACAGCTTTGTGTAGCCCATTTCATATTTATGTTTGTATATAGGAAATGGGGGGAAAAACAAAGGGATTCTGAACTGGTTGGTAGCAAAGAAATTCTGAATTTAATCTGTTCTTAACTCGTATGCGAATAGAATTTTGATTTGTTACTGCTGTTCTCAAATTTCTGAACTTTCTCACGTTTTTGGGTCTGTTTCCATATTGAACGCAATTCCTACGTAACCACAGCGTTCACAAAATAGTTACAGCCCTTTGAGCTAACCCATATGATCAGTTCATTTCATTCCCCTGAATGTCTGCAAATAAAATAATATAAAATAAATTCCACGAGGAAAATTTGCTGAATGGGTGAACACATCTGAGAAAGCACAACCGAATACTGAATTTATAGGATCAATTTTCGTTTCTGATAGTTTTCAAAACCCTCTCTGTAATTAGAGAAGCACGCGGTAGCGTAGTTGGTTGAGGCACTATGCTACAAGCCGGAAGGTAGCCGATTCGGTTCCTGATTACGTCATTGGATTTTTTAAATAACCTAATACTTCCAGCCGCACTATGTCCCTGGGGTCGACTCAGCCCAAACGAAAATGAGTACCAGGAATCTTCCTGGGAGTAAAGGGCGGCCGGCGCGTAAGGTTGACATCTTCACCGTTGTGAGCAGACTGTCTAGAAATTGTGAGAGCTTCGACGCCTCACAACCCTATGGGCCTCCACGGCCTGTTACAGGGATAGCTTTACCATTTGTTCTGTAATTAAACGCCACAAACACAACATATCAGACAACATTAAACTGAAATTAACGCTCTCAATTATGGTGATGTTCTAAACCACCTGCATCTTTGTTATTTCTGGTACACTTTAAACCCGCTGTCAGTGGCCCTCTGGCGTTAAGGGGAGAACATATACCAAACGTATTTGAGAACAGGGTGCTGAGGAGAATATTTTGACTTAAGAGAGATGAAATAATAGGTCAGAGAAAATTACATAATAAGGAGCTTCATAACTTTCATTCTTCGCCAAATATAACCACAATGATCAAGTCAAGGAGGATTACATAAGTAGGGCATGTAGAACACATGGGGAGAAGAGGAGCACGTATTGGATTCTGGTAGGATAGACAGAAAGAAAGAGGCAACTGGGAAGTTCCAAACCTAGATGGGGGAAATGTTGTTAACGTTAGACGAATAAGATGGGGGTGTGGATTGGATTTATCTACCTCATGATAGAGACAAATGGAGGGCTGTAATGTACACAGTAATAAACTTTCAGGTTTCATAAAATGTTGGGAAATTCTTGAGTATCTGCCCAACTGGCGGCTTATGAAGAAGGGCTCACGTCTCTGGAGTTATCAGTATCTGAGATTGCAGCCCTACAGCGTCGAATGCTGGGATTGGCAGTGAATGATTAATTGAGAAGGATGTGAAAGGAAGCGGTCGTGGCCAAATTTGAAATATTATCCCGGAATTTTCCTGAAGCGATTGAGAAAGACCATCAAAAACGTCAGTCAGGATAAGCGATGTCCCTGTTGACATTGGAACCCAACATCTCCCAAATAAAATCCAATTTTCTCGGTGAAGTTTAGTAATCACACTGCTCTCTTCTACCCTGAAGCTGGAGATAGTATGTTCCTTAAATATTTGATAAGAATTTACCAGACTTTATGGAGTCACATCTCAGAAGATTCACTGACATCCACGAGGACTGCGAATTTCACATATTTATCATAGTAAGTAAAAAGTAAAGGAAAGGTATCCCTGTAACAGGCTGTGGAGGCCCATAGGGTTGTGAGATGTCGAGGTTCCCCACATTTTCTGTAGACAAACGGCTCACAGATGGCGGTGAAGTTGTCACCCTTACGCGCCGGCAACCCTTTACCCCCAAGAATATTCCTGATACTCATTTCTGTTAGACTCTGAGTCGACCCCAGGCCCATAGTGCGGCTGGAAGGATTAGGTAAAATGAAAAAAATCCAATGACCTTATACGGATTCGATCCCGCGACCTTCCGGCGTGTAACTTAGTGCCTCTACCAACTGCGCTACCGAGTGCCCCGTATTTATCTTAGTTCTGAATTATTATTTTCTTCTGGTATATAACACTGCTTCGTGCTTGTTTCTTACTTAATCTTCAACATATGTTCTGCTGAAACGTCGGTTGAGTTTCAACGGACTACACCGCGTTATTATATCCCAGAAGATAGAAATGTTCATAATCATCGCTGTGAGAACCTCAAATCCTACTTATCACAGCTTTGTTACACCACGGCAATGAATACACCTGTGATGTAGGGCACCAAAAAAAAGTTGAAAGTGTTGAGAGATCAGGTTGGCCTTGACATCTCGGTAATTGACACCCCTGGCCGAACAGGTGCACTGCATGCAGTAGCATTATAGAGGTATGTGTTGAGGAATGTTTGTCTAAACCACTCCCCCACACAGTTCTTTCCCAAGCTCAACCCTCCTTTCCTCCCCCCGAACAACTTCCTTAACCCCCCCTCTCGTGCCCCCCTTATCATCTTCAAAAACTTGTAATTATGCATACCTCTGTAATACCAAGAAGTGGGTATGTAAACACTAACGTAGTCACAAACTGTTCCCGCTTCTTGTCTCCTTCTTCCTATTGGCTGAAAATTCGAGATGCATTGCGTTGACTAACCTTTCGTCTGATCCGCGGTTGGCTGAAAGGAAGAATTAGGGGCGGGTTGTAACTTTTTTTTTTTTACTTTGAAAAAGAAGAAACGAAACTTCAAGATGTTTGTGAGAGAGACAGAGAAGAGGATGGCATATTTCCTTAGTAATGGAAAATAATTGAAAGAAGTTTCCAAAAGAGGCGAGAAATTTTTCAGTACGTAGACAATTTTTTTAATATTAGAGAAGTCATTTCTGGAAATTAACCACCTTCACTATTCTCATTAAAAATATATAATAACATGATACTGGTGGGTTATAGATAACCAGAAGAATATGGGGAATTTTGTAAGATTAACTCCGTGGCCTGTAGTCCGCAATCGAACTATACCGACCGAGCGACCACCGCTTGTCGGCAAAGTTAGTGCTAACTTTAGCGGATAGAGAGTGTCGCGTGATTAGCGCAACGGATCCCCACGGCCGTTAATTTAGGGTTTCTAGACAAGAGCCGCTATTTCCTTGAAATAGCTCCTTAATTATCCTCATGAGGCTAAGTGGACCCCGTTCCAGATCCACTACTTCTCAGAAAATCTGGCAGCGCCGGGGAATCGAACTCGGGACCTCTGGATCTGTAGCCAGGAACTCTGACCACTAGACCACAGAGGTTGTCTTCGTGAGATTTTACTTATTATTCAAGATTTTCAAGTGCGTTAATTTTAAATTTTACTGAATTTTATTGATTTATGAAATCAATAGAAATGATTCAGAGTGAGCTGTACTTCACGTCATGAATGATTGTGATCAAGGCTGTTGTTAAACATTATTAAAGCTGTTAATTTTCAAACGCAAGAAGCATCCCACAAACCATAAACTAGGTACAGATAAAGATATTCTTGTTTAGATGAACCCTTCGGGTTTCACGATTAAAATTTTGTATACATATCTAATTCTTCCCATAGGCGATACATTTCGTTGCTATGCCATCCTCCTGGTTTTGACCTCTCTAACAATATTTGATGAAAACTACAGAATACAAAGTTCTATCGTCCTGTAGCGCTTTCTTCACATATTTAGACAACATTTCTTTTCAATAGCCTACTCTCAGATTATGAGCATATTTAACTTTCTACCGGGTGATCAGCCTGGTGAGGATAATTGAGGAGCTACTTGAATGGAAAAGTAGCGGCTCCGGTCTAGAAAACCGCAATTAACGGCAATATTTTAGTATTAGTTTTATTAATTCTATAACTGTTTTAATAATAACTGGCAGTTTCGAATCCATATCAAACCATAATTTATAACCCCAAAATTTACTAAATTCTTATGTGGGATTACAATTTATTTCAAGATGCAGACTCAAAATTTCGTAGAGTAGCCATCTTTGTAATCCCAGAATTATATGTATATATCATTCATAACACATAGAAATGTTTATAATCTATCTTCCTATAAAGCTTCAAAAACCCAACTTCAATAATGAAATAGTTACTATTGCCAAAATAATGTTTCTTGCACTGACGCCATGTTGTTTTACATTCTAGAAAAAATCTGATAGCGATTTCAGTGTTTCATAGATTCTATGACGATATATCATTTCAATATTCTACATCAATGGTTAGCTATAAAAAAATAAACTCCGTGGTTTTAATCTGCAAGCGAACAATACCGATCGAGCGACCGGCGCTTGTCGGCGAAATTAGTACCAACTTTGGCGGACAGAGGGTGTCACGTGGTCCCTACGGCCATTAATCTCGGTTTTTTAGACTGGAGTCGCTACTTTTCCATTCAAGTAGCTCCTCAGTTATCCTCACGAGGCCGACTGGACCCCGTTCAGACACACTACTTCTCGGAAAACGTGGTAGTGCTGGAAATCGAATCCGGGATCTCTGGATCTGTAGCCAGGAACTCTGGCCACTAGACTACAGAGGCGGTAAATCGTTAGGTACACTCCCATAAATTTGTTGCAAACTCACAAAAGCTTCAATCTTTCTGTTTACTCTAGTGCAGTCACAAAATATTCAGATAATGTACATCAACGATAATTTCACAAATTATTTCAATCTAGGCAAAGGTATGTTGTCCTTACGCTTAATTAAGCACAATGCCAAGAAGACACGTGATGTTCGGAGTGGAGATACGGGCCCACACATTCTTAAATCTCGGCACTAGATGGGGTTCAGTGGTTAGGTTCATGCCTAAGCGGCTGTACATGCCGGAGGAAAAAGGATGAAAGATTTACGGTGAAAAATACTGTCACGTAGTATGTGTGTGACTCTAGACGATGTTTTGGATTGGGTATTGGATTTTTTGACCATTTATAACATACAATTCGGAACTACAAACAATCACAGAGCCACAGCTAATCCCCACAGCACCCGCTAAGAGTTTCCAGCATGCTGTCTTCATCGGGCGTTCCCTGGTAAAGATTTCTAATACTGGGGATTCTTCAGCTACCGCGATCTAGTCCTCTCTGAAAGGCAGCTCCCTTCCAACTGTTCCTTTTCTTCACAGCTTCCCGTAAAGAACTGATTTGGTTGCACCAGTTGTCTTCCTTATAGATCATGGGCACGGCCCGCGCAGATATCATTCCTCTGTTACTTGCGAATTCGTTGCCGCGGGAACGTGTTTACCGAGTCGTTCCCTAGTGGCGGTCATCTTCCGAGTCCCGCTGAATATAAATGCTTTGTCGGTATCTCAACACAGGAACAACTACATTTCGAAGAAAGAAAAATCTTCGAATAAAAAGAAACTAAATGTATTTGAGATTAACAATCAAGTTCCTTCCGTCAAATGTGACACTTTTTTAAGTTTTCCACCTCGTCAGCACCTGCCTTACATGCCTTAAAAGTATTTGAGATTCTCATAGCCATGAATATGAAATTATTATACTCTGCTGTATGACGCCGTGTAGCCCGGTGGATGTTTATCGAAGTTTGCATATGTTCCCTTCGTCTTCATGGTTCTACCAATGTGTAGTGTCTTAAAAGACAGTATTTTCCTTAAGAAATTAAACTTCTATCGTGTTATTAAAAACATCGAGGCTCATGATTCCTGTCACACCCAAAAACTCCACGCAATACCCGCACATAGATTTAAACAGCCGTGGCCAGCATACACATTGATAAGACTAAGCAGTGAGGCGAGAAACAGAAAAGTTAAATGGAGGATTTGAGGTTTTCACAGTCGTCGTCACGAGGAGTTATATCTTCTGGGATATAATACCGTGTAGTTCGTTGAAATTCAGGCGACGTTTCGGAGGAACATATCGCGTCTTGAGGGCCGAAGAATAGGCCAAGCAAGAAACATGGAAACATGTTCCTCCGAAAAGTCGGTTGGCTTTCAACGGACTACATTGCTTTATATCCTAGAAGATAGAACTCCTCAGAAATTCACATTCTCTACCAGGTCAAGGGCCCCGCCATAGCTCAAGCGGTTAGTCGCTGGCTTCCCAAAGCGGCGGCCCGGGTTCGGTTCCGGGTCTGGTCAAGTGGGATTTGTGGTGAACAAAGTGGCGCTGGAGCAGGTTTTCTCCGAGTACTTCGGTTTCCCTTACCAATCTTCATTCCATCAATTGCACCACAATTACCCTCACCTATCATCTGCGGCTGGTACAATAGGTCAGAAGTGGCCGCAGCACAAGGGACTTAATTCCACCCCACTAGCAGTAAAAAAAAACAGGGGAAGCTGTTCAGGTCGGACTGATGACTGAAGCTAGTCTGAAGACAATTCCCGCTACCATCTTTACACCATATTCTATAACTTCCTGATGCAAGGTTCATAAATACACTAATTGATATAAAGTAAGGTAAAGGTATCCCTGTAACAGGCCGTGAAGGCCCATAGGGTTGTGAGATGTTGAGGTTCCCACAATTTCTAGACAATCGGCTCAAAGATGGCGGTTAGGTTGTCAACCTTACGCGTCGGCCGCCCTTTACGCCCAGGAAGATTCCTGGTACTCATTTCTGTTAAGAGTCTGAGTCGACTCCAGGGCCATAGTGCGGCTGGAAGGATTAGGTAAACTGAAAAAAAAAATCCACCTCAAACAACTTATTCGATATTTACGAAGTAGATAAATCTATATATCCCATTAAAGTGATGCAAAAAAAACATGGAGGTAAAATAAGTTAAAATTTTCGTTGTGTTTAATTAGCTAAGCACTGTGTCATGAAGACATACGGGGGAATTGTGGTATAGCTCCGTCTTTCTTGACCTCGGCAATAGATAGAGGTGAGTGGTCATCTTCACGTCCCTACCGCTTTACTCCCGGGGAAAGAACGCCAGATATCCATTGGATATGAGGCTGGGTAGGCCCCAGAGATGGTCTGGACGCTGTGGAAGAGAGAAAAATCTTGTATTGCTGGGAATCGAACCCAAGCCAACCAGCTTATATCATGACGGAAAACATGAAATGTGAAGAAGATATTCCATGGATCCCCCGTAACAAGGACATTGTTTCCATACACGTGAGAGCTGATGAAATAAATGTCCTACACAAAAATTCACATTTTTAATTTTCTGTTGTTTTTTAGTTCGATATTTTTTTATTGCTAGTGGGGTGGGACTAAGTCCCTTGTACTGCGGCCACTTCTGGCCTATTGTACCAGCCCCAGATGATAGGTGAGGGTGACTGTGGAGCAATTGGTGGAATTAAGATTGGCAGGGGAAACCGAAGTACTCGGAGAAAACCTGCCCCAGCTCCACTTTTTCCACCGCAAATCCCACTTGAACAGACCTGGGATCGAACCCGGGCCGACGCGGTGGGAAGCCAGAGACTAACCGCTTGAGCTATTGCGCGGCCTGAGTTCGATATAACGCATTTCCTCCTGGAAAGAAAACACTATAGGACCAGAATGCTGGACGCTGGATGTGAACGTCATGACACTGGTTCACCGCACTGTTTGTACGTACTGTACCCGCCCTCAACGATATTACATGGTAGCATTATGAAATCTTAAGTGGGTTGAAAATACAGTAAACCCTAGCTATGACCGCGCCATAGCTCAATTTCTGAGTTTTCTATCTATGAATAAATGTGTTGTACGTTTATAGTTTTTAAATAAAGGTTCTATAGTGATATTTTTTGTTTTCATTAGCACTATTTATATCGTTAAATTTCAAATTTATTCGTTTTCTAAGTTTTATTGTCGTTTAGGATGCATTTTGCTTCACTAATCCTAATTATCGCTTAATCCAGATGGCTTCTCCCCCTCCCCAATTAACCCGGATTAGCAAGGGTTTATTGTACTGCCAATCACTGCATGAATGAAATTTGGAAAGCAACTATATTTAAGGTTCGGTCTAGAAAACCGAGATTAACGGCAGTGGGGATCCGGTGCGCTGACCACGCGACACCCTCTCTCCGCTAAAGTTGGCACTAACTTCGCCGACAAGCGACGGTCGCTCGGTCGGTACAGTTAGCTTTCGGAAAACAGGCCACGGAGTTTTTTTTTTTGTTTGTTACTATTTTTAAGGTTAGGTTTATCTCGAATGAGTATTAAATGTATTGCTAAGATTTCTGGGTAAAATAAACTGAGATTGATAATGTCTAGTCCTGAAAATAACTTAGCGTTGTGGACAGGACCGACTTGAAGGAAGAAGCTTCTCGTTTTTCCGCAAGAGCCAGAGTTCGCACCTCACTCCATGCATTTGTTTTGTGGCTCTTATAAGCTTAAACTATAGTTATCTTCGTAACAGAACACATAAAATTTTTTATAGTAATTATTCTTGCGTTGGAAAATTATGGCGACCGAAATAATTCGTTGTTGACGCATTTCATTTTAGTAATAAAAAAAAATTGCACATAACACATTTAACTTTCATGACTACTATTTCTCAGGAATTATGTTTATATAATTTTATTTCCAGATTTATACGCTTTAAAAACTAAACAAATGAGGATGAAATTGGCGGGGCATATACCACGGATAAGGAATGCGCATAAAAATTTTCTCGGAAATACTGAATGGAAGACCCTCACTTGTAAGATCTAGGCATAGATGGAAGGATAACACTAAAATAGATCTTGAAGATATAATAGTGTATGGAATGGATTCATCTGGTTCAGGATAAGTAATTAGCTGAGAAACTCCTAAATTCTCAGAGGACTCTTTTCCTCTAACTTGGTTATAGTTACAGAAGCAGCAGGAAGTTCCGCGTAGGACATCGAGTCCTGTAAGTTTCATGCAACTTTAATGCAATAAATTCAGTTTAGCTCTCCTCTCTCTGTACTCAACTCGTGCGCAAATAGCCACGAGAAATAAGAGAAGCTGGAAAATATTTATACCGCTTCGAATGGAAATTATTTTACATTTTATTATTATTATTATTATTATTATTAGTATTATTATTATTAAATAACTTATTATTTAAGTAAAAATTTGATCTATGTTAATTTTATTTAAAATAATCTTTAAATTTCGTATCGTCGCCATGTTTGTAACTGTATACCGATAACGAAAATGGAACATAGAATTTGTAGGCATGCCTGTCATCTCTGTCGACGTCAAATATAAAACGCCTTCCTCCAATTATGCATTAGTATTCTTACGTACATAAAGATACAGCTAAAGCTATCCGTATAACAGGCCGTGGAGGCCCATAGGGTTGAGACGTCGAGGCTCCCACATTTTCCCTGGACAATCGGCTCACAGACTGCGGTGAGGTTGTCAACCTTAAAAGCCGGCCGCCCTTTACCTCCAGGAGGGTTCCTCGCAATCATTTCTATTACAGGCTGAGTCGACCCCAGGGCCACAGTGGAGCTAGAAGGTCTAGAAGCCGTGACCTTTCGGCTTGTAGCATAGTGCCTCAACCAACTACGTTACCGCCTGCCCCTCTGAATGCGCAGGTACAGTATGAATTTCACTGATACGAAGCCCGGACCGTCTGATCTTTTCAGTGCTCTCAGTCATCATTCTGCACATAAGTCATGAAGAGAACTGTATAAATTTCTCATCTCTCTCTCTTGCTTGCGTGCTAAGTATTTGACTCATCATTTTCCTAGTAATTTAATCACTCCAGTATTTCGAGCCCGGTCTAGAAAACCGAAATTAACGGCCGTGGGGATCCGTTGCGTTTACCACGCGACACCCTCTATCCGCTAAAGTTTGCACTTACTTCACCGACAATTGGAGGTCGCTCGGTCGATATAGTTCGCTTGCGGACTAAACCCACGTCCGCCGTCCGAAGTCGCTACCAATCAACGGCAGTGAAGATGTGACACTAGATTATGCACAATAGTGGAATGTAGTCACACCGTGTATCAAAGAGTTCAATGGCTCCGATCATCAATCCAAAACCAGTCAACAGTCACTCTACATAAATCGTGTGAAAATATGAACTATTAAATATTCAAATGTAACTACGTCCTTGTGTTTCATTAATTATTACTCTATTAAGACTTCTGGGGGTGGGGCAATAGAGATAGAGCTCCATGCATTCTTAAACGTAGCACTAAATGAAAGTGAATGGACACCTTCAAGCCTCGATCGCTTTAACTCCAACGAAGAAGTTCCGGTACGTCTGTGTAGGGGGCTAGGTGGGCCCCAGTTACTAACGGAATTCTGTGGAGAAAAGAAAAATCTCTTGCCCCCCACCGGAAATCAAACGTATTTATATCGGAGCAGTCGGTTGGGTAATCGCTATACCGACTGGGTTATTCCGTCTTGTAAAGACATTCTTTCATCAGGAATCTGATCTGCTGGTTCCATACTTCCACTTAATTTAAGCTAAATTATCTTCACAGAGAATCAGAGCAAGTTGAATAGAGTTCCGGTCTACAAAATCGAGATTAACGGCCGTGGGGAACCGTTGCGCTGACCACGTGACACCCTCTATCCGCTAAAGTTTGCACTACATCTCCGACAAGCGGCGGTCGCTCGGTCGGTATAGTTCGCTCGCGGATTACAGGCCAGGAAGTTAAGTTCAGTAGAGTACATTTTCAGAATTTAATAATTACTCAGGTAGAAAAATGTAATGCTATCCCTGTAACAGGCCATGAAGGCTCATAGGGTTGTGAGACGTCGAGGCTCCCACATTTTCTAGACAATCGGCTCGCAGATGGCGGCGAGGTTGTCAGCCCTACACGCCAAGCTATCCCTGTAACAGGGCGTGGAGGCTCGTAGATTTGTGAGACGTCGAGACTCCCATATTTTTCTAGATAATCGGCTCACAGGCGGGGGTGAGGCTGTCAGCCAAGGGAAAAATAAATATTAAAATGAGCCTTAAAGAAACATGGGCGTAAAGTGTGTTCATATATGGAAAGATGGAGGATTATTATTAACAAAGAAATGAATATTCGGGTTTCATAAAGGGCGTGAAATTCCTTAAACAGGCAGACAAATATCAGTTTCTCGAGAAGAATTCTGCTTGGGGGAGATAGTTTCTTAAACAGTTATTGAATTTTCTTTCAG
This sequence comes from Cryptotermes secundus, assembly GCF_002891405.2. Taxonomy (NCBI): domain Eukaryota; kingdom Metazoa; phylum Arthropoda; class Insecta; order Blattodea; family Kalotermitidae; genus Cryptotermes; species Cryptotermes secundus. The sequence continues at coordinate 207,457 of NW_019736393.1, forward strand.
TACTGAAATGTTTACATTGCTAAGAACTTGTTTAATTAAAGTTTACTCCTACATGCGTTTACACAGTCATCTTAATCTGCTGTCTCAAATGTTTGCTGTGAGGGGAAGGTGTATTGAAAGGAAATGTAGCATGTTTTCATAACCTCCCGTACTCACGAATTCCCAGTGAACTCAGATGAACTCAAATCGCTGTTATATTCACTTAGGTAGATTTTATTCTGATAAGCCTAGAATGATGTGTTCTTTCGAAATAATATCTATGAAGCATATAGCCAAGTCTTCACACATCAGAGTAAGTCTCTAAGATGGTACAATAGGCCAGAAGTGGCCGCAGTACAAGGGGCTTAGTCCCACCCAACTAGCAATTAAAAAAAAAAAGTCTCTCTGAGGTCCTCACAGCAGTCATATAACGTCGTGGAGTCCGGTGAAAGGCAACTGACTTTTCAAACACATCGCTTCCATCTTCAGGGTTTAAGAGAAATTCGAGCAAGTAATTAGCGTTAAGGAGACAGCAAGTAGAGCTTACCTTTCGACCCTGAAGATGGGAGCACTGTATCCAAGGAAACAGATCTCGTGTATTTATATAATAATTTTCATAACCTCTATGTCTAATACAAATCAGTTATGTAAAGTTAAATTTGTCCCTGTGCTTAACTAATTAAGCATTACGCCATGACTACGTATGGGGAAGTGGATGTATAGACCCACCTTTTCCTCATCTCGGCAATAGTTAGAGGTGAGTGGTCAGTTTCACTGCCCGGCTGCTTTACCCCTAGGGAAAGAGCCCCCGGTACCTTTTGGATAAGAGGTTGGGTGGGCCTTAGAGCCGATCTGGACGACGCGGAGACGATAAAATTCTTGACCGTACCGGGACTCTTAACTCTGAACCCTCGGTCTAGTCCGTAGCCAGTCGCTATACCGACTGAGCTATCCCGGCTGCTAAATCAGTTCAATATAAAACATAAATCTGTTGCCACTTCCTTTAGGAACCACTACACATAGCTTTCTTCTGCTATAAGAGTCCCCGTATATAATTACAGTCCTCTTACTCGGTATGAATCCATTATCGCATTTAAAATATCGGATTCCCCACCTCTCGTGCTCGGCGCTGTTGGCATCCTTGTAGTGCAGCTAAGTGTCTCTTTCTCTCCGGGAACTCCTAGGCCCACTGGAGGCCCCATGGAGGCTGACTCCTCTATGTCTCGTTAGTCGTGTGCCTATCGCTGTGGGGACCGGTTGTGGAAAGCGGTTCACACCAGCCACTAGCTCTAAGCCGCTGTTCTGTGTAGTTACGGGCGTCAGGCCAACTAGATAGTCAGTTAGGGGAATATTCGGAAACCCGGTTTGAAATCAGTGGTAAGAGGAAATTAGATAAATTATACATCATTCTCTATTGTTAACTGTAGTTTATAGTATTATTGGCATAAAGTATATACTGTTGTTTAGGGAACGCGTTATGAAGTACGTGGTGTTGGTGATGTCTCTATACTGTTACCAGTGAATGCCTTTCTAATCTGTGGAAAAAAGTTTCTGATAACCAAGCAACATGTGTGGTGTGCATACTGTGATTTTTTCTCGTGTACATTAATGAAACCAACATACATGAAGAGGAAAACTGGAAGTTTATTTAGTGATCTATCTTCCTGCAACATTTCAAAAGTGAGGTGTCTTATATAAGGACTTTTAGTTTGAAATAGTGTTACCATATACCATCAAACTAAAATAATTAAATCCCTACTTATATTAATTAAACTTTGCATTTAATTTTACTTTAATTATCTTTCGGAGGTGACTTCGAAGAATGAAATAAACAAAATGATTACGAATATTATCCATTCAGAATTTGTGTAAAGTTAAAGAACGTAAATAAATAAATAAATCGAATAAGTGAATTATCGATAAAAAGTTTTGTGCATCTGAAAGCGCATCAGATCATCAGTGGTGATGCCTGCAGTATCATCTAGCCGGACACGATTATTGTCATATTCCGAAACTTTTGACATTACTTCAGATATCCTCAAACCCAGAAGCATCAGTGGTCACCCGCCAAGCATATTTTACACACAACATCGCCAACACAACAATCGTAACACGACTAGAACCGAACTCAAGTCCTGCTCTCCCCATGTAGCGAATGTGTGCCCAGCATTTCAAGTCTATAGACGACAACACATAGACGAGAAAGGTGAGTTATTCGCATTATTGCATCTGAACATGACAAAATACAACACTGCACATTTCTATATCACGTATACATGTGTATGCTACTGCAAGGAAATGCCTTTACTCATTTGCAGTCCGGTCTTCTAGACAAGATATCGCATATCTTCTTTTGAGAACAAAAAAATATGATTCTATTTCAAAGAAAGGTTTCAAAAATCAACCAGCTGGGACGTATTTTATTACATAGACTAAAAAATATGTTACATGAGCCGGGATAGCGTAGTCGGTATAGCGATTGGCGATGGGCTGGACAACAGAGGGGTCGGAGTTCGAGCCCCGGTAGGGTCAAGATTTTTCACTTCTCCGCTTCGTCCAGACCGTTTCTGGGATCCACCTAACCTCATATCTAATGAGTACTTGGTGTTCTTTCCTTTTGGGTAAAGCGGCAGGGGCGTGAAGCTGATAACTTACTTCCAACTAGTGCCGAGGTCAAGAAAATGTGGATCTATGCATTGACTCCCACTTACGGCTTCATGGCGTAGTGCTTAATTAGTTAAGCACAGGGACAACTTTACCTTTTACACTACTAAAACAGGTGTTGGTTCCCATAAATATTTAAGGCTTATTATATATAATATAAAGAACTGTATTTTTCTCAAAGAATGTATTTATATGCTTGGAGTAAACAGTTATTTTTCTGCAAGGGCACGAGGAGCTTCATAACTTGTACTCTTCTCCAGATATAATTAGAATGATCAAGTCAAGGAGGATGAGATGAGCAGGGCATGTAGCAGAAAAGGGGGGAAGATGAATGCATATAGGATATTGGTGGGAAAGCCAGAAGGAAAGAGACCAATAGGAAGACGAAGACGTAAGTGGGTGAAGAATATTAAAATAGATATAACAGAGATAGGATGGGGTGTTATGGATTAGATTTATCTGGTTCAAGATAGGGACCAGTACACGATACTGAATCTTCTGGTGCTACACGCCCTTCCCATCTCATTCTTTCTGACTTGATATTAGTAATTGTATTTTTACTATTAAATTTTTATTATTAAATATCGCAAGTACTCGCCACTTGCAAGGCGTATTCTAGGCAAACTTTTCTTAGATGCAGGAACGCGCCCCACTGTTAGGAGCCAATAGGTGGCATCGGGAGACATCAAGTCTCATAAATAGCGTTCAGTGGAAACTAACCTTTGAAATAATATTTAAACAGTACCTATATTCCAAACAACATCTACGCCATACACAAAGACGACAAGCATACATGTCGCATAACAATCTTACTGTTAAGTTTTAGAAGACTAAGCAAAAAGTATTGTGTACCTTTTGCCCAAGAATTATACTAATAGTTTGATTTGTTTCATTCTGGTCCGTCACACTAACAATTACAAATATAAATACTATGTATTGTAGCACATAAGTGTACGTACTTTACGTCTAAACAACATATCTGATGTAAGATTTAAGGCTTTCACGGCGGTGACTATGAAGAAAGCAGTCTTTTGGGATTTGGCANGTAGTAAAAACTTACAGGTCACATTGGACGGAGTGATTTATATTTGTAATTATACTAATAGTTTTCAATGTTCAGTGACTTTTACATGTGATGTTACTATGCGCCTATTTATTATTTGTTAATCAGTATTATTTTTAACGTTCAGTGAACACCTGAAAGGCCAATGGATCCATTTAGCTATTTTCTTTCATTGCTAGTGGGGAGGGACTAAGTCCCTTGTACTGCGGCCACTTCTGGCCTATTGTACCAGCCCCAGATGATAGGTGAGGGTGATTGTGGAGCAATTGGTGGAATTAAGATTGACAGGGGAAACCGAAGTACTCGGAGAAAACCTACTCCAGCCCTATTTTGTCCACCATAAATCCCACTTGACCAGACCCGGGATCGAACCCGGGCCGCCGCGGTGGGAAGCCAGCGACTAACCTCTTGAGCTATGGCGCGGCCCCATCTATTTAGCTAAATTACATACATACTTGATACACATACAACCATAACACAAATTTGGTTATGTATTCAAGTTTACATGAAAAATTTTATCCAAGTTTATGATAGAATAATTACAATTAAAAACCAGACGCAAATATGGCACACATGTACCTAATCACGTAGTTCTAGACAGCAAATTCCACCTGCTGGAAATAGTGTTGTGTTGACAGGAATATATTAAATGGTATCTGTACGCATTCAAGTATTCGAGAGTCTAAAGGACGTGACAGAGTATAAGTTGTGCGACTGAAAATTTATACATTTCGAAAATTATGACTGCGTTGCAAAAAGTTCAGCTCGCAGGAACTTCCTACACTGTAAAAATAGGCTCCGCAGAGTACTTCTTGCTAATAAAGCGATATAGTTTTATATAATTATAGAAAAGTGCCGGCGCTACCAGATTTTCTGAGAAGTAGTGGTTCTGAAACAGGGTCCAACTCAGCCTCGTGAAGATAATTGAGGAGCTATGATTGCGGCGCCGGTCTAGAAAACCGAAATTAACGGCCGTGGGGATCCGTTGCGCTGACCACGCGACACCCTCTATCCGCTAAAGTTGGCACTGGCTTCGCCGACGAGCTGGGGTTGCTCGGTCGGTATAGTTCGCTTGCGGACTCAAGCCACGGAGTTTGTCAATAACATCTTACATAGCGCTGAATAATGAAAGGCAGTGAACAATTAGTTGGAAAGGATGTGAAAGGAATCGGTCATAGTGTAATTGAAGATGTTATTCCAGCATTTTCCTGGAGTCACTGAGTAAATCTACGAAAAATATCAGTCATTTAGTTTTCTGGCCGAGAATCGATCAGAAGCCGTCAGAAGCGGTTACCGATTGAGCCAACCTTCTTGTTGGACCTCTGTCGGAATTCTGGTTTATTGTGGTCCAATTTATTCCTCACAGTTGAGTCCTAGGATACAGGAAAGGTAAAGTTATCCCCGTGCCCAATGAATTACGCACTAATCCACGAATACATACGAGGACTGAAGGTGTATAGCTCAGGACTAGATGGAGGTGAACGGGCAGCTTCCCCTGCTGCTTTACCTCAGGGGAAAGACCTTGCAGTGGGCCATAGCTTAGGTCTGGACGCGATGGATTAGAGGAAATTTCTTACCCCTGCCCAGAATCTAACGAAGACTCTTCCGGCGTCCATCTGGTAGCCTGGTCACGGCTCCTCGACTATTTGAATTATGCCTAAATATCTTAATCAGGCCACAAAAATATTATAATCAATCTTCTGTATCTAGGCTTAGCTGTAAGCAACACGCAGTACATTTTTCTGTGAGCTCATGAAGCTGTCCCGCAGTAACGGAAATGAGAACAGGCCTCAGCTTGTAGATTCAAGGAAAACGCGTTCTTATTAAAAGGTATGCTTGACATAAGACAGGATCTAGCGTCACTTGTCCATGTGAAACTCACTCTGTTCGTGTTACACAGCGGTTCTCAAAAATAAGTCTTTGGGCCATGCCAGGTTCTTCTCAGATTTGAAAAGTAACTTTTGTGGCATATACGACGCGGTTCTGAAATATAGGTCCTCAGGCTGTGCCAAGTTTTTCTCGTATTTTAAAATTCACTTTTGTGGTTGGCTCAATGTCTTTATCAAACAAGTCCTCAGGCAGTGCCAAGTTTTTCTCAGATTTGAAAAGTCGCTTTTGTGGCACATACGACGCGGTTCTCAAACTTAGGTCCTCAGGCTGTGCCAAATATTTCTCGTATTTTAAAAAGTCACTTTTGTGGTTGGCAGAATGTCTTTCTCAAAGAGGTCCTCATGCAGTGGTAAGTTTTTCTCAGATCTGAAAAGTAGCTTTTCTGGCTGGCATACAAAAGTTATCAACATAGGTTCTCAGTCCATGCAACGCCTTTCATCGGGTCTGAAATACATTTTCTTTACTTGTCACACAGACCCGACACGAATGGGGCATGAAACTGAAACTCACTCTTGTACGTAAGACTAAGAAATGCTGTCAGAATGTGTTAGTGCATATAGCGTATTGTAACTCGTGTATAATATATGCAAGGGTACATAAATGTTGGCTCATTTTGATTGGCAATTTGCCTGAATACCAGAGCGTATTTATCTTTTTATATTAAGATGAGATACAACTAAAGTGGAAAGGTGACATATTTTCCTAACGATACCTTTGCAATTCTTCCTACGTCACTGGCCATGATACCCATTTATTGCAACTACAATCCCATTAATGCAAAGGTATTCACACCAAAGATACCACACTCCATTAACAAATAAACTATTTTCCTATATGTAGTCTCCATCTTCATGGTAGAAGCCTGGAGATGGAATCAAAAGGTTCCCCCGAATAACCACAAAGAAAGCACAAATATGGTTGGGACAAAGATTTTATAAAGAAAGCAGTCTTCTGGGATTTGGCACCGTGTATATGTGGTGTTAACCGACGTTTCGGAGGAACGTATCGCCTCCATCTTCAGGGTAGAAGGAAAAATATAAGAAATCCGCAAGCGAAGAGACCGTGAGAACCGGTAAAAGCAGACTGCTTTCTTCATAGTCACCGCCGTGAAAGCCTCAAATCTTACAAAGATTTTATAACTTAGATGAGAGATGGACGTTATCAGGTCTGTTACTAGCAGACGTGTGAAGAGATGTTCTTGAGGAGAAAACAGTCACTAGTCAATAAATTATAGAACTTCTAGAGAACACGGAGCCAGATTAATCCAGATAGCATCCTTACACCCGATATAAAATGGCCTCTTTTAATACTAAATAATATTTGATTCCCGAAAGGGTCAAGAGATTTTCTCTTCTCCACAGCTTCCAGAAGGCCCCTGAGGCCCACCCAGACTCCTCACCAATGGGAAACGTGGGCTCTTCCTGGAGGTAAAGTGGCAGGGGCATGAAATTGACCATCCATTTCCACCTACAGTCCCGCCGCGTTAATATGAACCCTCAGTATTAGAACTCAGCATTATTTGTCTCGATACAGAATTGGCCGACAGTCACGTATTTGCCAGGCGCGTTGCTATGCGTCTTTCTTTGCGCTGTTAGACACATTGGTACGTATTTAACCGCTGTAGTCTTGAGACTAGAATAGTTTTCGACTGTTTGTAGTTAATATAAAGATCTGACAACAGTGCTACATTCGCCTGCCTGAACTGTCATAAGTGGATAAAGGAATCTTTAAATGGCGACGTTCGAAGTTCTACATGCATTTATCATTTCTTCCATGCATACTACAGTTCTTCCTCGTGATTCTGCCACAATAACATGTCTATCTATCTATCCTGTTGCTCCCACTTGGAGCATAGGGCATCCGTGAAAACCTTTGTTTCACTTCAGTTTCTTGATCCTATGCACAGTCGGTAGGATTCCTTGGACGGGGGACGAACCCGTCGCATGGCCGCTACCACAGAACAACACAAACAGAACAAACGCCTACAGACATCCATGACTTGTGTGGGACTCGAGCCCACGATCCCACTGTTCGAGCGAGATAAGACGGTTCATGCCTTAGACCGAGCGGCCACTGTGACCGGCAAGCAGTGTATAAGGTTCGATAATTAGGACACGTCCAATGTGTCAAGCGAGACAGAACAGATGACGCTTCCCGCCGGAAAGCCCTAGACGCCACTGAAGACTCAAGATGCAGCAGAAGCCTGCGCATTTTCTAGGAAATGAATTCATGAGAGAAATCGACAAACGGGCACAGTACGAAGCCTGTAGAAGCCCGTACATCCGGAACATGGACAGGGGAAGTGTTCAGTTACACCACATGCTAAGATGCGCTTGCATCGGGGTCGGCACACTTCCTATAAGTAAGAACTGAATTCATCTGGCTCAGGATTCAGACACTTCTTCCCAGAAGTGATATTTTTTCACTACCTAAGCAACCATTCAGTCGCTACGGGATGGACGGCCGGAGTTCTATTCCCGGCAAGACTTTCTCTTTTTCACAGCTTCCACACCGGCTCTGGGGCCAAGTCAGCCTGCCAAGCAATAAGTAGTAGGATGCCGCGCCATAGCTCCAGCGGTTAGTAGCTAGCTTTCCACTGCGGCGGTCCGGGTTCAAATCCGGGTCTGGTCAAGTGGGATTTCTGGAGGACAAAGTGGCGCTGGGGTAGGTTTTCTCCGAGTACTTCGGTTTCCCCTGCCAATCTTTATTCCACCAATTTCTACATCATCATAATCACCCGGGGCAGGTACAATAGACCAATCAGCAGCCGCCGTGCCGAGTGGATCCAGCTGGACTCCACCCCCGACTATGCGAATTAAAAAAAAATCAGTACTAGGAGCTATTTCCATGGAGGTAAAACGTCAGTGACATGAAGCTGACTACTCAACTCCATCTAGTACCGAGGTCAACAATGTGGAGCTACACATCAACTCCCCAGTACGTCTTCATGGCATAGGGCTTAATTAAGCATTAGGACAACTTTATCCTTTTTCACCTAAACAACCATTGGTTTCAGTTAGAAAACACAAGTCCGTCCAATGTGACTATTTCAGTTTTCTCACTTGATGATTCACTAGCCTTACATGTTTCGATCCATTTGGATCATCTTCAGAGCACCAAACACTTTTTTGAAACCATTGGTTTCTCAAAAAACTGTTCCATGTTCCAGTTCACAAAACTCTAAGCAGACTCTTACACTGTGCACTGAAATTGCGGAAGCAAGTGGTTCCACCTTCATTTTTGATGCATTTGGCCTCATTTCCGTTTTAAATCGTTTTTAAACAATAAAAAGATCCTTGTATCTGTCTGTACCACACTATCAGTACCTATATAGTATATTATATATTATAAAATATATATATTATATAATATATTATTATTAATTCTGAATGAAATGATTTCAGTAATGTCTTTGGGCAGTTCAGATTAAAAAAATACTGATCGAAAATAAATTGGACACTATTCGAGGCCACGAACACGCTTCCTCATATACATAATAAACCGTTAGTCAAACGTTAAACATCATGCGACCGCAGCGAACTGTGAACAATGCCGCTGGGAGTGTTATGTACTCTTACAATTACGTTCTGAATTTAGATGACGTCACACTACGCCATGAACCGCAGGGTAAATGTTTTCGAATAATATTTATAGGCATAAGCCGAGTGCCTGAGACTTTTACTTAAAAATAATATATATGGCACACCTCTACGTTAAGATTACACATTTTTTTACTGTTTTTTGTTTACTGGTTACAGAGACTTTTATGCTATAATTCAGAGAAATTGTTTTCCTTACTCCTATAATTTATCTAAAACTTCTGGTTTTATTTCTTAAAATCTTAGGTAGATGTGTTATGTAATATCAAAAACTAATTTAGATGAATTTATGTACGTTTTGTTACAAATCTTTTTCTTCTTCCTGTGTTATCTGGTTTTGGGGGTGCGCGGTAGCGTAGTTGGTTGAGGCATTACGAGTATGTTACTAGCCAGAATGTCGCGGGTTCGATTCCCGATGATGTCACTGGATTTTTCAATTGACCTAACCTTTTCAGTCGCACCAAGACCCTCAGTTTGACTCAGCCTCTAACAGAAATGAGTACCAGGATTTTTCCTGGGGGTTAAGGGCGGCCGGAGCGTAATGCTGACAACCTCACCGCCATCTGCCAGCGGACTGTCTAGAAAACGTGAGAGCTTCGACGTCTCACAACCCTGCGGGCCTCCACTGCCTGCTACAGGGATAGTTTACCTCTGTTTACCAATTCTCTGGTTTACACGTTATGTATAACAGAATATTTTACGCAACATAGTGTCTTAACCAATGTGACGTCTGCAGTTACGATCTAGCAACAATCTTCACGTCACTAGAACGACTGGAGAACGTAGCTTATCTGCTGAACTGGTAGTCTATAACTGATGATACTGCGAACTGAAGACGTGTAGAAGGAAGGGGCAGTTCTTGGTTTCTACATAAACAATTAGTCTATGTGCCATTTAAAGATCAGTACATATACTGATAGATACTGCGTTCTAAAGCATGAACTGTCTTCGTCCCTTCGTTCGCTCGGATTGTGGGTTCGAATCCCACTTGAGGCATGGATGTCTCTTTGTGTTTATTCTGTGTTTGTGTGCGATCCTGTGTGCAGGTAGCGGCCTTGCGACAGGCTGATCTCCCATCCAAGGAGTCCTATGAACTGTGTAAAAGATTAAGAAATGAAAGAATGGCCTAAGACCAACAGGGGGCAATAGAATCACAGATAGATAAGCCATACTGACTCATTGGGTTTCCAGCTATTATTTTTTTCTTACGGTTCCTGCGGTTCGGGGACGTCAGAAATGTTCTACATTTAAGGGTGAAGCAGGGAATCGCCACAGCAAATAACTGTAATTTATTGTTACCCTTGCTCGGAATCGAACCCATTTTCTTCGGTCGCCCAGCCCCTAGCCTACTTCTTGCACCGAGCCATCCCGTCTCTAAATACCGGTACTAATCATAAAATTCAGAACTCGTATTCCAATCACATTCAAATATTCTATTTTTATCGCGTACGTGGGCGACAATCTGGTGCATACCTTGAAATTATTTTCCCCGGAACTGCAAAAGCTCGTAGATGCTGTCCTGATGCGACTGCGCCTAGCCACGGTTTGGGCACACTGTCATCATAGTGAGACAGCAGCTCCTTCACAAGGTCCAATTTGAGCCTAATTTCCTTATCTTGATATAAGTAAAAAAGGCTTATGAGATTACCGACCGTGTCTGTGGTCCAGTGGTCAGAGTTTATGGCTATAGATCCAGAGGTCCGGGTTAGATTCCCGGCGCTATCAGATTTTCTGAGAAGTAGTGAGTCTGGAACGGGTCCCACTAAGCCTCGTGATGATAACTGAGGAGCTACTTCAAGGAAATAGCGACTCCGGTCTATAAAACCGAAATTAACGGCCCTGGGGATTCGTTGCGCTGAACACGCGACACCCTCTATCCTCTAAAGCTCTCGCTAACTTCGCCGACAAGCTTCGGTCGCTCGGTCGGTATAGTTCGTTTGCGGACTAAATTCACGGAGTTTCTTTTGTTTATCACCTTGCTGCATCTAGTCCCTCCGTAATTGTTGTCAGGAAGCTTATGAGGTTACAGCGCTGTATGTTGTGTCTGTATGTGTCCGTCTTACCGTTGATAAGCAACGGACCGTCTGTGTATCTGTGTCACACCCAAATTTTTAGTCTTCTATGTGGCACGTGTCGTATCAAAGGAAAATAGGCGATTAGTTTTTTTTTCCCCAGAACTTCATATCAACCTCTAGTAGACGTCTTGATCTTGTTCCAAGCCTACTCACCAAAGTTTTATATAAAAAAAAAACTTGTTTGTATAACCTCCATGTTACAATGACTCACGTACTACTAGGTAAGAAATTCGTGGTATCTCAACTGGTTAAGGCAAATGATACAAGGTCGGTATGTCAGAATTCTTCTGATATTGGTTCTAGGAATATTCTCAGTTTCCTATGCAGGAATATGAACTATAAAAGCGCCCACAGAGTGGAGATGTCACAGATAACATATACTCCAAAAGACAGAATGCATGTACATAATTATGGCTTGTGTGACAGTGAATAAAAAAAACAATCTCCGAGGCCTGTAGTCCGCAAGCGAACTATACTGACCGAGCGACCGCCGCTTGTTGGCGAAGTTTAGTGCCAACTTCAGCGGATAGAGCGTGTCACGTGGTCAGCACAACGAATCCCCAGGGCTGTTAATTTCGGTTTTCTAGACCGGAGCCGCTATATCCTTGAAATAGCTCCTCAATTATCATCACGAGGCTGAGTGGACCCCGTTCCAGACCCACTACTTCTCAGAAAAGTTCTGGTAGCGCCGGGAATGGAACCCGGACCTCTGGCTCTGTAGCCAGGAACTCTGACCACTAGACCACAGAGGCGGTCCGTGATAGTGAATAGACTATATATAATAACCACATGCTTTACTCTATCACATATAGAACTCGACATATACGGACGTGATAATGTGTTGCTTTCTTCTTCTTATAAGCTAACAGTCTCCCAGATATTCAAAAAATTTCACACATTTTACGCAATTTAATTCTTCATTATTGCGCTCACCAATTGAACGCACCTCACACTCTCTTCCTACTCCTTTAATTTATTATCCTCCAATTTAAGCCTACAATTTTAAACTTATCTTTATTCTTCATGTCTCCCCTCTAAAATTACCTGAATATCTCATGTTTTCCATGAGCGCTAGATGCAAATTCCTCAGAATGTTACAATAGGATTTTAGGCTCCCTCATCGGTGTTATGAGGACTTCTACCTTCTGGGATATAACGCGCGCGCAGTCCTTTGAAAAACAACCGACATTTCGGAGAAACCTTCACCTTCAGGGTCGAAGATCATAGAAGAAAGAAAGCAGCTTGAAGCAGGTAGCAAGTGTAGGAATCCGTTTGCCGGAAGCTCAGTTTACATAGCAAACAGGAAGTAACTGCAAGCCGTCTCGTTAGTTGTCACTTCTATAGTTAAATTTCCTGAACAAAGAGTTTTAAATTACTGTTCTTTTTCTGCACGTAAAGAAATTACGTTTCTCACGAATAACGCAGTTCTTTACAACGGGCGAAACAAGAACAAGAATTGTTATGGCTCTTATGAGGCCTAAAATACAAATACGATACGGCCATATAATTCAAAACAAAAACTCCATGGTCTGTGGTCCGCAAGCGAGCTATACCGACCGTGCGACCGCCACTTGTCAGCGAATTTAGTACCAACTTTTGCAGATAGAGGATGTTACGTGGTCAGCGCAACGGATCCCCAAGGGCGTTAATCTCGGTTTTCTAGACCGGAGCCGCCTTTTCCTTGAAATATCTCAATTACCTGCACGAGGCTGAGTGAGCCCCATTCCAGACACACTACGCCTCAGAAAATCTGGTAGAGCCGGGAATCGAACCCGGACCTCTGGATCTGTAGCCAGGAACTCTTGACCACTAGGCCACAGAGGCGGTCACGTCCACATAATATAGAAGGAAAAGTAAAGTTGACATATTCCACAAATGAGGACACAGGCTTACCATTATGTGGTAGAAAGGATTAAGCACGAAAATGCAGAAATAAAAGCAAAGCTGTGTGCTGATGCGCATGACAAAAGAGTTGCCATTGGCTCGTCTCCGTAAACTCAATGCCTGATCTGATGTCTGTCTTCAGCGAGGGAGAGCATAGACCGGACAGTTCGCGTGCAGTGCACCGCAGTGAAATCCTTTTGGAAGTCTGCTACTTAGGGACCAAGTCACTTGTCAAGTGAAAACATTATTCTCGGCTTTCGGAAGAATGGATAGAGGGTGTTCGTGAAGAGGATACTGAAGGAAATATTTGGACATAGGATAGAGGAAATTTTGACAGGGACACCTAAGTCAGTAGAGTGCTTAGCCTACGAGATGGATAACCGTAGAGTCGCGTGTTACATTCCTGGTGGGAAAAACAAATACAAATTTCCTTCACAGAGTTCAGACCGGCTCTGGAGTCGACCCAGACTCTTCAAGTAGTGGGTATAAGGGGCCATTTCTCCTGTAATAAATCTCCTAAAGCGCGAAGCTGGCCATTTGCCTCCATACAGTGCCGACATTAGCTGATCACAGTTGTCGCGCAGACTAAGGCATGAAATATCTTCCCCCGCTCTAACACTGGGATCGTAGGTTCGAATCCCACTCAAGACATGGATGTTAGTCTTCGGTTATTGTGTGTTTGTGTGTAGGTAAAGGCCTTACCCCGCTCAAGGAGTCCTACCGACTGTCTAAAGGCGCTTCCACATTACTCGTGCTCGTCGGGAGACTCGTCTGGCTTTTACTTGTGCTCCTAAATCTTCGTCCACACTACTTCAGTTGCTCGCCAGGCTTCGGCGCGTTAGGACCCTTATATTTACTCGTAGTGTGTAGAGGCTGTAGTCGTATTTTAATTTATTGGCTATAGTTTTTAAATTAAAAATTTGCTTGTCTAGTGACTTGTCAAATCGTCCACATTACTCGCGAGCATAGCGAGTCACACGAGCACGGGTGATGTGGACGCGCCTTAAGATCAAGAAACTGTAGTCAAACGAAGCTTTTCAGAGATGTCCTATGCTTCGAGTGGGAGCAACAGAAATAGATAGATAGATGCGGATAGAAGGTGTCGTTTGGTCAGCGCAACGGATCCCACGGCCGTTAATATCGGTTTTCTAGACCGGAGCCGCTACTTTTCCATTTAAATTATATCTCCTCGATTATCCTCACGTGGCTGAGTGTACCCCGTTCCAGACCCAGTACTTAGAAAATTTTATAGCGCCGGGAATCGAACCGCTAAAACTGAACGAATGAGACCAGAACATGTTTTAGAGAAGCTGGCTGAGCGAGGGATATTCTTCGGGAAGCTGTTCCCTTGTTATCGTTATCAGCAGACGCAGATATCCTCTACCAATTAACGCAACACATGAAGTATATAAAAAGATATGCCTCGTTCGTCATACAGAAAGCAGATATGAAGCCACGCGTGCGTTCGTGATAGCTGCCGAGAAATTTTTCATATCTTTATTTTGACGTATTTCCCACGAGTGCTTTAATGTTCGGAGTAGCATCAGAGAGCGAACATATTGTGATTCACTTTACAACGATGTTGACGCTTAGGATCAAGTAATGCCGAATGGAAAGATGATTGATGAAAAATAAATTTTAAAATATTTGGAATGTATAGGATATAATCTAATTGAGATAAAAAGGTAAAGTTGTCCCTGTGCTTAACTAATTAAGCACTATGCTATGAAGGCGTATGTTGCAGTGGATGTATAGATCCCCATTTTCTTGACCTCGGCAGTAGCTGGAGATGAATGGTCAACTACACGCTCCATCCGTTTTACCCTCAGAGAAAGAACACCCGGTGCCCATTGGATAGTTGGTTGAGTGGGCCGCAAGCCGATCTGGATGACTGGAGAAGTGACCCTACCGGGACTCGAACTACGACCCCTCGGTCGTCCATCCCTTAGCTACACGCTATACCGACTACGCTATCCTGACACCGTGTAGTTCTGTACGATCTTTTCAACATTAGGAGGAAAGCTGGCTCCATCTTCAGATAACAGATAGAGGCAGCAGGTTCCTTCCTGCCAAATTTCAAGGGTTCATAACCCAGAAAATTATAATCAAATATTAAACCTCAACGTTTATGAATTACTCAATTTAATCATTATCATCACTGTTACGGCGACAGTTGTCTAAGCCGGTACGTTCAGATTTGTATTTGTAATCGGGAGGTGCATGGTTCGAATCTCGGCTGGGACAATAACTATACTAATCGAGTTTCTCTGTGGTTTCCTTCAGTCCCATGGCAAATGTCGGAATACCAACTCAAACTGAGCTGCAGCTGCTCCCCCCCCCCCCACATCCATTCCAGTTTTATTAGTCGTAGCCTAGCCCATCACAGTGGCCGCGCGCGCGGTCTGAGGCATGAACTGTTTTCGCTCGGTCTAACACTGGGATCGTGGGTTCGAATCCCGTCGAAGGCATAGATGTTTGTCTGCGTTTATTCTGTGTTTCTGTTATCCTGTATATGTAGTGGCCTTGCGACGTGCTGATCCTCCGTGCAAGGAGTCCTACCAACTGTCTTAGGATCAAGAAACTGAAGTAAGATGAAGCGTTTCACGGATGCCCTATGCTCAAAACTGGGAACAACAGGAAAGAGCGCGAGAGTCATAGTTTAAGCTACTGAGAGAGACATTAAATAAACCATAAGTAAGGAAATCATAATATTTATTTACTAGTTCTGTAAATTTATTAGGGTTAAAAAAGGCTGGAAAATTATTGGAATTTTGTAAACAAATTCTTACAGAATTCAGTTTCAGTACCCGCCAAATGTGTTGGACATAATGAGGTCGCAGAAACAATGCGTTGTTTGATACATCTGACCATGTTCATGCAGACTCTTAAACAAAGTTTACCTGAAGTAACAAAAGGTTTCTGTAATGGTCAGTGTCCTTTTCAATAGGGTTCCTGTACACTTTCCAATAGCCTTCCCATATACCTGCAGTATCGCGAGGGAGCATCCAGGGGTGTAGCAAATTTTTAAAGATTAGGTCAAGTTAACTGACACATATTGGACATCTTACATTAATCTCGGTTTGGTGCAAGATGCGAAACTGATCAAATAATTTCGCATGAAGGAACTCGAGAACCGCTCAACTGATTTTCATGAAAGTTAATTCTGGGAAGTTTATAATTAAATTTCGCTGACGTATTCCAACCCTAGTTACAGTCCAATAACAGTGGATAATGTTGCCTGAGGTTTATGGATGCGGTTCTGTGCTTATCTGCTACGTTAACACGACAAAGATTTATCGGAGAAAAAGTATTTGGAACAAATACTGTGAAGAAAAGAGATATTATTGTTTAATATTAATAAATCTTCTAAGGTTTTACGCATAACTAGTGTAACGCCCGTTGAAACGTGAACGGAGAATCTAATTATCTGTAATATAAGCTCGTGTAATCATAAACCATCTCTTATATAGTATACTACATTTCATATATCCACCTCAAAAGTATCACATAATAGACACGATACACTGAGATAACATATTTCTCGCTTGTCTGTCATCTAGTAATATAAGTTTATTCAAATTTTTAATGCTCAAATAATTCGTTCTTACGATAACCATAAATTGCATAAGTTCAGGGCTTTCATCTCACCGTTACTATAAAAGTATTAATCAAAATATAGCAAATGAGCCAAAACTGTTCAGCTGTATCTACCTTTCTTAATTAGGCCCACCATTTTAGGACTTTCAGCCATTTTGTTCTAAACGTAGCTGAAGCCTTGAGTACAGGAATGCAGGCCATGTCTCTTACTACATGCAGAGCTATATAGGAAATAAGAATANAAAACAGTGTAATCTTACAGAAGTTTATCGATGTTTCGGAGGAACGTATTGCTTCCATCTTCCATGTCGAACAATAAGACAAGCAGGTAGCGCCCTGATGATGGACAAAATACGTTATTCCGAAACTTCGGTACCTAACTACACGGCGTTATATTACAGAAGATAAGACTCTTCATCGCCGAAGTTGTTAAGTATACAACTTGTTGTTGGAGGATGTTCCAATTACATTTAAGTGTGAAATTCAAAATGGCTGATGGAAAGGCAAAACCTGTAGAACGAGTCTAGCTGGTCAGTGTTGGCTAATATTTCAAGGTGGTATCTATACTACTATTACACAGCTGCACCTATATTTAAAGTCTCAATAAACTTATTCTCTTTATTACACAAAAGATTTGTAGGATCCACGTTGCACCGAATTACATGTCAAACAGAACTACACCATGAACTATGAAATGCTCGTATCAGATAAACGTAACACTTAACGGTTTTATGTTCTAGCGTCTTAGGTCTTCAATATGAAGACTTGTCGGGCGTATATTGAGCCGTGCGTCCTATATTGCGGCCAATGGTCACAGAAAAGTGAACATGCTTTGTTCAGTTATGATTTATATAATGACGCTTTATAATTTATAGATTACATAAGGCACATCAGAAAATGTTTTTGAATGGTGCATTGACGATGTGGGCGATATCGATCATAGTGTCATGTATATGAGTGTCTAGAGACCGGGTTTTGGATTGGTGATTTATTTACTGACCACTTACAGATAGTAAATACTCGTGCAAGTAATTATAAGGCTCTCGCTAATTGAAGCATTCGTCTTCTCACTAGAGCACATATTAAGCTTTCTCAGTTTGATTTCATTAGCCGTTTCCTGGTAACGGATACTAACAATGTCCTCTGCTTACGTCCTTACCGCCTGGCGAAAGTCACATAACTGACTCATTGCTCAGACTTTCCAGGTTGTAACATCTCGGTACGGACAGCGTAGAAAACACCGTTTCAATGTTGCTTTTTAATTGCTTTCATGGGAACATGTTCGTTTGAGAAGCCGTTACACAGTAAATGCTCCTGTATATTTCATCTACATTCTCATTTGCGTTGCTTGCCTGTTCCGAACCGGAATTAATTCTGGTGATGAACTTTTTTCTGACCATCCTTGTGGTCTAGAGGTCAGAGTTCCTGGCTACAGATTCAGAGGTCCCGGGTTCCATTCTCGGCGCTAACAGATTTTCTGAGAAGTAGTGGGTCTGGTATGGGGTCCACTAAGCAAATATACTGTCATAATTTAGGCTGCTGTTGCCTGACTTAAAAGACGAGTTCTGAATTAGATGATTGCATTTACTGACACCTTATACACAATACGAAGCCGGGATAGCGCAGTCAATATAGTGACTGGCTACGGGATGGACGACCGAGGGGTCAGAGTTCGAGTCCCGTTGGGGTAAAAAGTTTTCTCTTCTCAACGTTGTCCAGACCGGTATAGGGGTCCACTCAACCTCCTATCCAATGGGCACCGGAGTGTTTCCGCGAGGGTAAAGCGGCCGGGGCGTCAAGGTGAGCACTCATCTCCAGCTAGTGCCGAGGTCAAGAAAATGTGGATCTATACATTAACTCACACATACAACTTCATGGCATACTGCTTATTTAAGCACAGGGCAATTTTACTTTATACAAAATACTCTCGGAACTACAGGCATTTACAGCGTTATCGATATTCCCACACTTTACAGTTCACCGTTGCTCACACTAGGGTTCTCAGTGTTCCCTGGTCGTATCCTGACAACGGCAACAATCTCACTGTATCTTCACATATGAAGTCTTGAAATTCGACTCAATTTTTTTCAACTGAACTCTTCTTTATAACCATTTTGCACGGACCACGCACAAAACACAGCCTTCTATTGTTGGGAAGTCGTGTGAACAGCAACGGAACTTACTGAATTATTGTTTGCGTATTCATAGATTGTCAACACTCTACCATCAAGGCATACTCGGACACAGTAACAGACGAGTTGTGGAAATTAGCAACCCACCAAATGTAAGAAGACTGAGGAGACAGCGGCAGTCTCACCTACCACAACCCGCAGATGACGAAGATTAAAACCATCATCATTCCTCAACAGGGCCTGTCAGAATATCATCAGTGGATGACTTCTCTACTCAAGACACCTACTTAGAACAAATTCACTTATTACTCCATATTATCGGGAGTAGATTGTAAATATGCTATTAATTAAATAAAAAATTGCCGCCGATGCGTTTACCGAGTAGTTGCCTAGCAATGGACGTCTATTCTAACTTCGCTACTCGGGCATCATGTCACAATATATTCGTACAACTCGAAAAGCGGCTGGACAACGCATGAATGTCAGCCACCCATGATTCAAGGGGGACGGCGCTGAACGCTAATGGTAGGGATCACCAAATCCAGGAGGAACTGCAGACGAAGAAGAGTGATCTATGTCACCGGGTAGAGATAACAGCAGAATGAAATGAAGAGACGGCTGGGTGAAACCGAGGTCCGTTCTGAATGAGGCGCAAAGGCAACTATAGACCTATTATTTTTTCCTTTTATTGCTAGTGAGGTGGGACTAAGTCCGTTGTACTGCGGCCACTTCTGGCCTATTGTACCAGCCCCAGATGATAGGTGAGGGTGATTGTGGAACAATTGGTGGAATGAAGATTGGAAAACCTACCCCAGCGCCACTTTGTCCACCACAAATCCCACTTGACCAGACTCGGGACAGAACCAGGGCCGCCGCGGTGGGAAGCCAGCGACTAACCGCTTGAGCTATGGCGCGGCCAACTATAGACCTAACTCCAGATAGCACAGTCCTAGAGAAAACGATGATTGTTCAGCTGCATAGAAAGTTCCTTGTGTCACGTGGAACCTCAAGATTCATTCACAAGAGCGCGCTACTTGTCGCTATATATAGCGACATGAATCCGATACACATCCCGTATGAAATCCATTTTAATACTGTCTCGATTTAACGGGGTTGCACGTGACTTATAGGCGGGTTTCGGATTGGATTTATTGGCACCTTATTCACACAACTCTTGACTACAGGAAATTACAGCGCTATCGCTGATCTACACACTTTACGGTTCACCGTTACACACGCACTAGGGTTCTGTCTTCACGAGTCGTATCCTGGCAACGGATTTATAGCAGCCTCACTGCAACTTCAAATCACACATGAAGATTTCTTCACACAGCCTAATTCATTTCTTGCCATTATTCTGCAACTGCCAATTCCGAAGACTCGACTCAGTTCAATTCCTCTGCTCCCAAACTCATATCCTGGCAGGCTGCAGTCTCGAAACTCAACTCTTCTCAAGTGAACACTTCTTTACAACCCCTTTGCACGAACCACGCAGAAAACACAGCCTCTCTATTGTTGGAAAGGCGCATTTACAGCGCCCTTTCATAGCAACGGGACTTAGTCGATTGTTGTATAAGTATTCGTTGCTGCGGGAATATATTTACTAAGTCGATGCCTAGCAATGAACGTCTATTCTGACTTCACTATTTCGGCTTTCATGCGTCTTGTCACAATATACGTACTATCCCGTCTAAGCAAATATCTCCCAAATGGTCTCTACCTGTCTTTTTTTTTTTTGTTTCTCGTGTAAAATTGTCTATGTATTCATAATTCCATGTCTTTTTTATACCTTGCCTAAAGTGCATCTCCCTGATTTGATCTACTATCATCCTTATATCCTATTGCTACCCCTGGACTCTTGAACGTGAAAGTCAGGTAGGAGCGCTCATTATCAGCGCTGATTCAATGACAAAAAGCATGCAGCNAGTAGTAAATTCATTTTTATATTTATTTCGTTTAATCAAGTGATAAGTTATAGGTTAAGTATCGTGTAAAAAATTTCTAGCCTCTGTCAAATTCCTTCCCACTTCATAGAACACGCATGATCTGCTGTACAGAGCCTGGACTGACAGAGGCCATGTATATGTTGTATACACATGCATTTAATTACATGAAAAATGTGATTTGTACACACTGACAGACTAATTATGCAGACTGTGACTCTGGCAGACGATAGACTCGTCCTCTCGTCAGAGAGAACACATCAACATACCTACAATACTCTGAGAGTAATAAAGATCTGGTCTTAAGCCCCAGATGGGTGCCTTATTCCAAGACAGACTGGTCGACTGACCGTCGGTCGTAACATAACTTTGACTTTGAGCAGTTAGTTACCGCCAGGAAATGAGTTAGACTCTGGAGTTGGCAGTTGGCATTGTGATTGAATGGCAAGAGAGGAATTAGCTTGTGACGAGGACTTCACATAAGATTTGAAGTGACAGAGAGACTGTTATAAATCTGTTGTCAGGATACGACTAGTGAAGGCTGAGAAACACAGTGTGTGTGCAGCAGTGAACTGTAATGTGTGTAAGTCAGGGATAGCGCTCTAATTGCCTGTATTTGCGAGTACGCGCACACCCCCTACACGTGACAATATGTTGGTGTGTGTGTCTACCTGACTATACAGTGTTACATCATATTCAGACTTTCTTACTTACTCATGGAGCTGGGCCCTTTTTGAGGAGCCGCCAATTCTGCAGCCACTTCCAAGTATTCTATAGAACCCGAAGGTTCATTACCGTGTTCACAAGAGCCTTCCAATGGTCTATATCCTGAGCCAGATCAATCCAATCCATACTATCCCATCCTATCTCTCTAAGATCCATTTTAATATTGTTCACCCACATGGGCCTTGGTCTTCCCAGTTGTCTCTTCCCTTCTGGCTTTCCTATCAATATCCTATATGCATTCCTCTTCTCCCCCATTCGTTCTACATGCCCTGCCCATCTCATCCTCCTTGGCTTGATCATTCTAATTATACTTTGAGAAGAGTACAAGTTATGAAGCTCCTCACAGGTGGGTCTCTTGTCACAACGGCATGGCGCGTCCTCAGGTTGCGGGTGGAAACGCCCTCCAGGTATGGAGGGAAGTTGCAAATAAGCTGTCGCGGACAGCCGACAAGGGGTTGTCCTCCAGCTTGATACTAACAACGCACCGTAAATACTAAGTTTGTTACGAAAACGTTAAAAAAACCTCGGACCTGTACGGATTATATTAAGACACCTTACGAAATTCTTCATTACGAAATTATTTTCAGACTCTTCCTGTTAGGTCCACGTATTCTCCTGAGCTCCCAGTTCTCAAATCCCTTCAATAAAATAGTGTGATAATACAAATGAATAAATATACGGAGTCAGGATTGACAGGGCTTGTTGTGGAGTGCAGTGTGCTACAAGGGTCGGTTCCGGGTGTATATCTAAGGTCTATCCATCATCGCAGTAAGCTCTCTCTTTCTCTCTGGTGGGGAGACAGAGGTGCCGAGCTGGCTGGGGTCTCACCACTGAACTGTACACTACTGGATCTGTACTACGATAATAACATGAAGTCATGACTCAGTACTTGCTTCCGAATGCGGGTAATCAATTTGTAGACATTGGATTTGAGGTTCTCACAGCGGTGAGATATGACGCCATATAGTCTGGTAGGTTATCGATATTTCGGAAGAAGTTATTGCTTCATCTTCAGGGTCAAAAGCGTAAGTGAAGCAAGCAAAACTTATAGTTCAATCCTGAAGTTGGTGGTGGTACTTTTCGTCGAAACATCCACAAAATTCTACCATTACATGGCGTAACATCCAAGAAGAGGGGCCCAATCTACAGTTTGTAGGCGCGTTTCGTGACAGCGCATGAGCTCTGTGTCTCGCCCGTTTCCCTAGTTTATAGATCAGCTGTATAACAACTACATTCCTAATGAACGGATTTGGGAGAAAATTTGTAGGATCTGAGGAATGGATAAAGCGGCCGGTACTTCAAGCTGACCGCGCACATTTGTCTAGTACCGGGGATATGTGTGTGTGGAGCTCTACCTCTACTCACCCACTCTTCACGGTAACGCACTTAATTAAGCACAAAGATAGTTTTACAAGTTATACCCAGTTTATATAACTTAACCTTAACAATAACACAATGACCACAGGACATATCTTACATACAGAGCATGGACATTCAGAATTACACGAAGCGCGAAAAGTCCGCTCTGGCAAGGTAAACGTGTCCCTTTTCTTAATCGATCATGCAATTAAGCATTATGCCACGAAGGCGTAGGGGATGGAGGTATAGTTCCACCATTCTTGTCCTCAGCACTAGATGGATCTGGTGAATTCAGTCGGTATAAGATCGAAACGAGGTGAAAATTATTGTCCTTCTGTGCGTTACTTTACGACGCAGTAAGCAATCAGTAAAAAGAAAAGTAAAAGGTAAAACTATCCCTGTAACAGGCCGTGAATGTCCATAGGGTTGTGAGACGTTGAGGGTCCCATATTTTCTAGACAATCGGCTCAAAGATGTCGGTAAGGTTGTCAGCCCTACAATTAGCGAGAGAGTGAAGTTACCCAGCGTGGAGGTGGGTTGGAATACCTCCATCGTAGCCCTGCGAGTCGTAGGAGGTTACGAAAAGGCAACCCAGTGCCTGGGGGTATAATTGGGCCACACTATTCTTGGGAGTATAAATACGGGGACCTGCTCTTGCAGATTGGGGGAGTCTCAAATCTGAGAGAGCAAAATGTGGTCATGAGCCCCGCTGGACTCGGACTCAAGAATGACTACACTGGCGAGGACCAACAGCAATTGTAGATGTTATATGAGGACAATAATCGGAAAGGTTCAGTTGACAAAGATACTGGCCGGGTTCTCAAGAGGTTTGTCGCCAAGATGAACTGATTGGCGGTAAACAGGCACTCTGACTTTGACTTTTGAGAATGCAGTGCAGTTCAGTTCAGTTCAGTTCAGTGAAGTGCAGAAAAGTAAAGAGTTGGTTGGTGAGTCAGTGAGTTAGAAAACTGAGGTTCAGTCCTTGTGAGCTATTGCTGTTAGAAGATGGCAGCTGAGGCACGGGGATAATTTGGGAAGCCATAGTGAGGGGAAAGTCTGCCATTGGCAGCCGCTACCAGGCAACGACTGGTGAAGACATTGGGAAAGGCTTAGTGTGTGCTGTAGCGAACTGCAGAGTGTGCGTATGAGCGATATAGCGCTATAGTTCTTTGTAGTTACGATCTGTAAGTGGTCAATAAATTCAATTACCTATCCAAACCCCGTCTATAGTCACTCATACACGTGACGATACAGTATTATAAATTGAAAATAAATATGCAGAGGGGGAATACTGGGTTCACGGAATCAAATCCAATGTAACGCTTCGACGCTTGCGAGTGTGCGTTTATTCACTGAGAAAACAAACTCCGTGGCCTGTAGCCCGCAAGAAACTATACTGACCGAGCGACCGCTGCTGGTCGGCGAAGTTAGTGCCATTTTTTGCGGATAGAGGGTGTCACGTGGTCAGGGCAACGGATCCCCACGGCCGTTAATTTCGGTTTTCTAGACCGAAGGCGCTATTTCCTTGAAATAGCTCTTCAATTATCCTCACGAGGCTGAGTGGACGTCGTTCCAGACCTACCACTTCTCAGAAAATCTGGTAGTGTCGGGAATCGAAACCAGGACCTCTGAATATGTAGCCAGGAACTCTGACCTCTAGAACAAAGAGGCGGTCAAGGTTTCCAATAGCTTCATAAAAGTCTTTACAGCATCCTCAGCACCAATTTCTCCTAGACCTTGCAGGAAACTTCTTCGAAAAATGTCATTATATTTCATCATAGTGGTCAGAAGCTGAAAAGTGTGATATATGGATATGAAAGCGAAGACTTTCCGACAGATTGAGAGATGGATGGGCAGACTGCTATTCAGGGCATGTCTACGAGTAGGCGTATAAAACGTTCAATGTGTTAGACCAAGCGCGTGGAATTCAAATGGTGACAACTCCATGAGATAACATTCCTATATCCATTTTTTTGCAAGTTTTATTCTAAATATTTTATTCTAGAATATTCCTGTCCTCTATCAGCTATGATTTCTCCCAATACCTTTTTCTAGAGGATATGTTAATCTACAAACATTTTTAATACATTTCACAATTAATTTTTTATTATTCTTTGAAGTACTTCCGTTTCCTTCTAACAAATTCACGTCCCTAGCATTAAAATAGATCATGGACCATACAGATCCATTAGTGACGAGTGCAAACCCTGTTGAAATTAAATACAGATAATTTTTTCTTATTCCCACCCTTCATCCATTTTTCATAATTTCCCTTATCTCGTTTATCTCCTTCTTTCCTTTCCCTGTAAAATAGTGAATTAATGTACGTCTTTTTCATTCAGCTGGCACAGTTGCATACATACAGTTGCTACCTGTGGAAGTATGTGAAAATTATCACAGCGCGACGATATAACATAAGCTCAGTCAGATGATATAAATCAGGGCTTGAAATTGTAGTAAACGGAGGTAGACATCATCTATTTTAAGCGCGCCATTCCTAGTGCGTTAAGATACCATGAACAACGTTCCAAACAAAGATAAAGTTCGAATTCAGGGTTTTGCACGCGGTAGCGTAGTTGGTTGAGGCACTATGCTACAAGCCGGAAGGTTGGGGGTTCAAGTCCCACTGAGGTGGATTTCTTTTTCAATTTACTTAATCCTTCCAGTCGCACTATGGCCCTGGGGCCGACTCAGCCTCTGGCTTCTCTACTGATCTGGAGCGTCTACCTATTTCTGAAGCCATTTCCATCCTTGATAGACACAAATATCCCCTCATTACAGACTGTAGATTTGTAGATACTTCTTTATATGTTATCAGGCACACGATCCGCAAGATTGTAAAGCATCCCTTCACTTTCATATACAGATATTTAGCGTCCATCAAAAAAATTTAACAAGTACGAAACCTTTTTGAATGGGAGTGCATATGAAATCCTCAGGAGAGTGAGGTTAAAGAGTCGATATACTGCACAGAATACACATTACTATTCATCCAATATGTCTCTGATATAGAAGAGTTGAATAATATTTTCCCTTTTACTCCAAAATCCAAGATTTTCAGTCCATAATTTTTATGTTTATACATTATAGAAGTGGATAAATGTTTTATATTATTTACACCAGTTACAAGTATAGAAATATTAAATGACGATGACATAAATATCACAATTTATTATTATTATTGTCTCCTAATTTGTGTGAAATTATGTAATCACTACTACCAACCGTATCAAATTATATGCACTTACAGCAGGGTCAAGTTAAGTGAATATTTCTGTAAAATATACGTTCGAGACAACTCGAAACACGAAGAATATTATCTTCTGTTTTGTAATGCCGTGTAGTCCGGTAGAAGCTCACCAACGCTTCAGAGGAACATACTAATTCCATCTTCAGGTTCAAGGAGTAAACCAAGCAGGCTGTCAGCAAGAAGTAGTTGTCAAGCTTGTTTGCTAACTGCTTGGCTTTTTGTTCGATCCTGAAGATGGAAGGAGGGGAATGTCTTCCCTAAGATCGGTGAACTTGTACCAACGTACATGGTGTAACATCCCAGAACAGTGTGGGCTTTACAGTGACCGCTGAAAGAACCTCAAATGGAACAGTTCGACATACACTGCCATTTTCATAGAGATCTATATAATTTGTCTTCTGGTTAATTTCAAATCGTTCAGAAATTTCGGAACATTTTGTGCTGCACTCGATGGATCTGTTTACGTGACAAGTCAGCACTATACACGCTTACATCAAGCAGCATGTGTCCCAGATTACTCACGTTTCGATTAATATATCTACTTCCTGTTTCCGCTCGGTTCTCTGTATTCTCCGCTTGTTACAGTCAACTCCGTCAGCCTCGAAGGCGTTAAACGAGAAGTCGAGTGTTCGATGAATCGCCGAGTATGGAATTCCCTCTCTCGTCTTATTCGCAATTTGCATTTTGACGCAGAATTCCTCTGCCTACAGACCCGTCTGATAGCGACAGGCCTTGTTGCGTCACTGTGCTATGTTGAATGTTATATTCACGCACTTAATGATGTTTCTGGTTTCCCTTGTCTGGAACTACACAGACGCCATTAATCAAAACAGCGCGAATGAAACTTTAATTGTATTCGTCTAACTGGCCACCGGCAAGGTAAAGGTAAATTGGTCCCTGTCCTTGACTAATTAAGCACTACGCCATGAAGGCTTATGGAGGAGTGGACGAACAGATCCACATTTTCTTGATCTCGGCACTAGCTGGAGGTGAGTGATCAGTTTCACGCCCCGGGCCGCTTTATACACCGATGAAAGAGCCCCTGCTACCCCTTGGTTAGGAGGTTATTTTTTTTTTAATTCGCTTAGTGGGGGGTGGAGTCCAACTGGGTCCGCTCGGCACGGCGGCCACTGATTGGTCTATTGTAGCCTGTCCCTGGTGATTATGATGATGGAGAATTTGATGGAATGAAGTTTGGCAGGGGAAACCGAAGTACTCGGAGAAAACCCGCCCCAGCGCCACTTTGTCCACCACAAATCCCACTTGACCAGACCCGGAATCGAAACCGGGCCGTCGCGGTGGGAAGCCAGGGACTAACCGCTTGGGTCAGGAGGTTAGGTGGACCCCAGAGCCGTTCTTGATGACGTGGAGAAGAGAAAATTCTTGACCCTACCGGGACTCGAACTCCAGCCCGTAACCAGTCGCTATACCGACTACGCTATCTCGGCACCACAACTTGACCATCGGTTCTCAAGCAAAATATCCCGTGTTCTCATTTAGAAGTTAAAAATATTTCTGTGGTAACATAATTTAAAAGACAGGTTTACAAATTTCTAAGTGTAAAACATTTTGTAAAGACTGTTAATGAAGATATCTTTCAGAATGTGATAACGTGTAGTCCAGTGTAAGTTTACTGACGTTTTGGAGGGACCTACTGACCCCCGATTATGGCAATGTAAATAAAACACCTCATATTCGCTGGCTCAGTAAATCTGGCATACTGAAACGTGCTCACAATGAGGAATGGAACGAAGTTCTGATTCAAATAGAAGAACTGAGGTGTTGTGGAGTTTGGTGATGAAAATTGGACGTTTCATTTTGCATATTGAATGGACATGACGCAACACGTGAATAAACAATGAATTATTTTAAGGCAGAGGAAAATACATTGGTAAGCTATTCGCATTCGCAAAGAAAGTACTTAGGAGAGATTTAAAACTTCAGTGTCACAAATGATAAAAAAAATACTATTGTGCGTTTGCTGATCATGAAGTTTCTGGGAAGCAATGTGCGAAGTAAGCAAAGAGAATGACAGGTTTGCTGAAGAGCTTCAAGCAAGATTTGGTGTTACGCAAGTACTCGTAAAGTCTGGAGCAACGGAATATTTTAATTTCAATTCCATCTTCTTGTTGACAGGGTTCCTGATAGATTTCAAACGTAATAAACTGACTTTCAGCGCTCTGTGGTCTAGTGGTCAGAGCTCATGGCTACAGTTCCAGAGGTCCGGGTTCGATTTCCGGCGCTACCAGATTTTCTGAGAAGTACTGGGTCTGGAAAGGGGTCCACTCAGCCTCGTGAGGATAACTGAGGAATTATTTCAAGGAAATAGAGGCTCCGGTCTATAAAACCGAAATTAATGGCTGTGGGGATTTGTTGCGCCGACCACGCGACACCCTCTATCCAGAAAAGTTGGCACTAACTTCGCCGACAAGCGGCGGTCGCTCGGTCGGTATAGTTCGCTTGCGAACTACAGGCCACGGAGTCAAATAACAGAATAATCTAAATTCTTTCTGAGGGAAAAAAATATATCTTATGATAGCAAGGTGATACCTTACACACCTGAAAAATTCTTCTCCAAGATGAACATCACGAAAAGTATGGGCCTGTCGTCTCTGAAGAGAAGTAATTTACAAAATATATTTTCTGTGGCTATATCATGCGTGGAAGTATACTGACGTAACAAATACAACCCACTGAAATGCGACTCGATTAATACTGTTCCCAAAACGCTTGAACAGCTGCGTATTATTTTAGTACACCTTGGTTCAAAATGAGGCACGCGGTAGCGTAGTTGGTTGAGGCATTATACTACAAGATGGAAGGTCGCGGGTTCAATTTCCAATGAGGTCACTGGATTTTTCACTTGACTTAATTCTTCCAACCGCACTATGGTCCTGGGGTCGACTCTAACAGAAATGAGTACCAGGAATATTCTTGGGGGTAAAGGGCGGCAGGCGTATAAGGATGACACCGCCATCTGTGAGCCGAGTGTCAAGAGGAAATGTGGGAGTTTCGACGTATCACAAACCTATAGGCCTTAACGGCCCATTACAGAGATAGCTTTACATTTTTAGCTTTTAAGTTCAAGATGTAAAAAATAAGATTACGTAAGGAAAACGTTTTATTCTTCAATTCGCGGACGCGTCTGTTGGATACAGCCGAGTCTGTGAGGAAAAGTCCTTATTTCTTTATTTACCGATAAAAGCTGATTACATTTTAGATAAAATTATCAACATTTTTAGAATTCAACAAACAGTACTGAATTACGAAAGTATTTCATTATCTAAAACAATTGCTATGTTAGATAAAAACAGTACTGACATGTATAATTCTTATTTTGTGTTCAGTGATAAATTTGCAGCGAAATTTCTCCTGTAAAACTGTTGTTTGAATTGCATGACGTACAAAGGCGTTTCGGATGTGTTAGGCAACGTGGAGTTAAAAGCATTATAATTATTGCACGACATTTCTACGATAATACTTTTGCATAGTGGCATACCTCTTTATGTAACACAATTTTGATCACTCGACTAATATATAGACAGCGAGGTCCACGGTATTTCCTACAACTCTAATTTTGGTCGTCTGGTTTCAGTAGTTCTAACGACCCTACATTAAGGTAGGAAACCAAGTCTCACATTCCTGCAGAAGAAGAAATTTATATATATATGTACTTGGCGGTGACTGTGTATAGTGGCTCAGCGTGCGAACTTGGACTGGTTGACATATGTCAGGGGGACTGCAGGGGCTTAGGCGCAGAATGCGAGGCTTGAACGCCATCATTCCCATTATCCAAGTTACTACTCGTCGTGGTCTAAATATAACATCAATTTATATTAATATCTAACATAATTATGTTTCTTGCTGTAACATACGAGTACGTTGGTTTTGCTTAGTTTAATGCTCATTCGCTCGACGTGTGTCCAGTTCAAGGCACTTATGCACGACGTATGTCCATCTTAGCGCATCTATACACGAAGTGTGTCCAGTTTAGTGTATCTGTACAAGGGGTGTGTCTAGTTTAGTGTATCTGTACACGATATGTTCCCCGTTTAGTATATCTACACGAGATGTGTTCAGTTCAGTGTATCTATACACGAGTTATGCCCGGTTTAGTTTATCTGCACACGAGATGTGTTCAGTTCAGTGTATCTGTACACGAGGTGTGTCCAGTTAAGTGTAACTGCACAAGAGATGTGCCCTGTTTAGTGTATCACACGAGGTGTGCCCAATTTAGTGCATCTGTAAACGAGGTGTGTCTAGTTCAATGTATCTGTACATGAGGTGCGGTCAGTTTATTGCAGTGGTGTGCGATATGCTCAGTGACGTACCTCAGCATACAAACGTAAGGTCCATCTCATATCTTGTTCAAGAAACCCGGTTGAACGCCGTGATATCAGACAAAGAGAGAATTTCGTTCTAGTCTTACACAGATTGTTATTGAAGTGATATTTACTAACAGGGCCGCACCAAGCTCAAGCGGTTAGTAGCTGGCTTCCCATCGCGGCGGCCCGGGTTCGATCCCGGGTCTGGTCAAGTGGGATTTGTGGTGGACAAAGTGACATTGGGGCAGGTTTTCTCCGAGTACTTCGGTTTCCCCTACCAATCTTCATCCCACCAATTAATCCATAATGATCCTCACCTATCTTCTGGGACTGATACAATAGGCCAGAAGTGGCCGCAGTACAAGGGACACCACACTAGCAATAAAATATATTTACTACATAATTTAACAAAAAATCAAAACAAACTGTAGCCCCCAAAATGCCATATCCAACAAAGTAAAAAAAAGACCACAATTCCGAATGAACTCATTAAATCTGAACAAGGAATAACACACAAACACACGCGAATGCTCACCAACCTACCCTTCGTTCAAGTGTGTCAGATACAGCGTTGTGTGTCCTGTTACGGCAGTAACACGCAAAGTATGCTCATTTGCACACCTTTATGTGTAAATATGTGTTCAGCCTCATATTACGAGTGTGCTAGGTGTGCTGACAGTCTTAATTCCGCGCAGTGGTGTGGAATCTTTCCTAAGTTTCGTGCCACGGTGTGCACGATATGTTGAACTTTGTGCCATGGTGTGATACGTTTTCAGCGCTCTCTAGCTAGACGGCTGCACTTCCATTCGAAGTAATTCAGTGTGTTGGGGGAACCCACAGCGGGCAATTGGACTAATCTAACTCTGGGAAACCAACCTCCGGCATCTACTTTACCCACGTGATTAATGGAGCGACGCAGCTCAGCTTGGTCCAGCCAAATCATTTGTTCATCGAGATATTCACAGATCGGAACAAACGTGACAATATAAAATCACTTAACTTACTACCACGTGTGAATACAGACGGGGTTTGGGATTCGATGGTTGGATTTATTGCACCTTATACATTCACATAGCTCGGGACTACAGGCAATACAGCCCTGTCGCTATTCTGCACAGTTTACGGTTCAACGTTACACGCGCACTAGGTTTCTCAGTCTCCACTAGTCGTATCCTGGCAACGGACTTATCACAGTCTCACTTTAACTTAAAATCACGCATGAAGTCTTCTTATCACAGCCCAATTCCTTCCTTGTCATTATTCTTCAGTTTCCAATGCGAAGATTCGACTAAATTCAATTCTTCTGCTCCCAAGTTCATATCCCGGCAGGTTGGCTTCCCGAAAATCGACTCTTCACTCTCGATTTCTACTGTGCTTGGTCGCGTCTTCTGTGTCCTTTTATAACCCCTCGGCACAGACCACACAGAAAACACAGCCTCTATTGATATGTGTTTACTGGTTAGTTGCCTAGCAGTGGGTATACACGTCACATTATGAAAATTATTTGCGTGCTGACACACAGATCGGATAAGCAAGAAAGAGAATATAGGGCTTATCTGGCTCAGAATACAGACTAGTGTCTGGATTTTTCCGAAAAAAATTTCAGCATTTCAAGAGAAACTCAGATCTACAGACTCCTTTCTTGCATGTGCAAGTACATTAGATCATGTGAAAGAATCAGAATGGGACCCAACAATGACCATAAATGTAACAATGGACGCTGACCGATCTCTCTTCATCGCGTAATAAAGGTAAGGTAAAATTGCTCATGTGCTTAAGTAATTAAGCACTACGCCATGAGGGTGTATGGGGGAGTGTATGTATAGATCCACATTTTCTTTACCTCGGCACTAGCTGGAAGTGAGTGGTCATCTTCACGCCTAGGCCGTTTTACCCCCTGAGAAAGAGCACCCTGTACCCAATGGATAGGAGGTTGGGTGGACCCAGATTCGGTCTGGACGACGTGAAGAAGAGAAAATTCTTGGCACTATCGCGACCCGAACCCCGATCCGTCGTTCGCAATGCCGACTTCAGTATCTCGGCCCCCTTCGTTGCACAGTATCACGTAATATAACTACTTGCTATTTTCCGCCTCCAAATCCTTTTGAGGTGCTTTGTACACGGCCACTCGTAACATTTTTTGCAGAACCGGATATACTACAAAGGAATACCCCTGAACCTCCCCTGTTGTTCTTTGTGATTAGTGTCTCATGAGTGACGTCATGTGCACAAATCTTTTCCTTAGGCTTTAGTAAGGAGGCGGGTTAATAACCCATAATTATAACAAAGAAAACAGGAAGCCTTATGAAGATTTGTAAGTAGTTTGGTAGATCGTTAACTGACGTTTTGCAGAATCGTTTCTCTGAAACGTCACTACCTTACTATCATTCTACAAAGCGTTGCTTACAGACATCGTAATCTTCATAGGTGACTGTGAAGTTGCAAAAATGTTATGAAATATCTTCGAATTTGGATGGATTTTTCCAGCGATCTAAAGAACGGAGAATGAGATGAGATTTGGAGCTTGGGGATGTTCATAGTCTTTGTAGGTCAATTTGTTCAGTGTGAACAATGTCTTATATATATATATATATATATTTCCCACACTTGCGAAAAATATTTTTAGCCATTTTAATATTATCCTTCCATCTAGTCCGAGTGGCCTCCTCTATATATTGTATTCGACTGAAGTGAAGTTATCCATAGACTTTAATTAAGTAATCACCACATCATACAGATGTATCAGTGAGCGGACGTATACTCCCATCATTCTTAACCTCGGCACCAGATGGAGATGTGTGGTTATGTTCATGCCCCTACCGCTCAACCCTGGAGAAAGAACCCCCAGTACTCATCGGACAGGAGACTGAGTAGGCCTCATAGCCAGTCTTAACGTAAAAAAAAAAACTCCGCGGCTTTAGTCCGCATGCGAACTATACCGACCGCCGCTTGTCGGCTAAGTTAGTACCAACTTTTGCGGATAGAGGGTGTCGCGTGGTCAGCGCAACGGATCCCCACGACCGTTAATCTCGCTTTTCTAGACCGGAGCCGCTATTTCCTTGAAATAGCTCCTCAATTATCACGAGGCTGAGTGGACAACTATGGGGAAAGAATTTATTGCCCTTACTGGGAATCGAATCCCCGGTCGTCCAGCCACTATACTGACTGAACTAACTTCACTCTACTTTCCAAATAAGGCTGTTAATAAATGAATTATCTACCGATTGGAGTAAGAAACCCAATCGCCTTGAAAGCCATCAATAAGATATAAAGAAATTCTCGACTGAGAAACGTATGTTAATGGAGGAGTTGAATGTATGAGTAGCTACAACAAAGTCAGATTATGCAGTGACACTCGCACAGTGTAACATAGCAGTTATACCCTCAGGAAGTAATAAACTGCAGTGGTAATGGAAGAAGACTCTAATTAAAACACCACAGTACATAACATAAGAAGTGTCTGGTATTTCGCAGGTGTTTCTATTGCGTAAATTACATTTGCATGAGTAAGAGCAATAGAGTTCCATCCTATCTAAATAAACTTCTTTAAGGATAGTCATTCTTGAGGATGTAACATACGCTTTTAATGAAATTACGTGTTTTCTGGGAACCCAAGTATTATCCTGTTCAAAGGGGCATGTGGCTGCTCCGTATCATATATATTTTCACATATCAGGGGTCTGAGTGACTCATAAGACGGGGTTTTGCATTGGTGATCGAAATTTGTTGGACCTCTATACAACTGGTTACAATTCACATATTAGTATCCAACATGCTGTCATCTTCCGACTGGACATTCCACGGGAACTATTCTCATTTCCAACTAAACTATCAACCATTCGCGTCACATGGCATTTTTTTTTGTCTTCTCGTTACATAGCCTCGGGTCGGACCACAGCACAGAAAACCACAGTTGTCTAGCAAATTATACATGCGAACCACATACAAAAACTTTTGCGACACCATTTCCATTGTTGCGTGTGTGTATTGCGGACATTGCCTGGAAATGGGTCTACTCTATTGTTGGCTGCGTATTTGTTGCGTGCTTGATTACCGAGTCGCTTCCTAGCGACGGGTCTACATATCACAATACATACACAGACATCCAAAATTCCGTTAAACAGAAACATCCTCTCATCCTCTCGTATTAACGGGAATATTAAGATATAAATCACTCCGTCCAATGTGACGGAGTTTTAAACCTGGCTGTCTCTTTGTGGAGTTAAGTTGTGTACGAGTATCGAACGTTCAAGATCTCGAAATTACTCAGTTTTTGGACTTTGTCCATCATCTGGCACTCTAAAATATTAGAGAACACAATGTTTCTGAAACTGGGCGTCTTTTCCGTCCTGTGGTGAGAGGGAGTGGAGACATCTACTCTGTTGGGTCCGTTAGAAAGAGCTAACCTCAAACACTGGACGATCCAATTTCCGAAACTTTGGGTTCTCTAATTTTTTTACAATATCAGACGATGGACGAAGTAAAAAATCCCAGTAATTATGGGCGTTATACACCATCGTCAACCACCTCTGTGGTCTAGTGGTTAGGATTCCTGCTTACAGATCCAAAGGTCCGGGTTAGATTCCCGGCACTACCAGATTTTTCTGAGAAGTGGGTCTGGAACGGTGTCCACTCAGCCTCGTGATGATAATTGAAGAGCTACTTGAAGGAAATAGCGTCTCCGGTCTAGAAAACCGAAATTAACGGCAGTGGGGATTCGTTGCGCTGACCATGCGACACCCTCTACCCGCAAAAGTTGGCAATAAACTTCGCTGACAAGCGGCGGTCGCTCGGTCGGTATATTTCGCTTGTGGACTAAAGTCATGGAGTTAGTTTTTTTTTTGTTATACACCATCGTTAGAACCCTTTATAATCTACATGTAGAGCAGGTCTGGAACCAGGAGGCTGGGTGGGGAAGTGCCCCCGATACCTTTGTCGCCCAGCCAGTAGCGTAGTTGATTGAGGCACTATGTTACAGGCCGGAAGGTCTCGGGTTCGAGTCCCGATGACGTGGATTATATTTCACAATTTGTACTCTACATAAAATATTATCAGAATGATCAACTCTAGGCAAATGTCAAGATGGCGACTATTTTCAAACAATTCCCAATCCAATATTCATCGATTACTACAACATTCGGTTCCTGACACTGAAGACGCCGAAATTTGGCGCACAACAGACGCTTACATGCGTGGCTACTATGCCACATTTGGGTTTGTTTGGTCGAATCGTCTACATAGCACAAATCTGTTTCTCTGATAGACTATACAATCATTAGGAAACGGTGGAGCCAAGACTGTAGAATGCATCTACAACAACAGAAGCGGTTATTCACATCATCTAGCCATGTTGTTTACATAATTAATTCATGCCAATGTTCCATAATATTCGGGCCGTCATTCAGGAGATTCTTAAGTATAAGAAGTTCTTCTCATCCACGCATTCAAGTCTCCAATGCGTTATGTTTTGGATGCAGGGCACGTACACAATCTTGAAGCAACAAACAAGTAATTCCTCTTTTTGTATTCATTTCTCACTCGAAATAAATTAAAAGAATCGTGACGTAAGAAAATTTATCTTACAAATGACGCCATTTCCAAGCACTGTTGAATTTCTTATATTAATACAGGTGTCCATGTCTAAGTCCCACCATTTCAGTTAATAAATTATGAATACTTCTAGCTGTAGACATAATAAAACAAAAGAAATATCTTCATAAGATAAAGACTGATTTTATAAAGCGAACCAGCTACGGTAGTTCTGGGGTTCTGTACGTTGGAATTTTAAAGGTGTACAATCCAAAAGACAGGGAATCCTTGTCACTTGCTTAATTTTACGCCAGAAGACGATCAATTCAGATGTCACAGAAAATGTACGGTCTGTAGAGTCAAGCAACAACAAACTCCGTGCCCTGTAGTCCGCAAGCGAACTATACCTACCCAGCGACCACCGCTTGTCTGCAAAGTTAGTGCCAGCATTAGCGGATAGAGGGTGCCGCGTGGTCAGCGCAACGAATCCCCACGGCCCTTAATTTCGGTTTTCTAGACCGGAGCCGCTATTTTCTTGAAATAGCTCCTCAATTATCCTCACGAGGCTGAGTGGGCTCCGTTCCAGACCCACTACTTCTCAGAAAATCAGGTAGCGCCGGGAATCGAACCCGGACCTCTGGATCTGTAGCCAGGAACTCTGATCACTAGACCACAGAGGCGGTCAGTCGACCATGATATATTTATCGTAATGTTCATTGTACGTATCGGATATTTAACGAAGCTTTTTCAGTATCGAGCATATGTAATGTCGGATAAGACGGTGGTAGGTTAATTGGAAATACAATGAAGCTCTCGAGGCTCAATTCGAGTTACTACCCAGGCGTTTTCACGAAGGGACTAAGGAAAACCACGATCTTAGTTAATATAGGCGGTCTCCCTATCGAGATTCAAACCGAAATCGTCCCCGAAAAGAAGTATACAGCTTACGTATAGACCAATGTTCGGTGTATTAATGTACTGTCACGTATCCTGGGTTTGCGTGACTAATAAGACGGGGCTTGTATTGGTGATCGAATGTACTGGACCTTTATACAACTGATCACAACAGTTCGCAAATCACTATCGGACACACTGTCATCTTCTTTGGCTGGACACTCCACTGGAACTCTTCTGAATTCCGACTGAACTGTCAATTATTATTGGCTTTTTGTTATATAGCCTCGAGTCGGACGTTAGCACATAAATATATCCGTTGCCTAGCGATTGACGTTCTTCTGTTGTTTGGCACGTAACTTCGGGAATGTTTAACGAGCCGTTGCCTAGCAATGGGGATATGCGTCACAGTATATATATATATACATATAGGTGTGTGTGTTTCCTAGTCGATGTAATATATCGGTCTTTGAGGGGCTGAGGACAACCGTGGAAAACTAGCCAAAACAGCTGGTATCCCGGCCAGGAACCGAAGAACGCACTTCTCGAATACAGGTCCAGAGCGTTACCGCTAGAAAACCTGCCCGGCATTTAACTGCAGCTCTGTATAACGGGAACCTGAGAACTTGCGCTCTAAAAAGTGAATCTGCCTTTCAGTGAAGAAAACTCGAGAGAAACAAAGGCTGTAAGATTGGGATTCTTTCACGTAAACAATGACCTAGTTTTTATACACCCTGTGAGATGCCGGCCACGGATTTGGAGAATGTTTTTCCGGAGGTATTAAATGACCTATTCTGCTGGCTGAAGGGCAATAAGGGGGAATCCCAGGACGTGTCAGAGGTCGCAGAGCCATTGAGACTGCGTGCCTCCATCCAGCAGTTCTCATGGCGAACAGTGCCTCGCGGTCTGCCAAGTCCTCGCTGTACACCTGTTCCAACCCTCGCTAGCCCAACCTGTTCGCCCTCATTCCTTCGCTCCAAGCTGCATTCACATCCGAACGAGCATATGTATGTAGCATATTGGTGGGAAAGCCAGAAGAAAAGAGAACACTGGGAAGACCAAGGAAAGGTCATGGTAACAGAAACCTCGCTTAGTAACGGGTATATATACGGTCACTAACACAGTGTAGCGTGGTAGAACTAAAAATGACTAATGGATTTGAAGCCGGTCACGGTAGCTGAACTGTCTAAGTCATGTATTGTCTTCGCTCGCTCGGAAGCCGGGATCGTGGGTTCGAATCCCACATAAGGCATGGGTGTTTGGTGTGTGTATGTGTTTAATCTGTGTTTGGGTAGAGCCTTGCGACGAGCTGATCACCCGTCCAAGGAGTCTTAGCGTCTGTAAAATGATCATAAAACTGAGAAATGAGCTCTATGCTCCAAAATGGGAGCGAGAGGAGAGACAGACAAAAATAGATTTGAAAAATGTGGAAGAGGTCTAATTTGAAGTACTGCCATTTGCCTAGGAGACTTTTGAAACCCCGGGAAAACCATCAGTGTCCTTACTGGGATAAGAACCGAACACCTCCGGAATACAAGGAGGAAGGCTTATGACTTTAGCTTAATTACTGTCTCTCCATTTGTTACAGGAGTGTGAGCGACAATGCGCGGGTTGCTGATGGTTCTACCCGTGCTGCTCGCGACCCTTCACCAGCCAGCGTGTTCCTCCTTCAGCTCCAAGTCTGCCAATACCAACAGCCTTAAGGAGAATTCCGAAGTCCTGGCGAACGTGGAGGCCAGTCTACTGTCAATGTTCGGGTTCAAAAAAAGGCCGCGTCCCGCTAAGGTGGTTGTGCCCGAAGCCATGTTGGAATTGTACCGAAAGCAGACCGGGTTCGAAGTGGATACCACGGCACTGCCCCTACCTGGCAGACACACTCGCACTGCCAACACGGTGCGGAGTTTTCCTCACGTCGGTAAGTATAACGATGTTCAAATCACCTCTGTAATTATAATGCGGCCTACATAACAAACCGACCCAAACCAATCCAGTTTCCATCCTGAAGATTTATATTTTTTGGGACAGAGCCCAGTGTAGTCCGTTGAAATTCAAACGACATTTAGGAGGAACATGTCTCCCCCATCTTCAGGGTCGAAGAATAAGCCAAGCATTTAACCAACGTAAAAGTAGATGGCAAGCAGAGTCACTCTGGAGGCGATACGTCTCTCCGAAACGTCGGTTGATTTTTAACATACTAAAAGGCATTATATCCCAGAAGATCCATTGTTCTTCCAGTATTGCCGTGCTAGAGCTTAGGCAGTTCGACTCTGGTTCCTCACCGCAAGGTCCAGGTGAAACCCGAATGACTTCAGATTCATGGCGGTTTTAAGTGGTACTGGAGTAGCCAAATCCTTCTTCTCTAATCACCATTCCACCATCGCTCCATGATGACCTACAGCACCTTGAGGCGAGTAGAAGAACCCTGATCACGCAGTGCGTTATTATGCATCTAAAACAACTCAGAAAATGTCACCATCAAGTAGCGACTTTTAAGATTTGAGGTCCACAAAGCTGTGGTTATGAAGAGTTACATTTTCTGAGATACAACGTCGTTTATTACGTTGAAAGTCAACCGACGTTTAGGAAGAACATGTCTCGATCTTTAGGGTTCTAGGATAAGTCAGGCAAGAAATCAGCATGATGCAGCAGTCACAAAGCGGCTAAACAATGCCTATACATAAATTTTCGGTGCAGTGTGTTTCAGAACGTCAGATTGTCCGTCTGTTTAATAACTATTTTCAAAATAATTTTTATATAAAATATCACTCCAAACTTCATCTCATCTCGCTACCTTCTGCACGTTTCATAGGAAACGTATCATTTGATAAAAACGAGAAAATACATGTAAGATTTGAGGTACTTACGACCCTGAAAATGAATGTGCTGTCTTCTGAGATGTGACACCGGGTAATCTCATATATATATATATATATATATACACACATCCCATTGCTTCGGGCTGGCTTATTGTCTTCATTTTCATGGTAGGGCATTTTTTAGCCTGGCGCCTTCTGGAATGTGACATCGTAGAATTTTGTAGATATTTAGGAATATTTTGAAAAAAAAAACATACAACCTCCGTCTTCGAGGCAGAAGATTCTTTAAGAAGCCTACCTTCTGAAATGTGAGACCGTGTAGTCTGGTAAATATTTACCAATATTTCCGGGAATCATAAAGATGGAGGTAACGGGCCTTCTGAAACTCTAGTAAATATTTACAAAATTAACCTTGAAGACTGAGGCAGTAAATTACTCCGAAATGTTTGTAAACATCTACCAGATTATACGGCGTCACATCTGAGAAGCGACTGCTTTTAATAAAATGTTTAGATAAATCTTCAAGCAAAATTAAACCACATGGCATACACCAGGTGTCCCGTGTGTTTTGCGCGAAGAAAGTATAGAATTTCAGTATTATGTACCTTCATGGGATGTGACGTGAAGGTTCATATTCTAGTCTTCTGAATTATGGCATCGTGCACACGGCGCATAACGTCTACATGATATCACTCACTCATGGAGCTGAGCCCTTCTGGAGAATCTGCCAATTGTGCAGCGACTCAAGAATTTCCCAGCATTTTACGGAACCCGAAGATTCATTACCGTGTTCACAAGAGCCCTCCACTGGTCTCTATCCTGAGCCAGATCGATCCAATCCATACCATCCCATCCTATCTGTCTAAGATCCATTTTAATACTGTCCACCCACCTACGTCTTGGTCTTCCTAGTGGCCTTATTCCTTCCGGCTTTCCTACCAATATCCTATATGCATTCCTCCTCTCCCCATTCGTGCTACATGCCCTGTCAACCTCATCCTCCTCAACTTGATCATTCTAATTATACTTGGAGAAGAGTACAAGTTATGAAGCTCCTCACTATGCAGTTTTCTCCAACTTCCTGTCACTTCATCCCTCTTCGGTCCAAATATTCTCCTCAGCACACTGTTCTACATGGTATCAACACAGATGGAAACAATAGAGAGCATGCCTCCCTTGTGTAAGGCAACTTCATTAAGGCATGACACGCTTAACAGTTCTACTAGCAAATTCTGTAAAAAAATGAAAAAAAAAATGGAAAATCATCACGGCCGGGCGAAGCGATCTTATACAGTTTTACCCCAATTTAGGCGTAGCATATCACAATGGCTTGTTTAAATAGTAGACAGAAGGTCCTGTCTGACCGTGCTTTGTGTATTGGTGTGTGTATGTGTGAGAGAGAGATTTCCAAACAGGTAAACGAGTATTTGAGAGGGCGAGGCACTGTTTAACTGTCAAAACTTCACGGATACGTAAGTCGTATTGTTAAACTTATACTGCACAAAGGCATTTAAGGTAAGCCTCCGTTATATTTTTTAGCAGAACAAAAAAAATATCTCAAAATATCGGATTACATTATTACCACAACAAAGGTAATTTAAGGACCTAACAGTTTGCGAATCCTCTTACCGCTGACATCACGATGGAGGGTTTATCAGTAAGGACTGTCCAAATATTTCCACCGTTCCCCATCTTCAGATGGAACTATAGAGAAAGCCGACCCTTCGCTATAAACACGCTCTCGTTTACAGGGTCATCGAAAAAGTATGCTAGGATTTTGAACATCTATTATTCAAAAAACTGTTAAACATGAAAAATGATTCAAGTTTAAAAATACGGCGAAGGAACATAAGTTTTGGATATGCTGAATGATGGTGTGTAGCGAGCGACGTTGAGATGCTTTCGTCTGTTGACCAATCGATACAATTTCAATGAGAGGTTCCTTAAACCCTGGAGTAGGAGGGGCGGACCAATCTTCTGGCCTCCTTGAAGCCCAGATATTACTCCGATAGACTTTTTTGTGGGGATAGATCAAGAACATTGAGTGTGGTGATAAGATTCCGTTCCTCCGTTGCCTTTAGTCTACAAGCGAACTATACCGACCGAGCGACCGCCGCTGTCGGCAAAGTTAGTGCTAAATTTTGCGGATAGAGGGTGTCACGTGGTCAGCGTAACGGATCCCCACGGCCGTTAATCTCGGTTTTCTAGACCGGATGTTGATAAAATTAGGGACATTATATTTGAGCATCCTACTGCATTGAGTTCT
Organism: Cryptotermes secundus; assembly: GCF_002891405.2. Taxonomy (NCBI): domain Eukaryota; kingdom Metazoa; phylum Arthropoda; class Insecta; order Blattodea; family Kalotermitidae; genus Cryptotermes; species Cryptotermes secundus. Next base: position 249,448 of record NW_019736393.1, read on the forward strand.
CACTTACAGTCCATTTCCGTCTATAACGCAACAATTAACAACAATGCTACATGTTCCGCTCTCGCAAGGGACACTTGATACGCACAATCAAGAAAACAACACACGAACCAAAATAAATACAGCCGCATTTCAAACGACACGAAGAAGAAAACACCAATGACGTAACGAAAAAAGGGCATTAGATTAGTGCGCAGTGCACTGGATTACTTATAAAACTGTTGCCTCAATATGGCCTTATATGGCCGAAAAATGTAGCATTGTACATAATGCATATATCTAATATTTTAATGATTTTAATAATATTTTATACACATAACCACGACTGTATGGATTAAGTGTGGATCAGTGTTAATAGACTGTAAATAAGATTTGGGATCTCCGGCGTGTACGGGATAAGATAACAGCAGCCATTGGAATGGTAACTCCAGATATGATTCGGCGGACTTGGCACAAGTTCGAACACAAATGGAGCACATATCGAAACATACTAAATTAAGACAAAATCTTCAGATATTTCTTATCAATTTAAAGCTAAAATCATGCCGATATGTTTAACAGTTTTCGAGTGATAGTTTTCTTTATAACCCCGGCACTCTTTCTCGATGGCCCTGTAACTGGCTTTACACTGATAGCACTTTCTACATGAATGTTAACAACTAATTCCGCAAGATTATTTTTAAGAACTTAACAATCGTTCGACTTTTCAAGATATTCCTTCATTTTACTAAATCGGAAAATTCGTTGCGATATCCATTTATGCTCGCCACTCGTCCCTGGTTCCTGCCCACAGTTCACACTTCTCCGTGGTTTTAGTCCGCAAGTGAACTATACCGACCGAGCGACTGCCGCTTTTCGGAGAAGTTAATGCCAACTTTAGTGAACAGAGGGTGTCGCCTCGTCATTGCAACGAAACTCCACGGCTGTTAATTTCGGTTTTCTAGACCTGAGCCGCTATTTTTCCATTCAAGTAGCTCCTCAATTTACCTCACGAGGCTGAATTGACGCAATTCCAGGAATGGAACCTGGGACCTGTGTATCTGCAGCCAGGAACTCTTACCTCTAGACCACAGAGGCGGACATTTACCCTTCATCTACGTCTATGAATACCTTATGGTTCCATACCTCTGGTTTTCCGATACAATTCTGTAGAAATTTATCATCTATCCCATGCGTGCTGCATGTCGCACCCATATCAACTTCCATTTTGTGTTCACATTAATAATCAAGCACCCATTATAAAGCATTAATGGGCAATTTGTAACACTAATCCTACACTTTTCTCATTGCAGAGAGCAGCGCAGATGCACGTTTTCCGAGCCAACAGAAATTCCGTCTTGCTTTCGACATAAAAAACATCCCCAAAGGAGAAAAACTGAAGGCAGCAGAATTGCAGATAAATCGTCAACCAGTGATTCCAGAGGCTGGCAAGGAGACACGGCGTAGTAATGCAGTGAGTAATGTGGAAAACAGGGTCTCGGAAAGTGATGACCAAATGAATGTACTGAAGGTGCATGCAGAAACAAAAGAGGCTACAGACAGTGTGACAGCCAACTTCGCTGCAAGAGCTCAACACAGTGATCGGGCGAGTTCGATAAGGAAACAAAGGAAGGGTCTATCACGGCGTTACCTCTTCTGGCTTCTAGTACACGACATTGTGAAGCCAGGAATCCACGGACGTCGAGAGCCTATAATCCGCCTCATCGACTCGAAAGTTATAGACATTCGAGACGACAACCCTGTAATCTTAGACGTTGTTCCAGCTGTCGAACGCTGGATTGAAACTCCAAACGAGAATCATGGACTGCTTATCGAAGTGATGCCTGTAGACAATAACATTAATATGTCAAAGAGTGAAAATCACTTGCGATTGCGTCGAGAAATAAATGAAGACGACAGAGAGTGGTTGCCGAAACAGCCAATCCTGTTCACATATACAGATGACGGTAAGAACAGACCGAGATATGGGGAAGAGATAGTGAGTAGGTCCAAACGCGCTTCACAGTCATCTAAACGCGCTGCACAATCCAGGAAACGGAAGGAAGGCCGTGAGAATTGTCGCAGGTACCCTCTTTACGTGGACTTTCAAGACGTTGGATGGAATGATTGGATCGTAGCTCCACCGGGCTATGACGCTTTCTATTGTCATGGTGATTGTCCTTTCCCATTGGCAGATCATCTCAATTCGACGAATCACGCAATTGTGCAGACCCTGGTGAATTCTGTGAACCCCAGTGCGGTGCCGAAAGCATGTTGTGTCCCCACTTCTCTGACATCAATTTCAATGTTGTATCTGGATGAAGAAAGTAAGGTAGTGCTCAAAAACTATCAAGACATGGCTGTACTTGGGTGTGGTTGCCGGTAAATGTATCAGACTTCCATAAACTATTCTTTCCACATCACCAAGTTTGGATGTACGAGTGAATAAAGTACGGATTGAGTCCTGTTCTTAGCGGGCTTGAGATCACTTCATCCACTTTAACATAGAACACACAGACACGTAACAATAATAAATTGTCGGTTTCTTGAGCGAGTGAATGTTTTTGAGTGCTGAATGTGAGGAGTGAGTGCGGTGATGTTGGGTGTGGTTGCAGCAGTGTCCAGCGCCGAATAATTTAAGAGCCTGCCATGTTGAAACGATACACTACGGGTTTTCTGTTCCCTGGCGAGGTCCAGGCGTTCCTGTGGTTGTTCTTTATACAAGTACCGTAACTGGTCATCATTCTGTTCTATTGGTGCGAGCTGATGGGATCCGTTTGCAGATTTCATCTCGCTGACACTAAACAGTTCAAACATGGCCAAACATACAAATATATTATGGACAAAATTTCTGAAACATAATACAATATACTTATATAAAAAAATCCGTGGTTTTAGTCCACAAGCGAACTATACCGACTGAGCGACCGCCGCTTGTAGGCGAGGTGAGTGCCAAACGGATAGAGAGTGTCGCGTGGTCAGCGCAACGGATCCCCACGGCCGTTAATCTAGGTGTTCTAGACCGGAGTCGCTATTTCCTTGAAAGAGCTCCTCAATTATCCTCACGAGGCTGAGTGGACCCCGTTACAGGCCCACTGCTTCTCAGAAAATCTGGTAGCGCCGGGAATCGAACCCGGAACCTCTGGATCTGTAGCCAGGAACCCTGACCACTAGACGAAAGAAGGGGTCGGCAATATACTTATAGAATTTCATAAATAAATTCTAAGCATTAATTGCACCGATATCACGACAACAGCAATTAGAGTGCATCTAAGATATTTGTGCGAAACAGAAGAACAGACAACACAAAAATTATATGCCGGGTTCGAGTTCCAGCAGGCGCAGAAACCTCCCACTTCGGTATCTTGTCCAGATTGGGTCTGGGACCACCGAGTAGACAATGCAGTGCCAAGGTTACACTGCGAGGTGCAATTACTCTGTATCCCACGGGTCTTCATGGTACGTGCTCAACTAATTCACTGCATAGTGCTTCATTATGCTCAGGGAATGTTACCTCACTGGAATCCCAAACAGACTGGAATATATAAAGGTATACCAATACAGTGTCTCCATTCGCCTAAGTTTTTTTTTTTTTACTGCTCGGATACCGTAAAAATTTAAGCTGTCCCGTGCTCAACTTAATTAAGCACTACGCCATGAAGACGTATGAGGGAGTGGATGTATCCATCCACGTTTTCTTGACGTCGGGACTAGCTGGACATGAGTGGTCAACTTCAGACCCCGACCGCTTTACCCCAGGTACCCGTTGGATAGGAGGATGCGTGGGCCCCAAAACCGGCCTGGACGACAGTGAAAAGTGAAAATTCTTGCCCCTAACAGGGACTAGAACTCGGACCATTTGCTCGTCCAGCTCGTAGACAGTCGCTATACCGACTGAGCTATAAAACGCCTAATTGTACTGAATCTTAAAATCTGAGTTTAGCTCACAATTTATGTAACCGAACACATATGTGGACTGGAACGCAGCTCCTTTTAACAGAGAAGCTGCACTTCACTACGTTTCAGAACTGTTCTTGAGCCCCAGCCAATAACAGCCACGATGGAGAATCATTTCTCGATTTACCTGGTAAATGCGTTTTCGAAAATTATAACCTAAATTAAAAACGATAATGGGTAATGAGGCTGAGTGCACTGGCCATCAACCCAGAGGGTTATATTGAGTTCCAGCCTTTACTGTGACATCCACAGCCTGTCCAATGTTAAAGGATTTCCACTGGGTTTGCCGTCGCCATCTTATTACAAAACAGTGCCGTTTCATCAAAGTGGCCCAAGATGGCCTTGTGATCTCTGCGCGCAACTATATTCGCGCAGCTTCTATTGCCTTCAAAGCAACGCAGTCGTCCGCCATTTGCCTGTAACTGATCGTGTACTCTCATTAAAGTCAGAATTGAAACTATGTAAATTGAGAAGTGATATTTGTATTCTTTAATTGCGTTAAATCGAAACTGTGTTTATGGTACACAAGTAACCGTGAAAAAAAGAAAACAGCCTTATTATTCTGTAACAAGATTTCAAAAGCTGGATCAAAGCATGTAAACACATCTCCATTTCATTTTCACTTAATGATTTATATTCTGACCGCTAGAAAGAGAAACTATTCCTATCAGATCGATTTGGACCAATACCAAGAGTAAAAATAACAACCTGAATAATTACTTTGTTTACAACGCACAGAAAAAGAAATAAAACGAGCATGTATCAGATTTATTTCTTTTCGGCGTGATATTGGGAAATATGCGTTGGCGTAAAGAGAACAAAAACAAGATTGGAACTTAGTATGCGGAACACGTGGGGCTCTGTTCCACTGCTAGAACACGGGGACGTTACCTGTGTGAAAGTAAGTGTAATCTTTGTTGTTCGTCCTCTTTTCATGACATTATGCAAACAATATTTTGGGGGGTTATTTGGAAAGATCATGTTGTTCCTAGATAACATCAATTACACAACTGAATTTTAAGTCTTTGTTATGTATGATGGAATTAGGCCGCGCCATAGCTCAAGCGGTTAGTCGCTGGTTTCCCATCGCGGCGGGTTCGATCCCGGGTCTGGTCAAGTGGGATTTGTGGTGGACAAAGTAGTGCTGGGGAAGGTTTTCTCAGAGTACTTCGGTTTCCCTGTCAATCTTCATTCCACCAATTGTTCCACAATCACCATCACCTATCATCTGGGGCTGGTACAATAGGCCAGAAGTGGCCGTAGTACAAGGGACTTAGTCACACCCCACTAGAACTAAAAATGATGGAATTATATTCGATCCGAATAAAACGAGTACTATATTGATGTTAATCACACACGTACAGCAGTTGAGCCAAGTTTTCTCACATTACTAAATAAAATAATGCGCCAGAAACTTTATATATAAATGTGAATAAACCAGTAATTACGCATAATACTCGGTAATTATACATAATTAGCAATAACAATGATAAATGTTATCAATCTTATAATGATAATCACTTTTACAGGCATTTGTGAATACTCCTTTTTATTTGAAATTACGAACGTCAGTTAGCAAATGTAATAAAAAAACTATATTTCCCTTCGTGTTGCCCATCTGTATTGTCCTTCGAAATGCAGAGGTTAGTAGCCCTGCTTTATTAAAGTAGAAATGGCGAATCACATGAAATGTGACACATCATAAAAGTTATTTATTAAATTTACCAATAAACGTTGGTAACTATTAATAATTACAGATGAGAGTGATTATTTTTTGCGGGATTCATCACGTCTATTCATAATTGCTAATTATTCCTTTCGCCGTAACGTGTATATGCAGATGATAAATTTGTGGTCTGTCCGCGCTGCTCGGAGAGGTCATAGGAATTCCTCAGTTACATAAATAATCTCGTGTATTTATTAATTTCATCAAAGAAATACAATTAAATAATTCTCTGGTCTTTGATATTAAAAAAAAAGAAACAGAACTCGAACAGCTACGTAACAAACGAAAAGTTCAATGCAATAATCTAAACATCGCAATGACCAAAAAAATAGTGAATTAACAGAAGAAAAATGCTAGTTATATGAACAAAGTACATATCTCGAAACAGTAGCTACAATTATTTCGTAAGTAATCAGCGGAAAATTTTTGATTTCTCATTAAAATTTCGTGGGTGCCCTTAAAGATTCTGAGCCGGAATAACGCGGTCGCTAAAGCGACTGTCAAATGGGTCGGAGTTCGAGTCTCGGTGGGGGCAAGATTTTTCACCTTCTCCATGTCCATACCGACTGTGAGGCCAACAATCAGTCTGTAGGTTTTCGTGTGGTAATGGGGCTGTAAGTTAATGTTAAACTTACATTACAGAATAGTGGACATTTTTCAGAATACAAGTTGGCATTCAGTCCATGAAGTAGAATTCCATCGAGCGCAACAATTTTTAATAAATAGGTAAAATATTTTCTTGCTTCATATATTTCGGCCTTGGCTGGCCACATCCAAGAGGCCAACCAACAGTGTTATAGAACATTCTTTACATAAGTATTTATAACAGCACTAGTTGTCCTCTATGAAGGATGCAGTACTTTCAAAATAAATGATACGGTCTCTGCCAGTAATGAAGCAAATTTTGTACAACCTTCACACGTATCTAAACAGATATCTTCAGTCACTTCAACTGGCTAACTTGAACAACCATAAGTTTACGTTACTGGTAATTGACGTGCTATTCCTGCATTTATCGCCGTTAGCAGTCAAATTGATTTCTATTACAAAAATAAAATACAAAAAGCAAAGTTTTCCCTGTGCTCAACTAATTAAGCACTACGCCATGAATACATATCGGGCTGTGGATGTATATACCCACATTTTTTCTGACCTCGGCACTAGTTGGAGGTGAGTGGTCAGCTACACGACCCGGCCGCTTTACTCCCGGGGAAAGACCCCGGTACTTATTGGATAGGAGGTTGGGTGGGACCCACAGCCGGTCTAGACGACTGGAGCAGTGAAAATTCTTGCCCTCACCGGAACTCGAACTCCGACCCCTTGGTCGTCCAGCCCGTAGCCGGTCGCTGTACCGACTGCGCTATCCCGGCACATAAATAGAATCATATTAATTTCATTAACAAACTTCATTTACCCAGCACTTTCTAATTCTTTTTTCTGTAAGGATAAGAGCTGTTGGTTTCATAAGCTATGCTGTTATGATAAATAATAACACACATTGACTAAAAACGTAATGCGAAATCTGATATAATCCTATATGAATTATTTCCTTCTTTCAATTTTGATTTTTTTTAAAATATCCAGGGCTTGCCGCCCTGTAGGTGCTCATGCCATACTTGACTACGAAATTGTAGCTTTTTGTATAAATATAACACGAATTACAAGGCCTCTCGAGTAATTAAAGTTCCCTCAGAATATGGCGAAGGATTTCTTTATACCAGGCACTGGAACGCATGACCACACAAGGGACATTACGAACCACAATGTATCATTTTATATGTATGAATGTTTATCTAATTATGCGAGTGAAATAATCGTACCTGGAGTTGGAGTAATTAATATTTATTTTTTTAATTGTGAATAATGTATCATAGTCATTTCACAAGAACACTCGGTTTGTAAGTATTAAACTATTGATATGATATAGCATTGTTATGTTGCAGGACAATAGGCTCTCGGATGTACAGTAATACTGTTGTATATACATTAGTAATGTAAAAATCAAGTTTTGCTATGAAGAATTTCTTCCGTAAATAAATGAATTTTGTCACCATTTGTTTCAGTGTGTGTTATTCATCTGTTACCTTCCGATCCAAGTTACATTTTAGCCTGTGCATATTGTTTTAACTTACAGACGAACAAGTGTTACTCTTTCACATGATTTCAAGAATCCCTGTACCAAATATTTGATCTTGCCTAAAAGTAAGGTAAAACGTAGATCTCCCTTGTGCTAAATTAATTAACCACTATGGCATTAACACATTAAAGAGTGCAGATATAGCTCCATAATTCATGATGTCTGCACTAGATGAAGGTGAGTGAAGAGCTTCACGCCTCAGCCGCTTTAATTCCGAGGAAACTGCACCCTGTACCCATTGGTTGGAGGCCGGATGGGCCCCAGAGCCGGTCTGAAAGCTATGGAGAAGATGAACATATTGTCTCTGTCAGGAATCGAATCCCGGCCATCATGCACGTAGCCCGGCGCTATACCGTTTAATTATTTCTACATCAAAATTTAGCCATGAAAGGAAAAGTATTGTGACATGTTGATCCCTACCGTCCCAGCTCCACGTAGCGGTAACTTAGCGATCGCGTAATAGGTGAGTAATCACCCCGCAATGCTAATCAACAGCGGTGACGTCACGCGCGGTGACGTCACGAGCGGAGCCGAAGAGAGCCGAGCGGAGCCGAAGATAGCCGAGCCCCCGTAACCTGGTAACTATGCAATGCTAATCAACAGCGGTGGCGTCACACTAGCAACAGCGTCCTGGGCTATACGCCACGTCACACTAGCAACAGCGAAAGGCTATATAAGTGGACTCCACAGCCGTCAAAGACAGTTCAGAGTTGTACGGCAACAGTTATACCGTGGATATCGCCGAGTCGAGACGTAGAGTCAGCCAGTCAGTTGTATTCTGGCATTTGGAGTGTAATATTTGTGATACTGCAGATAGCAGTAATCGTCAGATTGTAATATTGAGTGATTGTGAGAGCGGATGTGAAATAAAGTTCGCTATATAAAATACATCGTGAACTTATTTGTCGCGTCATACCCCCGATACGCGACAGTATTTATAAGGACAAAAAGAGTATAAGGTGAAGGTAAATCTGTCCCTGTAGGTCTGTGAAGGCCAGGCCCATAGGGTTGTGAGACGTCGAGGTTCCCATATTTTCTAGACAATCGGCTCACAGATGGCGGTGAGGTTGTCAGCCTTATGCGCCGGCCGCCCTTTACCTCCAGGAAGATTCCTGGTTATTCATAGAGGCTGAGTCGACCCCAGAGCCATAGTGCGACTGGAAGGATTAGGTCAGTTGAAAATTCCAGCGACGTCATGACTACCTTCTGGCTTGTAGCATTAGTGCCTCAACCAACTACGCTACCGCGTGCCTCCTGTCCTTTGGTTCAAAAGAAATAATTTTCAAGACATTCATGCCGAATTATGGGCTGTTAATACCCAGTGACACCAAGAGATACTGCAATTCTTTCTGGTAGGAATCAAACTCGTGAAGCCAGATTTGAAACACTCTGTTTACCGGCGTTTGTACGACAACGCGCCTGCTCACAAGGTCAATGTACAGATCTTTCTGCCCCCCCCACCCCAAAGGGGAGCATACTCAATCAACCTCCTTATTTCACTGACCCGGCTCAAGCAGATCCTTCTGTTTCCAAACTTGAAACTGAGACTAAAAGTTCAACGAATTGATCGATGGAATTCAAAAGAATCTGACGGCAGAAGTGAATGTCATCAGGTTCGCCACCCGAGTCAGTTCTTCATGGAACCAAGTCAGTTTTATGACGCCCTCATAAATAAAGTCATACATTTCATTCGAAGTGTAGGATTAATAAAGGGTTAATCCAAGGGATAAGCACACTAGATCAGTGAAGGTCGCAGTGCGAGGGCCGGATTATATAGCCCACTCCTTACATACATACATGGTCCACTCGCCAACTTAATATCTGTACAATCTATATTTTATTGTGAAGAAAAAATATAAAGATTATATCGTATCAGACGGGTCTGCTACAACCCTTTGTGCTTAAAGTAAAGTTGTCCCTGTGCTTAACTTTTTTTTTTCCTGTGGCGCTACAGCCCCAATTTTGGCCTAGGCCTACCTCCATGAAACTCTCCGTTTCACTTCGGTTTACTACATCTTACACATATGGTAGGACTCCTTGGGCGAGTGATCAGCTCGTCGCAAGGCCTCTACCTGTAGACAAACACAGAAAAACGCACACAAACATCCATGCCCTGAGTGGGATTCGAACCAACGATCTCGGTTTCCGAGCGAGCGAAAACAAGTGCATGCTTTAGACCGCTCGGCTACCGTGACCGGCCTGCGCTTAACTTATTAAGCACTATACCATGAAGGCGTATGGGGGTGTGGATGTATAGATCAACAACCCTTAGTGCTTACTTTGTTTAAACAAAATACAAAAAAAAAAAGCTGGTAGCACGGAATTAAATATCTAATTATATGCATCATTAAGATCAATTTAAGCGATTCTACTCTTGTCGGCCTATATCATCAGAACAATTGACTGCAGAAGAGAGACATGTTTTACGTACGCCAAAATACGCCAGTTATATGAATATTTTGATCAACTCGAAACGTAAGTTGCGTCCGCGGTCATACGCCGCAGAGCAAAATACATGACATCACATACTCCGAAGTACTGTAATATAATACAGGATGGTCCTGCTTTTTCTAACGGACCCAGCTAAGTACTTATCCTCCACCGCCACCCCTGAGGATGGAAACAGATCCAGTTTCCGAAACGTTGTGTTTTTTAGAATGCTGAAACACGGACAGAGTCCAAAAATGCAATAATCCTGGGCGCATTCCCAGGAATTCCATAAAATTGGGGGAAATTCTTTGTCCATTAGCTTATCCATAGAGATATTGTTAGGATAGTCTGGAGATTTAGACTGGATGTTGGAAACTACATGAGTATTCTTGAGAGAGACGCGAGAAGCACGTAATTTATTTTCTTGTGCTGTTGCACTTCTAAGAGTGTCACAAACTGCGCAGTAGTGGGGCTGACTAGTTTTGGAGACGTTTTATACTCGCAAGTCTGATGCAGCAGTAACAAACATTCTCGTCTGCAAGTGATCAGCAGCCCGTCACATGCCCCTCTGCTGCTTTACTTCTAGCTGGACCAGTTCTGTTACAAACATGTGACGTTCCTTGCCACTGCAGAAACTCACTATGCAGAAATTTGTTTTAATCCTTAAATTATAGTAAACCGAGATCCTGGATAGCTCAGTCGGTACAGCGACTGACTACGGGCTGGACGACCGAATGGTCGGAGTTCGAATCCCGGTAGGGTCTAAAATTTCCTCTTCTTCACGTCGTCCAGACCGGCTCTGTGGCCCACCGAACATCCTATCCAATGGGTACCGGGGGCTCTTTTCTCGGGAGTAAAGCGGCCGGGGCATGAAGCTGATCACTCACCTCCAAATAGTGCCGAAGTCAAGAATACGTGGAGCTATAACTCGACTCCTCCATACTTAGGCACAGGGACATCTTCATTTTTATCTTATATCTTCTGGGTTGTAACGACATGCAGTCTGGTGAAAGTCGACGATGATTCAGAGGAACATATTGCCATCAATTTCAGTGTCGAATAGTCCCTCCGAATTGTTGGTCGACTTAAACTGAAATACACGTGGATGCAATCATGAATATCATGCTCTTCATTAAAAGGTAAAGTTGCCCCTATACTTTACTAAGAACTAGGCCGTGAACATGTATGGGGGAGTGCATGTATAGATCCACGTATTCTTGACCTCGGCACTAGTTAGAGCTGAGTGGTCAGTTCACGCACCCGACCGCTTTACCCCGGTACCCACTGGATAGGAAGCTATGTGGGTCCCAGAACCGGTCTTGGTGACGCTGAGAGGAGAAAATTCTTCTCCCTACCGGGACTCGAACTCCGATCCCTCGGACGTCCAGCCAGTGTCCATTCCCTATACAGGTTGCGCTATCCCAATTCTCGTATACTAAGCATTAATAATTTTAATTATATGTAAGTTTTTTAATGATAGGGTCTACAATACAAAGTGGAACAGAAGGTTTTGTTCGAGAACTGCCTTTCTACTATGGGCCCCAGGAGGGGTATAAAGCCAGGAACCTGACACTCCCCGTGGATTTTTTAAAAAAGAAGCACGTATACCAAATATTGATAACAAGTTTAGACATATTTTCTAGTAGTAGTATTCTTAAGAACTATATATTCTGGGATAAAACGCTGTGGAGTAGGTTGATAGTTAACCGACGTTTCAGAGGAAAACGTCACCTCGACCACCTGGATTGACGAGTAATTGAAGCTAGAAACCAGCCAATGAAGAGCTCTCCTTGCTATATGCTTCATTATGGCTCTCTGCTTGTTTTACTTTTCAACCACTAAGATAAAAATGAAACGACCCTCCGAAACGTCGATTGACTCTCAACGGACTACACGGAATTATATCACAGAGGACATAATTCTTCATAAGCACCGCTGTGGGAACCTCAAACTATATATATACCCCGAATAACCTACAGCGATTAGTAACAAATATCCTTAAAAGTGCAAATACTTTAAGCAAAACATGTTGCTTCCCCTTTTGAAAGCTGACTGCACACCTTTTGCGAAAGAAACTGACTGAACCCATCGCGAACACTCAGGAATTATTGCTCAGCACTTAAAATCATGCCATTAGTAATCCTCCACGCTGAAAATACTGTAAACCGTTACCGTGGATCCTGATGATGGCTGGGTTCAATACAGTGGAGACTCGCAAACAACACAATACAAGTAGGTAAGGCCATTCTGTTAGGGTTTCCACACCTGTTACAACTGGGATTATCGACCACAAGTGTCATTTTAAGGGGCAGAGACCTGTCAATATTCCTAATTGCCATTTAGCTTCAATAGCCCCCAGCTGCTCTACACGGAAGGTTCTGAAATAAGGAGATTCTCACGCCTTTGAACACGCGTTTCCGGTACTCCAGGTGTCTTCTAGCCTTCCTTAGACTTCATGATTGAAGAAAGACCTTACAAGGTGGTGAAATATAACTGATTATATTCTTACCAGTAAAACATGTTTTGTAAGGTCACGTATTGGGAAATTGGTGTTAATCCTGTTCTTAGGTTGTTGCACCTTCTGGATTTTGGTGATATTGTCGACATTTCGGAGGTATATTCTGCCTCAATCTCCAGGGCTGAAGTCTGTAGATTGGTGATTTTCTTCGTATATAAGTCACAGCGTTCCGTTTTGAAAAGGAACGATGTAAGGAAAATGAATTATGAATTGGTGCGTGTAGGGACCGCCCCTGTGGTCAAGTGGTTAGAGTTCCTGCCTACAGATCCAGAGATCCCGAGTTCGATTTCCGGCGCTACCAGAATATCTGAGAAGTAATGGGTCTGGAACGGGGTCCACTAAGCCCCGTGAGGACAACCGAGGAGCGATTTCAAGGAAATTGCGGCTTCGGTCTAGAAAACCGAGATTAACGGCCATGGGGATACGTTGCGCTGACCACGCGACACTCTCTATCCACAAAGTTGGCATTAACTTTGCCGACAAGCTGCGGTCGCTCGGTCGGTATTGTTTGCTAGCGGACTACAGGCCACGGAGTTTGTTTTGTTTTTGCCTCGTCTAGGCCAGTCCAGACAGACGACCAGGAAAGTAGTGCAGACGTCCCGTTCGAGGCCCCAGGTATGTAGCAAAATCTCATAGGCAAGTGGAGTTCTCCCGTCCAAGTGCTCACTGGTCAAAATGTTACTAAACTTTTGAACCGTTGATCGAGCGGGGCTATGTATACGTACACAGCGATCAAACAACCTACGCACTTCTACCCTCAAGATAGAGGCAGCATATGCTTCCGAAACGTTGGCAACGTAGTCCACAACCACACTAAGCAACAACCCAAGAACAGAAATAATATGAATAACTAAACACCGCAAAAGTTTAAACTCAGTTACAGAAAACCGTCGTTAATTGCCTTCAGTAGAGAATTATTCATTCATTTATTTTTCTCATGGGGTGAGACTGAGTCCACTTAGTACTGCGGCCATTGTTTGGCGTATTGTACCAGCCCTGGATTTTAGATGATGAGTGTGGATCAGTCGGTGGAATGCGAATTGGCAGGGGAAACCGAAGTACTCGGAGATTACCCGACCCAGTGCCACTTTGTCCACCACAAATGTCACTTGACCAGACCCGCCGCGGTGGGAAGCCAGCGACTAACCGCTTGAGCTATGGCGCGGCCTATCGGTACATGTTATTTCAGCCTGCAATTCTGCAATATCACCTGATCTGGGTTCGAATCCGAGCCGCCGCGGTGGGAAGTCGGCAACTAACTGCCTGAGCTATGACACGGCCGTTCAGTAGACATCATGCCACCATTACCAGCATTCAGAGATTCTGTAGAAAAGATCTGTTCCGAATTACAGTTCCATTTCTTATTGAGCTGCCGAAATTCCTCTTTGTTCTTAATCGGCATTTAATAATTTGTTTCAGAAAAAGTCAAAATTCGTACCCTCCAAACGCTGTTCCAGCTTTGATTATCGGTACATGTTGGTTGGGGGTGGAGTCCAACTGGGGCCACTCGGCACGGTGGCCATTGATTGGCCTATTGTAGCCTGCCCCGAGTGATTATGATGATGGAGAATTTGGTGGAATGAAGATTGGCAGGGGAAACCGCAGTATTCGGAGAAAACCCGTCCCAGCGCTACTTTGTCCACCACAAATGCCACTTGACCAGACCCGCCGCGGTGGGAAGCCAGCGACTAACCGCTTGAGCTATGGCGCGGCCTATCGGTACATGTTATTTCAGCCTGCAATTCTGTAATTCTCACGGATTTTATATTTTCGCCATGTTTAGTTGTTGATGTTCTGCTCTTGGGTTGTTGTGGGCGATGTTACCAACATTTCGGAGATAATGACTCTATTTTCGGCAGCATGAACCTCAAAATCGCTGGTAACATCGCTCACAATCACACGACGCAACAATCGAAGAGCAGGATTAATATAAATCAGTAATTTTTGTTCAATTTCTTGATCTCACGAACCTTTTCGCCTTCTTTTGTCCACCTTTTCACGGCACACACGAATTTAAGTTTTGTTGACGTAATGTTAATTGTACATTTTTATCTGAATCAAACACAGATGCTCGTAGGAAGGAAATTATTAGTGACAAGATTACGGGCAGAACGACCGGAAAATCGGGGGTTCGATTCACGGCTGGGATAAGAAATTAGTATATTTACCACCGTACCGATAACTAATTCCGATTGCGATACAATCCAATCTGCGTTAAGAAAACCTACATGACAAGGTTCAGATTTTTTACCGACGTTTCGGAGCAATTTACTTACTCCGTCGTTAGGGCCGGGGATTTCGGGCGATAAAAATATTGGTAAAATTGCACAAAACTACGCGCGGTAACGTCTTAGGGCTTTTCAACCCGTATTGTAATTATACTAGGATATCACATTTTCTGTCTTTCACGTGAACATTTTCGAAGAATTCTCAATACCAAAATTATGGATGTGTTTTATTCTTTCCACTCCTTAAGCTCTGTGGCCAGCTCAAGAGAATATTTTTATTTCATTAAAATTACAAAAATATTTAGTAAAATTGTGGTCTTTTGGGTTGTAAAGCTGTGTATATTTGTATGCGGACAGCAGAATATCGGAGAAATGTGCGACATCCTGGAGGCTAAACCAAGAACATGCCTCCGTATTTTGGGTTGAAGTGTATCACAAGAATAAAACTCTTAACAATCACTGCCACGAAACCCTCAATATATTTAGATTTACGTTGCAGACGGAAATGTGGATGTGAGAAGGATTTAAAGCGATATCTGCTGTCATGAATTCTGCAGTGCAAGAAATAATTCCAGCATTGAGCTACTGTGAGTTAATTGATATTCAAACAAGCTAGTTTTATATTAAGCAGCACTACCTACTCAGCCTGCTAGGTATCCATGCCACCAGACGGCCGTAATCAGCAGAGAAACAAAAACTAAAAAATATATACATACATTGCAGATACATACTCTATCCAGGCGTGAGAAAGTGGTGTGTAACTCGTAATTTGTGCCTTTAATTGACGGGCAGAGCTGGTATGCTTCTGCAGAGAAATAGTTGTTCATTAGAACAGAATACATTTGTTTAATTCTAATGAGGATCCCTTTCTGCTTTAACAGCCTTGATACAAGTTGTCCGATTTGATTCTCTTTCGCTTTGGGGCAATGCGTCTCAGTAATACTTAACTGGGACCGGAGAGAAATTAAACCTGGGTACAAGTCTAGGTAATACGGACACAGCTGGAGACACTGTGCTGTAACAGTGGAAGAATGGGTGTATAAAACATCTCTGTCGGTAGCTTAGTCGGTTGAGGCACTAAGCTACAAGCCGGAAGGTCGCGGTATCAGTTCTCGATGTGTTGGGGTTTTCCAATTGATCTAATCCTTCCAGCCGCACTATGGCCCTGGGGTGGACTCAGCCTCTAACAGAAATTAGTAACAGGAATCTTCCTGGGGTTAAAGGGCGGCAGATGCGTAAGGTTGACAACCATACCGCCACCTGTGAGCCGATATTCTAGAAAATGTGGGGGCCTCAACGTCCTACAATCCTATGGGCCTCAATGGCCTGTTACAGGGATAGCTTCATCTTTTTAGGAACGAATAAGTCATCATGTTCCTTTTTTCCTATTTCTGCTATCATTAAAATGCTTCTTGAATGCTTGGTTTAGGTTATCGCTTCTTCCAGCATCATTAATTTTTATGTCCTCCTCCATCTTCTTCTTGCTGGTGTCATGCAGTTTCTTCCATTAGAGTTTTAAGTAAAAGCATGTAAAAGGATACCAAATTTTTTCACTATTACTAAACATTTCTTACATTTTCATCTACTGGTTTACAACGCCTCCTAATAGAGTGTAAGTCCATCGACGTTTCGGAGGAAAGTTTTGGTACCTTCTTCTAGGTCGAAGAGTAAGCCAAGCAAAAAACCAGCATGCAGGCGAAAAACAGCTGCTCTTCGATCCTTAAGATACAGGCGAAACGTAGGTTTTCTACTGAAGTACATGGCGTTAGAAACCAGAAGATCACACTCTCCATAGCCATCGCTGTGAGGACCTCATATCGATAAATTCTTCCATTTATTTCTGTTTGCAACGATTTCTTAAAGAGATTAAAACATATCCAATTCTCTTCTTGTGTCTTTGTTTCGAACGCCCTCGAACTCTTAAACCTTGGATATCTCTCGGTTATAAGTATCCTACTTCACATTGAGATCATGTTATTAATGAAAATATGCCGCTATTAGGCTCTTAACAGCGTAATACATCTATGAAACGTAGTCTCTCACTATGAACAGATGTGTGATATATTTTAGATTGGACAGTTCAGAGAAAAGTTCAGATGAAAAAAAAAAGGAATTAACGGTAAGAGGCAGAAAAATAACGTAACGTGCCATAAATTTTACAATAAGTTAAATATTATCCGGTTAAAGATCTGATCTTTCAGATCAGATATTCCATGGTCCGGGACCATCTGTGGTAAGACAAGAGTTTAGTTTGCCAGATGGTCCCTCGGTATGGCTTCAGTAGAAGCAGTAAACAGCGGCGTTTTTGGCAGTGCGTATAAGCGAAATATGGTAAATCAGATATTAAAGTTGGTGACAATAAGATGATTGACTTTTTGTACATTATCCATTGTTGTGTTATTATATAAACCAGCGTTTCAAACACTGCACTCTACCTCCGTCCTCAGGTAAAAAGCTTACTCAGTTTGACACAATCGATAGAGCTAGTCCCTACTGCTGGACACCAGAACCAACACAAGATAGCATATATAAACTAAATTCATTCATTTATCAGTAATCTGTCAGACGACAGGTCCACAGTCTCTTCCAAAACAGTTCCTCCACTTAATGCGACCTTCTGTTTTTGGAAAGAGACTATCCAGGAAAAGTGATAATGTGGTAGTTTTTCCATTTGCTTTCCACATCGCAGTACAACAGCCGTTCAAACCACTCTGGTCACGCCTGTTGCTATACGAACTTGAACCATCTTGAGCATCATTTGCTCTGTGCTTCAAGTCGCTGCTGATGACGCTGCTTCCGGCATCAGTTTTTGGTTTTTGGTGTCTCTCTTCGTCTGATGCCTACCCTTTGACCTGTCCAGCAAGGGAGGCCCTGCCGAATACATCATAAAAAATCTGAGGATTCCGACAAACGACAGTCCCGTCATCTCGTCAGAGAGGGCGCCCCACATGGACAGGACGGTAAATGTCAAACAGGTACTAATATCTGATCATCAGCCCCAGATGGAGCTCGACATCAAAACAGGCTGACAGACCGTCAGTCGCAATGTGATTTTGACTAAAAATCTGTGGGAGTTACGACCCCATCCCCACCTCAAGGAGGGGGGAAGTCCAGTCTCCAAAACGTTTAAATAACAGTACGATAATGGGTAGTGTCCAAAAAAAGTCAATAATTGTCAAAAAATATACCTTGTCACGCGTGTGAATGCGTTAAAATTGTGTAACAACCCCAACATATCACTTATGACGGTTTATTTAGGTAAAAAGTAAAGCTATTCCTATAACATGCCGTGAAGGCTCTTGCCCCTCAGAGTCCCGGAAGTCCATCCAGTAAAAAGTGAAGTTGTCCCTGTACTCAATTAATTTAGCAATACGCCACGAAGACGTATTGGGGTGTGGTTGTATAGATCCACGTTTTCTTGACCTCGGCACTAGTTGGAAATGAGTGGTCAGCTTCACGACCTGGGCGCTTTATCCTCCGGTACCCATTGCAGAGAAGCCGGGATAGAGTAGTCGGTATAGCGACTGGCTACCGCCTGGACGACCGAGAGGTCGAAGTTCGAGTCCCGGTACGTTCAAGAATTTTCTCTTTCCCACGTCGTCCATACCGGCTCTGGAGTCCACCCAACCTCCTATCCAATGGGTACCCGGGGTAAAGTGGCCGGGGCGTGAAGCTGACCACTCACCTTCAGCTAGTGCCAACGTCAAGAAAATGTGGATCTATAATCCACTTCCCCACACGCCTGCATGGAGTAGTGCTTATAATGAGTTAAGCACAGGGACAACTTTTACCCATTGAAGAGAAAAGCCGGTCTGGACAAAAAGGAGAAGAGAAAATTTTTGACCCTACCGAGGCTCAAACTCCGTCTTAATTCCGACTTGATTGAACCCACACTGTTCAGACTTCTGTTGCGAACTTCTGTGGTGAAAGTGACCAACTATCTCGTCCGTAGCAAAGGCTTTCTTCAGTAACTGAAAAACTATCAACTATTTTAGATGTCTTCAACTTATGTTGCCTTTCTCAATTTAGATATTTTCATAGTTGGGTTGAAATGGAAACCAACTATTGAGATGTGCATGTCCCCGCCTCAGGTACTTCCCATCTTGGCTTTGCGCACTGTGTGTGTAACACAGCTGACCTGACCTTTGCGTCACACGCCGCTCGCTTTCACCACTTGTGTCTGCTTGACCTGTTTGTGCCCCCGCGTTGGAAACTACCTCACTGGCTGCTTTCAAGTCACTTCACTTCAGAAATATTTCATATAACTCCGCCTATCTTATTGTTCGTAAGTTTACTTGCTGATCTCAAATTGGGAGGCCCAGGTTCGATTCCTCCAAGAGCATCAGTTACTTCATGTCAAGGCCATGTGATAGGTAACATTGGTGGTTAGTTATCGAAGGTTCTGTTTCGATACCAGCTCAGTGCATGATGGATTTAGAGTGGATAAAGTAGCAAAGGCTGAACATAGTGGCTGTGTTCGTGGGTTCGAATCCCATTCGAGGCATGGATTCCTGTGTGCCCTTATATTGTGTTTGTATTGTCGTGTGTGTAGGTGTGCTAATCACTGAACCACTATATAATTTAACAATTGTATGAACCAGGGTGGTGCAGGGAAACTTACGGTACTAATACCTGTTGTTAAGTGCATTTGGAATTCCCACCGGCATTTGAATACCAGAAGTATGGCGAAAATAGAATATTTAAAGTTTCTAGTGATGGCGTAACGGTCTACGTCACTAACTAATGATGACACATTCTTGTTCCTATTGCGGATGTACTTTACCAGAGAATTATCCTAATATTCAAAAGGGACCGAATTTGATACCAGTCGTCCCCAGTAATCATACACACTAAATTCCGTCTGCTTGTTTGCACTCAAAAACTACGCAGGTCTCCACATAAAATTTGTCGTCATGTATGTGCCTCTAACGGAGGACGTAGTTACTTCTGTATCTGACAGATGGCAGCTCTGATGTGCCATTCGATAACACATGCGCATACTTTCTCGTGTGTAATTATAAAAGCCAATGTTTATGCATTATGTTTGCTTGCTCTCGATCTCGAAGAAAACGTTCAAACAACATAAACAGAGCAAGTCTAATATTTTTTTTATTCTCCTGAAGAGATACGTTACGTCGATATCTACCCGAACGAATGAACGTAAAGGAGATGAAGGAGAGGGGATAGAATGACAATGGGACAGACAATTATAAGGAGTGGAATATATATATGTGTGTGAAGAAAAGGAGATCGGCCCTCCGTTGCATTTTAAACGTAATTATACTATTATTACAAACAAAAAGGAACAAAAAAATTCCGTGGCCTATAGGCCGCAAGCGAAGTATACCGACCGAGGGACCGCCGCTTGTCGGCGAAGTTAGTGCCAATTTTTGCGGATAGAGTGTGCCGCGTGGTCAGAGCAACGAATTTTCAAGGCGGTTAATCTCGGTTTTCTAGACCGGGGCAGCCATTTCCTTGGAATATCTCCTCAATTATTCTCACGAGGCTAGTGGACCCCGTTCCAGAAAATCTTGCAGCGCCGGAAATCGAACCAAGGACCTCTGGATCTGTAGCCAGGAACTCTGACTACTAGACCACAGAGGGGGTCATTATACTATTATTACAATTAAAAATGGTAATAAAGCTTTCAGAACTTAGAATAACAATTAATATTTTGAATTGTTTCATTTTTGGTCCGTTGAGGGCAATTTTCAGACGGAATGCAAGAGTTGTACGTGCATTCAATGCTACTAGAAAGTGTTGTGCTTTTACACTTCGACACCTGTAACAGCGTCCACGCAGCTTACATAGTGTGTACATTAAACAACGCCAGTGTTTTCATGTGCTTGTAATACGTGCCTCTGATGATGGTTTCTCTTGAACCGAAACATGTAACGCAAGTGAGATAAATAAGTGACCTAAAAANATTATAAAATTATTACAATTAAAAATGGTAATAAAGCTTTCAGAACTTAGAATAACAATTAATATTTTGAATTGTTTCATTTTTGGTCCGTTGAGGGCAATTTTCAGACGGAATGCAAGAGTTGTACGTGCATTCAATGCTACTAGAAAGTGTTGTGCTTTTACACTTCGACACCTGTAACAGCGTCCACGCAGCTTACATAGTGTGTACATTAAACAACGCCAGTGTTTTCATGTGCTTGTAATACGTGCCTCTGATGATGGTTTCTCTTGAACCGAAACATGTAACGCAAGTGAGATAAATAAGTGACCTAAAAACATTGTTACACTCGACGGATTTTTCATTGACAATTTGTAACAATTAATAACCTGCTGACACCCTGTATAGCTGCATGAACGTACGTGCGCCTCGTTAAAGTCTGAAAGGTTGGATGGATTTTATTCTTATTCGCAATTAAATAGTCACTGGTCGGTGTCCTGTGACTGAAGACAATCCAGCTCCTAAAATAGGGGGCCATCAAATAAAACGCAAATAGCAAAATAGATATTTTCTACCAAAAGTCCCCAACAATTTTGACTTAATTCCGGTATTTTGTGGATCACATATCCGTCAATGAAGCTCCATAGCTGGTGTCTTCAGGAAAATAACGCCGATTTTTCAGCAAATGGCTCTACTGATCAGATGGTTTCACTCTTATCCGGTATCTAGCAAGCGACATGGTCTAACGAACAACAACGATTTCGTTTCCAAGGTAACGTAAACAAGATAAGGTCGCGCCATAGCTCAAGCGGTTAGACGCTGGCTTCCCACCGCGGCGGGTTTGGTCAAGTGGGATTTGTGGTGGACAAATTGGCGCTGGGGTAGGTTTTCTCCGAGTACTTCGGTTTCCCCTGCCAATCTTCATTCCACCAAATTCTCCATCATCATAATCATCCGGGGTAGGTACGAGTAATATAGACCAATCATTGGCCGCCGTGTCCAGTAGACCCAACTGGACTCCACCTCCACCATGCGAATTAAATTAAAATTAACATAAACAAGTTCCACTATATATGAGAGAATACGAGTAATGTTCTTTTCTTGTGGTTTTTTAATCCTAGTCTCTCGCAACACCTGAAGAACATAAGACTGAGGGTGTTTGATAGGGGAATATTTGGACTTAAGGTGAAGGAAGTGACAGGAAACTGGAGAAATCTACATTATGAGGAGCTTCATAGTTTGAATTCCTTTACAGCTTTTAGGATGATCAAATTAAGAGGGATAAGATCAGTGGGGCGTGGAGGACATAAGGTAGGAAAGCGAAATACACAAAAAGTTTTGGTAAGAAAACCTTAACGAAAGATATCACATGGAAGACATAAGCGTAAATATGAGGATGCACTGGGTCCATGTGGATCAAGGTAAGGGGAAGTGGCAGGTTCCTGCGAAGAGTATTCACTGTAATATGCGCGTGCGCGACAGCACACCGACTCTTCCACTACCGCGCACTTTTATTGGTTAATATATATTCAATTTGAATTAATAAAAGAAACAAAATTGAATTGAAAAATTCAAAAAAGTAAATTACAATTCTTTGTTATTTTTGGGAATTTATATAATTCATGTCTGTTATCGAATTTTTTCGAAAATCGTTGCTCCCCATCCAACATGTTGCCCAAGTCAATCCAATAGCTGCTCAGAAGACATTATGGCTTGTGCACTTGAATCCACGGCTTAGAGGGAACACTGCCTCTCAACACGATAATGAGTTTTTGGGTCCCATAAATTCTAGGAATATCCTGCCTGCCTGAAAAACTATTAGCTTCTGAAGAAGTTTGTTTCAATGACTTAGTTCAGTTACTTTGGTATTGAATGTTGCGTTCAGTGTCGACTGCCAGTTACATCCTCTAACAGGAATGAGAACCAGGAATCTTCCTGGGGATAAAATGGGCGGCCGGAGCGTAAGGCGGACAACCTCAGCGACATTTGTGAGCTGACTGTCTACAAAATGTGGGAGCCTCGACGTCTCACAACCCTATGAGCCTTCACGGCCGGTTATAGGGATGACTTGGCGTGTAAGGCTGGCAACCTCACCGCCATCTGTGAATTGACTGAATAGAAAATGTGGGACCATCAACGTCTCACAACCCTATGGGGCTCCACGGCCTATTACATGGATAGCTTTACTTTTACCTTTATTGTATAGAAATTATGGACTCCATTAGTCGAGATGTTTGCGTTGCAATGTAAGGCAACAGAGAGTACATGCGTACTTTCATTGAAGCCAGAAAAATGCAACTTCAAAATAAACTTGACGCGCAAGTTTTCTTTTTCTCGTTTTGGACAACACGATGATGGTGACGTCACGTACTTCGCAGCATCGCATCGTGTCTCTTGTGAAGACAGCAAATCTCTGTTTCTGTTAGAGGCTGAGTAGATCCCAGGGCCATAGTGCGACTGAAAGGATTAGGCATTTTGAAAAAAAAAAAAAAACCCACCTCATCGGGATTCGATCCCGCGACCTTCCGGCTTGTAGCATAGTGCCTCAACCAACTACGTTAACGCGTGCTCCCTTTAAACACATATTTTTATTAATGAATGTATGTATAAGGGGTGGGCCTTCTTCGCCCTTGCACCGCAACCAGAGTGATCTATTGTGCCTGTATTTTTATTAATATTTAATACATTATTTTTAGCCCATTTTGAAAAACTAAATTATTATGAGATCACACCGCTGTCTGTATTTCTATATGTCCGTGTAAACCCCGTATTTTTTCGTTTTCAATGCGGTCCGTACCGTATCAAAAGAAAATATGTGATTAGTTCTTTCCAGAACGTTCTGATTATGTTATCTTTCCACAATCTTGGAGGGGAAGATTCCTGACATGGCCCCATTTGCCGTCTCTCATGCTCAGAAAAGGAACTTCACACACATTCGTTCCCCATTCACACACTCTCAACATTCACGTATTCTCATGAAGTCATCTTCTCTAAAATACTGAAACTGAACCGAGGCGAACGCATGGCCGTCAGAACTTTCCATGCTATCATCATTTCAGTGACCACGCAGGGTAACTGAGAGACAAGTTCCGACCAGCTGAGGCGAGTTTTGTTCATCAACAAGTTTTATTGGGTGCCCGGGGGCTTGCAGGTGTGCTACGCATAGCTATATCTAATTTGTTATTAGCGCCCGCTCTCTTGTTTACCAAACTTGCACGTGGAATCTTCGGGTAAATGTTGTTTCGTATGAGTAATGAAGGAGCTAGCATCATCGTGATTAACACTCTACTTAAATGAGTACACAGAATGTATCGATATGAACATATATCGCTGCGATATGAGCACGTATTTTATCGATATAGGCACATATCTTATCGCTATGAACACACATCGCTGCGATATAAGCACGTATTTTATCGATATAGGCACATATCGTATCGTTATGAACACACATCGCTGCGATATAAGCACGTATTTTATCGATATGAGCACACACTGTGGCGATATAGGAACATATTTTAAGAATATGGATACACATTGTAGCGTAGGTATATGGGTACAGGGTGTATCTATATGGACAAACGTGTAGGGATTGGGCACACATTTCATCGATACATCGACAGTTAGACAACGAGAAGTTCGAAGCCGGAATTATGGAGTGCAATCCGAAAACATCCGGGGGCGGAACCGTGTGTTGAATTTTTGAATGCAGTTCTAACTTCGCGACAAGCGGCGGTCGCTCGGTAGGTACAGTTCGCTTGCGGACTAAAACCACGGAGTTTAGTTTTTAGTTAGTAATATTTTTCTTTCCTGAGCTTTTAACACCGTTGTAAAACGAACACTGCCCATACTCTCTGCATGTACGTGTATGTGTCACGAATATGGTTATTTTCTTCATTAATTGACTAACGTTCATGAAACTATAGAAACCTCGTCTTCTATTTTCAGCTCCATAACCAACATTTCAGCATTCTTGGTTACGCGAGGTTCGAGGTTCGAGCTTCTCACTGCGATGTTTATGAAGATCACTGTCTCTTGCTTCTGACGCCGTGTTGATATTTACTGACGTTCTTCCGAAACAGCAGTAAATATCTATCAGACTAGACGGCGGCACATTCTAAAAGACAACAATCTCCTTCAGTAAATTTTATCATTCTGACAGTATAAAAGAAGATGTAAACTGGCATTCAAGTAAATTACTAGTTTATTTCCTCGTACTGATTACTCGGTAAAATCCCGCCATGTTTCGTTCATACAGGAGTGTATCATATAAAATTAAAACTTTATAATTCATATTGTAACGGATTTGACTAACGAATTGCCAGGCAAAGGCTCCGTAAACACATTCCAAAGCGTAACAATGCAAGCTGTGTTCAGTGGACGAATGCTATAGCTCGTTGCTAAGCAGCAGTCATAGCCAATAAACTAGCTGGGTAGCGATCACGTGACTTGCATTTTCTGTGTGATCTGCGCCACGCAACAGCAGAACTGTGTTTTCTGCGTTGTCCGTGCCGAGGCTATATAATGTGAGTGCGTTTGCAGCTGAGATGAGTTCTAGTTGAGTACCGAGGTTCCAGGGTGACTGAACAAGAAATTGCAAGAGGACTTCAAAGTGATTTCAACTGTTAGTTTCTGTGTTGAGATCCGTTGCCAGGAGACGACTAGTGAAGACTGAGAACCCTATGGGTGTGCAACGGCGAACTGAAAGAGTGTGTGATTAAGTGTGATACAGTGTGATTAAGAGAACTTGTAAACAAAGCGCCAATAAATCCAACTATCCGATCCATAACCCGTTATTTTCGTCACCCCTACCCCCCTACACGTGACAATATATATGAATAAAGGATTTAAAATATCCGGGTGCCACAATTCTTGGGGGTCATAGTATCGGCCATTCTAAGCAAAAGAAGCATATATTTACATTTGTTCTGTTCCGAACGGTTTCCGAGGTAGAGCTTTCACTGCGCAGTTCCAAAACTGTTATTATGTACTGTTTCTAATACCAGTATTTATTGTTCAAATGATAAAGTTGGTACAGTTTACCTGGTACAATACATTTTAGAAAATTTCACAGTCAACATCATGCACTTTGCAACTTGTGTCAGGACATGGCGTGTTGCTTGTCTGTACACTGTACAGTGAAATAGCTCTATCTCGGAAACCGTTCGGAAGAGGACACATGTACATATACACTTCTTCGCTTAGAATGACCGATACTGTGACCTCCCAGAATGTTGACCTTTCCTCCAGGGACACCATGTGCTATAGACATACCTATACGAATCCAGATTTCCTCTCGGATATTTTAAATCGTGTGTGTGTGAACCGTAAATTTTAATTTTAATAAGGTATACCCCCTGAAGATGATCTTATACTAGTGTGACCGAAACATGTCGGAGTTTTAACAGCAGGAACGAACACAAGGAAATAAACTAGACATGCTTAGATGGTAATTTACATCTTATTATAATAAAGGCAGTATTTCAAAGAAACTGAATCAATCAAAATATAAACGAGTGCTTCTGAGGGGAATATCAGGATAAGAGAGAATGTAACAGGAGGTTGGGGAAAATTGCTTAACAAGTAGTTTCCTAGCCTGCACTCATTACAAAGTGTTATTAAGACGATAACAAGCAAAGGAGGATGGGACGACCGAGACATGCAAGTATACGGGTCTAATTATATTCCCCCTCGAACGAGATCACAGCATTGAAAATGTGTTGTATACTTTTTATTATAAATTTGGGTGCTTTATCTTTCGGTGCGGATTCAGATTCATGAGCTAGACGCTCCTGCCTTCAAATCGGGTAGACCCAGAACCCACAAGTTCATTTTAACTTTGTGTTGCCAATAGAAGGGTAATGCTTGCTACCATTCATTCCAGAACCTTTTGTCTTCTCGTCAGTTGTCCAAACACATAAAAAGTAGAATATACAAAACTATAATTTCGCCTGTGGTTCTGTATGGGTGTGAAACTTGGTCTCTGACATTAAGGGAGGAACATAGACTGAGGGTGTTTGAGAACAGGGTCCTGAGAAAATTTGGACCGAAGAGGGATGAAGTGACAGGAGGTTGGAGAAGACTACATAATGAGGAGCTTCATAACTTGTACTCTTCTCCAAGTATAATTAGAATGATCAAGTCAAGGAGGATGAGGTGGGCAGGTCGTGTAGCACGAATGGGGGAGACGAGGAATGCGTATAGGATATTGGTGGGAAAGCCAGAAGGAAAGAGACCACAAGGAAGACCAAGGCATAGGTGGGTGGACAATATTAGAATGGATCTTAGAGAGATAGGATGGGATGGTATGGATTGGATAGATCTGACTCAGGATAGGGACCAGTGGAGGGCTCTTGTGAACACGGTAATGAACCTTCGGGTTCCATAAAATGCTGGGAAATTCTTGAGTAGCTGCAGAATTGGCGGCTCCTCCAGAAGGGCTCAGCTACATGAGTAAGTAAGTAAGTAAGTTGCTGATAGAATCACTATGTTGATGAAGATATAAAACAAGTTCACTTTGGCTTTTTTTTTAATTCGCATAGTGGGGGGTGGAGTCCAGTTGGGTCCACTCGGCACGGCGGCCACTGATTGGCCTATTGTACCTGCCCCCGGTGATTATGATGATGGAGAATTTGGTGGAATGAAGATTGGCAAGGGAAACCGAAGTACTCGGATAGAGCCTACCCCAGCGCCACTTTGTCCACCACAAATCCTACTTGACCAGACCTGGGTTTGAACCCGGGCCGCCGCGGTGGGAAGCCAGCGTCCAACAGCTTGAGCTATAGCGCGGCCTCACTTTGGCTTACAAAAATAACCGAATACAACCTTGAAGTTTCCATTTTAATTATAATGCACATATGAAACATATTCGCTTGGTTCAAGGCAGGCCACAACAATGGTAAAGGAATGCCGATATTCGAATTATTATTTCTAGGCCTGAAGGAGCCTTGGATGTGATTTATGTAAGTTTCATTCGAGGTGTCCGATTGAGGGCATACACACCAAGCGAATTAGAAAGTGCTTAAAATAGAAATCATGTGGTATAATTGCCCAGTTACAGCTATACAGACTATATTTAAAATCACTGCCTATGTAAATTTGATGAAGTCTCCTTTCAGTGATTGACGAGACATTTAGAACGCAGTGATCACATTACGCGATAAGATAGTCGAATAATTGTTGTCTTAAACATGTTTTGATGTTTATAAACAAGTTTATCGGATATCCTTGTTAGCTGCAAATTCTGACTGCGTTTTCACTTACACAGCTTGGATTTTTAAGTTTATAAGCACCGTTTATCCATACATGACGGGGTCATATGAATACTGAAACGATCCATTACGTTCTGTAAACGGAGGACCATGTTTTGACTACCTGAAGAACTGATAAGCGCATTATCACAACAGGCACTACACGTTCACATCAGCTGATGAGTGAGCAATGCATGGAATGTGAGAAACAGGTAGACTGGCCTCACAACTAATTACTCGGGCAGTGACGTTTGTGGTTCATTTTAATTTTATAATAATTTTTAACGATTTTATAGTAATTTCATAAAGTTTCATACTCTTACACACATGCCTTTAAATTTAAGCACAACAGGAAACATGAGAACATTACTTACTCATTGAGCTGAGCCCTTCTGGAGGAGCCGCCAATTCTGCAGCTACTCAAGAATTTCCCAGCATTTTATGGAACCCGAAGGTTCATTACCGTGTTCACAAGAGCCCTCCACTGGTCCCTATCCCTACTCAGATCTATCCAATCCATACCATCCCATCCTATCTCTCTAAGATCCATTCTAATATTGTCCATCCACCTATGCCTTGGTCTTCCTTGTGTGTCTCTTTCCTTCTGGAACATGAGAACATATTTATCAATATTTAAGACTGTAAAAGAACTGTCTTCATTTAACGGCAGAGTTACTGTTTCTGTACTCTTGCTGATATGGGTTTTTAGAAGCATCCACTAAGGAACCCAGCGACCTTCGGGCAGTGAGGGGAGGCTCTACCTGGTGGCCCGAACTGCTTTGATCTGGGTAAGAGGCAAGTAGGCTGACAACAGGAGATTTTTACACGCTAAATATTGGAATGGCCACTAATAATTATTAAAACTTCTTTTTATCTTTCTACCGAGTCTCTTCAGGTTTGTGATAAGTTACAGTACCGAAAACGGACCATATCCGGTTTGTTGATGGCCGTAAGAAGCAGCCTCATCTTTTTAATAAATGGAAGGGAGTGTTATATCGCCGAGAGAAGTTCATTGCTACTACCTAACTCAAATATATTATAGCGTGTACAGCCGTTGCTATGCAACTGGCGTGAGATAAGACGAATAAACGGTGACTGTTCCTAGGCAACTGCTGAATGAACACCCTCCCGCGGCAACGAATACGCAAGCTACAACAGAAAACGGCGTTTTTAATGTGGTCCGTGCCGAGAAGTTTTAACCAGGACAGTTGGAGCAATAAGTCAGTTTAGGAGACTTGAACTTGGTGGTGGTCAAGTTTACGACCGTTCAAGTGACTAACTTGCCATTGTAGCATAAGATACGTAAGATGAGCATGATCTGTTTTGCAGAGCCTGAATTGACAGAGGACTTGTATGCAGTGCAAAAGCAAGAACTTTCAGTAGCATGCTCTAAGTGCGATACGTACATTTCATGAAAGGCCAAGCATATTCATAAGAGACAAACCCAACTTCTCGTCAGATAGGATGTTACATAAAGGCTATTACCGCAAGGGTTCGATTAAAAAAAAAAGCTATGGTCGTGAGCTTCAAGAGGTTGATGTCAAGATGAATGTCTGGCGGTAGACAGCCAGTCGTGAAGTAACTCTGACTTTGACTCTGAGTCAGTCGAGAATTGAGTTATGCAAGGGAGGCTGAGAAGAAATTGAGCTGCAATTAAGTTGACATTTAAGTTGTGGGACATTCGCCGGACAGTAACAATGTGAGCACAGATGCTTAAGAATCTTCACTATCAGAAGCCGTTGCCAGGGAACGGTTAGTGAAGACACAGCAAGCTGGAAAGAGGCTTAGCGGGTGTAGTGATTTGTGAATTGTGGAGATCAGCGGCGGCGCTTTAACTGCTTGTGGTTCCGAGTCATATATTAAAAAAGTGATGAATAAATCCATTCTCCAATCCAAACCACTTATACAGTCACACACACACGTGACAATATTAAAGTTGGATGCCACTGGTATCGAAAACTGTATAAGCGTAAATAATAGGATGATTAATGAATGTGGAATTACGTACATTAGAAATTTCTGCATTACTTGTTGAATTTACAGGAATTCTTCGAAATTAAATCCTATGTGTCGAAATTGACTGAGAAGTTTAAATCTGAAAATTCCCATTAATGCGAGAGAATATATAAGGTCAACTGAATTTTGGCCCACTCAGTATTACACANCCGATCTGATCCTTCCAGCCGCACTATGGCCCTGGGGTCGACTCAGCCTCTAACAGAAATCAGTACCAGGAATATTCCTGGGGGTAAAGAGCGGCCGGCGCGTAAGACTGATAACCTTACCGCCATCTGTGAGTCGATTGTCTAGAAAATTGGGGAACCTCGACGTCTCACAACCCCATGGGCCTCCAGGGCCAGTTACAAAGACAGCTTTACCTTTTACCTTTCCATATTTAGAAGAAATAAAAGGATGCTTATGCTATGTCTGTGCATCCGTCCGTCTTTCTGTGTATCCCCCACTAATGTTTGAGGTTTATGGGGCTTATGATACCATATGATGCTTATGATGCTGTTTATCAGTCTGTGTCTGTGTGTCCCCTTAATTTGTATGTAAGATCGCCTTTCTGTGTCTGTGTCTCTTCCTATATTTTTGTTCTCTATGCAGTCCGTGTCGCATCAAAGGAAAGTAGGTAATTAGTTCTTCCTAGAACCTCTGCCTTCTATTTTTTTCTGTCTGATACAGCCCTTGGAGCCGGGATAGCATAATCGGTACAGCGACTGGCTACGGGCTGGATTATCGATGAGTCGGAGTTCGAGTCCCGGTAGGGTTAAGAATTTTCTCTTCTTCACGTCTTCCAGACCGACTCTAGGGCCCGCCCATTCTCCTATTCAATGGGTGCCGGAGGATCTTCCCCCGGGGGTAAAGCGGTAGGGGCGTGAAGCTAATCATTCATCTCCAGTTAGTGCCGAGGTCAAGAAAATATGGATCTATACATCCACTTCCAAATACGTCTTCATGACGCAGTGCTTTACATCATACAGACCTAAGTTGTTTTCTACCTTTCAGTACAATATCAAATTATTTTCTTGTAAATCTGCTTTTAGCTTATGCATGCGACATAGAAACGTCTGTAGGTTAAGCGGGATGTGAAGCCGTGGCAGTGGGGCCCAGTTCAGTGTGACTGAGTGGGGCACACTTTGTTATATATTTCGGAGTACATTCGAGGCCTGGAACAGAAAGCGCTCCTTCAGAAAAGTGAGCTCTATGTTCAGCCAAGCCTCGGTTGGAGCGCATGGCTTGAATGACAGAGAATTTCACGCAAACCTTCGTCTCAGTGAGGGTTAAAAGGGGAAGAGAGAAATAGACGATTATGTGAAAGTGACAGCAGGTAAGCTTTATAGGCGTAAAATTTTGAATTTCAACGCCTGTCGGGAAGATAAATGAAAATTAAATTATTATGTATACAGAAGCACGGCAGTAGGTAAGCTCACCACATTTCATACGGAAAAAAAAATATCTAAGGGGGTCCAATTGAGATATTACCTGGATACAAATGAAAATCACAGTTCTGAGAAACGTAAAAAAAAAGTTACACCAATTTTGTTGGTTAGTCAGTTCTTTATGGGTTGCTACGATTAATATAGGACTATACGTAATAGAATTAAGAAAAAGAATTATTATCCCTGCATTTTTATTTTTTCATTTCTAAAATGAGATAAGTCTAGCGGTCAGAATTCCTGGCTTCGATTACCGGCGCTACCAGATTTTCTGAGGAGTACTGGGTCTGGAACGGGGTTCACTCAGCCTCGTGAGGGTAATTGAGGAGCTATTTCAAGGAAATAGAGGCTACGGTCTAGAAAACAGAGATTAACGGCCGTGGGGATTCGTTGCGCTGACCACGCGACACTCTCTATCTGCTAAAGTTGGCACTAACTTCGCCGACAAGCGGCGGTCGCTCGGTCGGTATAGTTCGCATACGGACTGAAACCACGGAGTTTTATTTTAGAAGTATAGAGCAAATTAAAAAAAAAAACAATACACAGGGAATTGAGCATTTGAGAAAATGAGAATTTTTGATGTTACATATGAAGGGGCTCATGTGCAGTGAACAGGGTCATCTTTACCTTTTAAAAGATGCAAATTGCTTCGTTTTATCTTGTGTTTTGTTTGTTTTTCCTTAATCTACTCATGTACATTTTGTCATTGGCTTCTACATTATTGAAGTTAAAGCTACTCCTGTAACAGGCCGCGGAGGCCCATAGGATTGTGAGATGCTGAGGTTCCCACATTTTCCAGACAATCGGCTCACAGATGGCCATGAGGTTGTCAGCCTTACGCGCCGGTCGCCTATTACTCGCCAGAAAAATTCCTGGTACTCATTTCTGTTAGAGGCTCAGTCGACTCCAGGGCAATAGTGCGGCTGGAAGGATTAAGCCAATTTTGAAAAATCCAATGACCTCATCGGGGCTTGAACCCGCGACCAACTGGCTTGTAACATAGTGCCTCAACCAACTACGCTAACGCTTGCCCACCTACGTTACTGAGTCATGCATCAATGGCTCTACAGCCCTTTGTTGGGCCCTGGGCCTCTTCTCCATTTTCGTAATCTTTTCTACATATACGGTAGGATTCGTTGGATGAGTGATCAGCCCGTCGCAAGGCCGCTACCTACACACAGGACAACACAAACACAGAATAAACGTACATGCAAACATCCATGCCTCGAGTGGGATTCGAACCCACGATCCCAGTGTTCGAGCTAGCGAAGATATTTTATGCCTTAGACCGAGCGGCCACTGTTTTCGGCACGTTATTGAGTAACGTAACGTAACAATAACGTAAGGTGCTGTTATCCCTGTGCTTAATTAAGTACCATACCATTAAGACGTATGGCGGAGTGGAGGTATGGCGCTACCATTTTTGACATCGGCACAAGGTGGTCAGTGAAGAGTTTCACGCCCCTGCCGCGTTATCACCGGGGAATACGACCGTGGTACCCGTTGGATAGGAGGCCGAGTAGGACCCAGAGCCTGTGTGGACGCTGTGGAGAACAGAAACATCTTTTGCCTCTTGCCGGGAATCGAATCCCGGTCCTTCAATTGTAGCCCGCCGCTATATTAACTGAATACTGCGTTTCTCATAATGACCGAATTAAATTAAATTGAATTATACTGAAATGGACCCAATAGGACGTCAGTTTTCGCGATGTGTGATCATTACAAATTAAAATTTCCACCTGACCTTGGAATAAATGTAGTGCTATCATGAAGAAAGAAACATGTTCGGTGTATGGAGAGCTCCAACGTCATTCTCACGCCGGGTACGCGCACTTGTCAAGGGGGAAATTCGGTTTTATGACCAGGCTACAAATGGTTGTACATGAATGCAAGCTTACATCCCGTCGTATCGAGCCGTACGGATGGGACCCCTCTGGGAAATAAAACGAGATGTAGGACTTGATGTTCTCACAGCGGTGGGACATAACGCCGTGTAGTCCGTTGAAAATTAGCAGACGTTCCGGAGGAAGATATCGCCTCCATTTTCAGGGTCGAATAAGTCGAGCCAGATATCAGCATGAAAGTAGGTGGCAAGCCAAGGGTCTCTTTAAAACATATAAAAAACTCGTGGTTTTAGTCCGCAAGCGAACTATACCGACCGAGCGACCGCCGTTTGTCGGCGAAGTTAGTGCCAACTTTAGCGGATAGAGGGTGTCGCGTGGTCAGCGCAACGACTCCCCACGGCCGTTAATCTCTGTTTTCTAGACCGGAGCCGTTATTTCCTTGAAATATCCCCTCAATTATCCTCGCGAGGCTGAGTGGACCCCGTTCCACACCCACTACTTTTCAGAAAATCTTAGAGCGCTGGGAACGAACCCGGACCTATGGATCTATAGACAGGAACTCTGACCACTAGACCACAGAGGCTGTTCTTTAAAAGAGATATGTCCGTAAATATATCACAGTTCCGGTACGACAGAATATCTGCATTGATTACATGTTTATACTTCAACACCAAATTTTCTCTTCATAGGCTGAGGGTGTTTGAGAACAGCTTGCTGAAGAGAACATGCAGACAGAAGGGTGATGTAATAGTAGGATTTGAAAGAAGCTGCATAATGATCAGGTCCATAACTTGTGCCCCTGGCCAAATATAAGATCAAGTCATGGAGGATATTACGGGCAGGGCAAGTTGCACTCATGGGAGAGGACTGCGTACGGAATTTGGATAGAAAAATCTGATTAAAATAGATGACTAAGAACAGCTAAAATTAGTTGAAAATATAATATTAAAATGGATGATACAGAAGCAGGAATGGAGTTATGAACTAGATTAATCTTGTTCAGGACAGAGACCAATGGCGCGCTCTTGTGAACACGATAATGAACCTTCGGGCTCCATATAATGCCGGGAATTTATGGAGTCGCTGAGCAACTGTCGGATTCTTAAGTACTGGTCTGCATAGAGATAGTTAGTTGGTTTATTAGTTACATATAAGTTTTATCAGCAAGAAACAGAGCCTCATTTCATAGGCAAGATATGAACATGGAATCCCCACCCCCTTCATCTACAACTTCACACAAAAGTCAACAATTTTCGACTATCTGGATTGCAAAATTAAAATTAAAATTGTACCAAGGCAATTGTACTTGTGCTTATATTGCCACGATTTGGAATGTCTGTGCGTGAATCATAGACGGGGTTTCGGACTGGATGATTGGATTTATTGCACCTTACACATTCACACAACTCGGGATTACAGGCAACACAACGCTATCGCTATTCTACACATTTTCATCTCATCATTGCAGACTCACTAGGATTCTCAGTCTTCATAAGTCGTATCCTGGCAACGGATTTATAAGAGTCATTGTCATTCCAATTCCAAGCTCATAACCTGGTATACCGGCGCCTCGAACACTACTCAATTCTCTGCTACTCCTGTAGAACACTTCTTTATAACCATGTCGCACGAAACAGGCAGAACACAGCCTCTTTTGTTAAGGTTATGTATTTACTGATCCGTTGCGTAGCAATGGACGTCACATTGTTGAGCGCGTTTGCTTCCGTGGGAATGTGTTTACCGAGTCGATGCCTAGCAATGGGTCTATATGTCAAAATATGTTGATTTGTTTAGGCACTGTCACTCAAGCAACAAAACATTTCAAACACGAATAGCCCCGCGTTAGCAGAATGGGTATATTAGAAAGATAAATTTAACGTTAAATTGAAATGTGATGTTGTTTACAAAGCGTTCTCAATTCCTCTTAAACCTACAGTGAATATTTCAACATAGAATTACTTGGAAGTTACTCTGCTATCTGCTGAGTTACTTTACTCAAATCACTGTTAAATAAGAATTTTAACATCAACAAGAAGCATAAATATTAGTTCATTATAGAATACACTTACTTAACAGATCCACAAATACTGCAAATCATCTTTGACAGTAATTTAGTTTAGGTTTAACCAACAGCTAATATAGTTTCAAGGTAACCGTTACATAATCGGGCAAGAAATTACGTTCTCAAAGAGCGTGTCTTGCAAGCAATGCCATTTCCTCGTCAAGCAATTGTTCTATACATTCCTAATCCTATAAAACATAATGGTTACTGCATGAACCACCTACTTTAACATTAAAACAAATCTGTATTTATCCAGTAGAATATATCTATGGGTTCTATAAGTTTAAACAAGCCGCTCACAGTGGCCGCGCGGTCTTAGGCATAAACTGTCTTCGTTCGCTCGAACGTTGTGGGTTCGAACCCCACCCAAGGTAAGGATGTCTGTATTGTGTGCGTTCATTCTGTGTGTAGATATAGGCCTTAGGACAGGCTGATCTCCCATCCAAGGAGTCCTACTGACTGAGTATAAGATCAAGAAACTGAAAAAGTGGATGTATAGATCCACGTTTTCTTGACCTCGGCACTACTTGGAGGTGAGTGGTCAGCTTCACGCCCTAGCCGCTTTACCCCCTAGGAAAGAGCCCCAAGTACCAATTCGATGAGAGGCTGGGTGGCTCCCAGAGCCACGTGGAGAAGAAAAAATTCTTTCCCCAATTGAGAATCGAACTCCGACCCCTCGTTCATCCACTCCGTAGCCAGTCACTCCACCGACCGAGCTATTGCGGCTCCCACTCATCTGAATAAGTACTTAAAATTCTGGACTCTTCACAATAAGTACTTGAGTATGGATTTTATCACGTCATTTATAATTCCTTTTGGCGAATGCGTCCGTTAAACATACATTGTATACTTTCATAAACTTGTTAAATATTATTTATATGAATTAAGGCTTCAAAAGGATTAATGACGCTATATAAAGGTCACTAAAACTTCCCGAATATGTTTCATAAAAATCCATTCAGCGGGTCTTGAGTTGTACTTGCTGCCAAACAGACATGGCGAAGGTAATACACCCATTTCTGCAACTTGCATATTTGTGAATACGATAAAAAGTCCATATATCCCAAACACAAACGTGTATACAAAATTCTATAATGTCATTAAAAAATAAAATAGATGTTCGATGTATGATGCCGAAGACATTTAATTAAATAATTACCTATCTATCTATCTATGGGTCTACAGCCCTTGGATGAGGGATCAGCTCATCTCAATGCCGCTACCTACATACCGAAACAACAAAAACACAAGATAAACGCACACAAATCTCCATGCCTCGAGTGGGATTCGAACCCACGATCCCAGTGTTCGAGCGGGCGAAGACAGTTCATGCCTTAGACCGCGCGGCCACTGACATGGTCTTGTATTACACCCGGTATACAGCACTGAGTAACTTCTCTAGTCTCTGTGAATGCTATTTTGATATATCCAAGTGTGACCGCAGGCTCGCCATACCAAGTACGTGTATGTTGAACCGACACATGGCCTGAGAAAGTTGGTTGTGAGAAGCAGTCAGGTATGATTATGGGGAAGTATATATACGTATGTAGGTTGAACAAGCAATAGAAAGATGGATGTTTCACTTACTCTGAGAAGAGTAGACAGCTGGTCGCCATGCAGCACTTCCCAACCGGTCATGTGTTACGATCATGTCGCAGTCAGTGGCGTGCTGTCAAAAAAACAAAAACAAACAATACAGTAAACTTCGCTCATCAGTACTGCCTTACAAAAGGAGAGACACGCAGAAGAGGGAGCAGACACATCAAACACGTGTTAGAAACGCGATATCTGTTTATAATATAACAACTGAGAAGACTGGAATGAAAGTAAGTCCTTTTCATGTTTTGTAATGTGTTAAGTAAATGGTATGCATGTGGGTGTACGAATGTATGTTCAGACGCGTACAGAGTCAGTCACAGTTACTTTATGACTTGAGGTTTACCGGCAATCATTTCGTCTTGCCGACAAGCCCCTTGAGACTCACGACCAGTAATTTTATTTTCCAACTGAACACTTGCATTTATAGTCCTTATGTAACATCACCTCTGATGAGAAGATTGGTCTGTCGTTTACAATTGCTGCTGGTCGTCGCCAACACAGTCACCCACAAGACATGTACATCTGTGCTCAACGCGAATATACGCGTATATTCTATATAACTAATTTCATGTAGTACTGTTTCATGACAAGCGAAATATGTTAAGCAAGTTAAGAAATTATTCATAATATTAGTTGGGAAACCTGAATAAAACAAGCCCATTTTGGAGATGTAGAAGCAGATGCAAGGATTAATGAAATGGAATACGATGGTGTGAATTGGTTTAATGTGGCTCAACATAGTGACGAGCGTTCCTGTCAGAACGATGTCAAACCTTCGAGGTTTATACGTGGAGATGGAGGTTCTTGAACAGCTGAGCCAATAATAGCTTCCGTATAGGAGCTCTGTTCTTGCGAAAATAAATTTTGCCTGTAGTTTTGTATGAGTGTGAAACCTGCTCCTTGACATTAAGGGAGGGGCATAGACTGAGGGTGTTTGAGAACAGGGTGATGAGGAGAATATTTGGACCGAAGATGGATGAAGTGACAGGAGGTTTGAGAAAACTGCATAATGAGGAGCTTCATAACTTGTACTCTTCTCCAAGTATAATTAGAATGATCAAGTCAAGGTGGATTATATATGCAAGTCATGTAGCACGAATGGGAGAGAAGAGGAACGCATATAAGATGTTGATGGGAAAATCAGAATGGAAGAAACCAATAGCAAGACTTAGACGTAGGTGGGAGGATAATATTAAGTTGGATCTTAGAGAGATAGGATGGGGTACTATGGACTGGATTCGCCCAACTCTTGATATGGACCAGTGGAGGGCTACTGTGAAATAGCAATAAACCTTCAGGTTCCATAAAATGTTGGGAATTTCTTGAACAACTGGCGGCTTCTCAAGAAGAGCTCAGCTCCATGGAGTTAGTTAGTGACAGAAATTTTGCTCTATGAAATTAGTTAAGTGATTTCTATATCACAGTATGTTTCACGATATAATCCATATACAGATTTGAAGATTCTAAAGGGTTCTGACGATCGTGTATACCACTCAGGATTACTGGGGTTTCGGACTTTGTCCGTCGTCCGGTATTCTGAAAGGCTAACTTACTTTCTTGCTCATGGAGCTGAGCCCTTCTTGAGGAGCCGCCAATTCTGCAGCTACTCAAGAATTTCCCATCATATTATGGAACCCGAAGGTTCACTACCGTGTCCACAAGAGCCCTCCAATGGTCCCTATCCTGAGCCAGATCAATCCAATCCATACCGATCAATCCTATCTCTCTAAGATCCATTTTAATATTGGCTAGAAAACACAACGTTTCGGAAATTGGATCTCTTTCCGTGCTCAGACACCTACTGCGTTGGGCCCCTTAGAAAAAGCTAACATCAATCATTGGTACAGAGGGCCAGTGGCTGGGGTAGAGCAGGTAGTTGTCTCCTCCCTCACCTGAGAACGGAAACAGATACAGTTTCTAAACGTTGTATTTTGCAGTTCCTTTTGTTGTTTTTTCTTTTTTGGAACACCGCACGATGGACAAAGTCCGAAAACGCAGTAATTCTGAATATAAGTATGCGTTAGTTCTTGAGATAAATCTCCTCTTAAGATTTATATTTGATCTACACTTTTCAGGTCCTGTTATACACAATTTTGTCTATACGTATATTGTGTAATGAAAGTTTTAATACAGACACCGTATAACAAATTATGCCCTTCATTTTACGTGCGTCTATTCAGAGCGTCTAAAAATGTGAAGTTATTTCGTAGAAAATACCACCAAATTCTAAAACTTCAACACAGGATCAATATACACGCAAGAGAAATCAGCTGTTGAGATAATGGTTGAAGAGCACTATGTTCACCGACGTTTCGGAGGATCATACTACTTCCATCTTCAGGATCGCTGTTTAAGCGAAGAAAATTGCCGGCATAAGCAGAAGGATACTGCAGATACTGAATACTCAAAGGTTGTACAGAGCAGTGTCTAAGCGTGTGAACTTTGTTGGTTATTCGATTCTTTTTCAGAACTTCACAGATAACTGAGATTATTAATGACTAATGTGATAAAGTTGCTGGCCGTCTGATTATTTTACAAAATTATACGAAGACCTGAGTTTATTGGCGTCAAATGTGATTGATTATTACAGCATTCTACGAAACTGTACCAAGATATAAAGTTATACAGCATCTAATGCCATAAGGAAGTTGGTGATTCCACTGTTTTACTAAACTGTATCAGAAGCTGAGTTTATGTAGCGTTCAATGTGTAAAGTTGGTTGGATATATATTTTGAATTACAAGTAATGATGTAAAAGCAGTAACTTGCCTTTTCTGAAGTTTCTAATTAAGATTTATCTTGTACATAGTGAGGTAAATAATAATTATCTTGTAGAGGTTGGGGTAAACAATTACTGTCTTGGACAGATATTTATTTTGGAAAGATTGAGGTAAATAATTTTTATCTTGGAGCGAGGGAGGTAAATAAAATTACAGAGTGAGGTAAATAATTATTATGTTGGACAGAGAATTATTTGTAAAGACTGAGGTAAATAAAATTATGTTAGACAGATTGAGGTATATAATACTTATCTTGGACAGAGTGAAGTAAATAATAATGGACATCACGCTGGTTAACACGCAAATTGACTAACACCGAAAAAGATAAACACGCTTTACGGTTCATGACAGAAGAGGTACATTTCTAACCTCGAGTACTGGGCAAAGTAACTGCTCAGCACGCCACTGACCAGCCAACGGCAGCTGATCCGTCTTTCTTTCACAATCTTCCCAATTATTCAGGGCTAGAAGACGATGTAAGGAGGCTCTCTCCACATGTCTGGAAAACTATGTACACTTGACACTTGTTAGAAGAACCACCTACGATGGAGTTTAACAAGAGGATGGAATCATGAAGACGTGCAGTGCAGCCAACAGACACATCGCCTCAATACA
This sequence comes from Cryptotermes secundus, assembly GCF_002891405.2. Lineage (NCBI taxonomy): Eukaryota > Metazoa > Arthropoda > Insecta > Blattodea > Kalotermitidae > Cryptotermes > Cryptotermes secundus. The sequence continues at coordinate 289,915 of NW_019736393.1, forward strand.
ACACGGCACATGCGGGTGATGTGACGTAAGCTGATTAACGACGGTCTATCAGCTGCAAAAGTTATGGAGAACCAAACGAAACGACAAGATTAAGTACGTTGAAATGCAAAAGAACTAACACCACATAAATAAATAGCGTCGAATTACGGAATAAACGAACAAAACTGACTAAAGGGGTAACTCTTCTTACTTGTATTTGGAGGGTGAAAAGTTCGAATCTCGACCGGGACATCAACTAAACTTGTTTTCCGTACTTTTCCTCAGTCTTTCCAGAAGACTGCCGGCGTAATACTTTAAATTGCATTGAATTGGAAAGGACCTGGAAGGACGAATGTTTCAGATTCATTATTCAATATCATTCAATTATTCTAGGTTACATTCTGATATGGAGACAACATCGTGAAATAAATACTATTACTTACTTACTAACGGAGCTGAGCTCTTCTTGAGGAGCCGCCAATTCTGAAGGTACTGAAGAACTTCCCAGCATTTTATGGAACCCGAAGGTTCATTACCGTGTTCACAAGAGCCCTCCACTTGTCCCTATCCTGAGCCAGATCCCATCCTATCTCTGTAACATCCGTTTTAATATTGTCAACCCACCTAAGCCTTGGTCTTCCCAGTGTTCTCTTTCCTTCTGGCTTTCCCACCAATATCCTATATGCATTCCTCGTATCCACCATTCGTGCTGCATAACCTGTCCACCTCATAAATAAATACTGTTATTAATAATTAAATTATGTATTTAGTTACGTGCTGAGATAAACAGCCAGTGGCCAGTAATAATAATAATAATAATAATAATAATAATAATAATAATAATAATTCAATTTAATTCTTTATTATTTGCATGCCGAGTCAACAGCTACAAGGCCAATTACAGGCACAACACAGTGTAGATACAAGTAATTACATTATGGACAAACACAACATAAAGTCAAAGACAAATCACAGGCAAGCACTGGAGGAAAAACCGTATTAATACAGAAAAGTAAACAAACAAACACACGAAGATGAAGAGAGGTAACAAGAACATGATAACTAAGAATTATATAACATAGAATATTAGAATTATGAACAAATACGAGTATTATGAACAATCTTAAGTTGATGAGTAAACAAGTGAGTGAGAGAAATGGCTCCGATTGCAAATATGTAGAGACCTTGATCCGCCGCGTTGGCAGCATAGGCGCTCCGAGCTGAAGGACAGTGTTTAATTAAATTCGTGTTTATTTACGTGCAAACTTAACAGCACAGTGGCCAATTACAATGTTAGCACGAGTACAAAGAAATACGATCATCTAACCTGAATGAGTTCAAAGTTCCTACCTTTCAGCTCTCAGCAGAGGGCACAGGGACAACTTTACCTTTGTTTTACAATAAAACATTTATGCATTGCAGTCGTGTGCACGGAACTTCCATACATCTATATTCAATATAACACTGAAATACAACATTCCTGTATACATACTATTTATCACAGCAACATGGATAGCGTAGTAGGTATAGCGACTGACTACAGGGCGGACGACCGAGGGATCGGAGTTCGATTCCCAGCAGGGTCAATAATTTTCCCTTCTCAACGTCGTTCAGACTGGCTCTGGGGCACACCCAGCCTCCTATCCAATTGGTAAAGGGGGCTCTTTCCCTGAGGGGAAAGCGGCAGGGGCGTCAACACAACACTATTTCCAGCAGTTGGAGCTGCTGTCTAGGACACGTTTCGGCATTTGTGTGTGCCATCTTCAGGTCCGTGTTTAGTTATAAGCTGCAAATCTAACCTGAAGATAGCACATATGTGACGAAACCTGCTGTCCTAGACAGGAATTTCACTTGCTGAAAATACTGTTGTGTTGCCAGGAATATAATAAACATTATCTACAGTGATTTATACAACAGGAAGCAACAAAACGTGAAAAATAATCCAATGCCCGAATAATGAGGAACAGTCGTAAAGACAAGTTAGACACGCTATGGGGGGAATTTGTCATCTGGTTGAACGGAAGTCATAAAATTCAATCAATTTCTAGGTCTTTATACTCTCCCACGGCATTGAGAGGAAACAGCTGAAAACCAAATGCTTCGAAATCTGCGGTACAACACCCTGAATTACTGGGGATTTGGATATTGTCCATCGTCCGGTATTCTAGAAACTTTCCGAAACTTTGTGTTTTCTTATTTACTTACTTACTTATTTACTCATGGAGCTGAGCCCTTCTTGAGGAGCCGCCAATTCTACAGCTACTCAAGAATTTTCCAGCATTTTATGGAATCTGAAGGTTCATTACCGTGTTCACAATAGGCCTCCACTGGTCACTATCCTGAGCCAGATCAATCCAATCCATCCCATCATATCTCTCTAAGATTCATTTTATTATTGTCCACCACCTATACCTTGATCTTCCCAGTGTTCTCTTTCCTTCTGGTTTTTCCCACCAATATCCTATATGCATTCTACCTCGCCTTCATTCGTGCTACATGCCTTGCCCATCTTATCCTCCTTGACTCGCTCATTCTAATTATACTTGGACAAGGAGTACAAGTTATGAAGATCCTCATTATGCAGTTTTCTCCACCCTCTTGTGACTCTTGTGTTTTCTAGCTTCTAGAATACCGGGCGATGTACAAAGCCCTAATACCCAGTAATTCTGAGTATTATACACCATCGTCAGAACCATTCAGAATCCACCTGCAGTACAGCAGTCTTACACCAGAGGAAACAGGCTCAGTGCAGAGAGATTAGCAATTTCAGTTTTGTTTGGTGACATTGTAATGTGAAGACCGGCACAGTCACGTTTAACTTTCAGTAGGTGACAATAAAACGAGAAGCACGAAAGCTGTCTATTCAAAAGAAACATATGGAAGGTCGAAAGGACCTGTTAAGGCTTCCCTTTTCAACAATATGAGGACTTATTTCTTTACACACGATGTGGATACTGAAGGGTGCCCTTAACAGGACTGCATTGGTAATCTCGAGGACAGAGCCGTCAGACTGCGTGGCGACAGCACCAGCTGTTCTACACTCTCCTCTCTATAGGAACCCTGCAGGTTGGTTCACAATGAAAGCAATAAGACGGACGTCCTTTTTATGGGTTATCTAACGGCGCTCTCGGTATCAAGACAATACACAGTGGGGATTGAATTTTTAAAATTAGAATTTATGTTTAAAACGAATCACTCTCCGTTAAAACTCACAAATACATTGGACACTGTTCCTCGTATCGCTTCGGTTATCATAGGAAGATGACGTTTCGGAAAACCGGTTGTGTTTCCGTTATGAAGAAGAAATTTAAACCTAGTCAGTTCGAACATTTATGTGGATATTATATTTTGCTACCTTACTGCATTTAGTTTGAGTACTCGATATAAAGGTATCCCTGTAACAGGCCGTGGAGGCCCATAGGGTTTGAGACGTCGAGGCTCCCACATTATCTAGACAATCGGCACTCAGATGGTGGTAAAATTGTCAGCCCTATGCGCCTCCCGCCATTTACCCCACAAGAAGATCCCTGATACTCATTTTTGTTAGAGGCTGGGCCGACTCCAGGGCCCTAGTGCGGCTGGAAATATTAGGTCAATTGAAGAAATCCACCTCATCTGGACTCGAATCCGCGACCTTCCAACTTGTAGCATAGTGCCTCAACCAACTACACTACCACGTGCCCCAGTACTTGATATAGTACATGTGTAATGCAGAAACTTGTTTCTTTAAAAAATAAATTTAAAACTTAACACGTCTGTCGTGCACTAAATATTGAATATGGTGTAGCAGTGTACACGAATTATCAAATATATATAAATATATATACACGTCTTAGGGGGCACGCGGAGTGTAGCTGGTTGAGGCACTATGCTATAAGCCGGAAGGTCGCTGGTTCAAGTCCCGATGAGGTCATTGGATTTTTTTTTTCAATTGATCTAATCCTTCCAGCTGCACTATGGCCCTGGGGTCGACTCAGTCTCTGACAGAAATAAGTACCAGGAATATTCTTGGAATATTCTTTGGGGCAAAGGGCGGCCGGCGCGTAAGGCTGACAACCTCACCACCATCTGTGAGCCTACTGTCTAGAAAATGTGGGAGCCTCGACGTCTCACAACCTTATGGGCCTCCAAGGCCTGTTACAGGGATAGCTTTACTTTTTACTTTATATATAAACGTCGTAAATACAAGAAAACATGGAATATGTAGTGTTCTAACAAAGGAGCAACGGCAGTGTGGCAGCTACAAGGCTGTATTATGCATGTGTACGAAGTGCAATTAGTCTCATCCTGAATTATAAATTCGTGAAGTCAGTATAGGTAAAAACATTTGCTAAAGGCCTAGAACAAGGAGATGACATTGCTTTTTAATTTTGCTTTAGAATAGGCCATTAGAAATTAGAGTAGAGCTGAATGCTACACATAAGTTATTGGGCGAAAATATCACCATCACGCATGGAACTGAGCCCTTCTTGAAAAGTCGTCAATTGTGCAGCTACCCAAGAATTCCCCAGCATTTTACAGAACCAGATGATTCATTACCGTGTTCACAAGAGCCCTCCACTGGTTCCTATCCTGAGACAGATCAATCCAATCCCTACCATCCCATCCTATCTCTCTAAGATTCATTTTAACATTGTCCACCCACCTACGCCTTGGTCTTCCTAGTGGCCTCTTTCCTTCTGGCTTTCCCACTAATATCCTATATGCATTCCTCTTCTCCCCCATTTGTGCTACATACTCTGCCTATCGCATCCTCCTTGACTTGATCATTCTAATTATACTTGGACAAGAGTACAAGTAATTAAGCTGATCTCCCGTCCAAAGAGTTCTAACGACTGCGTATAGGATTAAGAAACTGAAAAGCGGCCAAGGCCCAACAAAGGGCTGTAGAGCCATAGAGAGATAGTTGAAAGTCAACCGACGTTTAGGAGGACCTTATCATCTCGATCTTAAGAATTGGTGGACTGTCGTCTCTTTCATGCTGGATTCTTGCTTGGCTTACTCCTGAATCCCGAACATGGGGACCAAACGTTCTCCCAAAACACCGGCTGGCGTTCAACGTACTACACGGCGCTATTTCCCAGAAGATAGAACTCGTCTGTGAGAACCTCAAATCCTATATATGCATGTAACAATTCTTTGTTAAACGCTGTAAAACACTGTTAGCAACTACTTCATAGAGATGTCATGTCATGTCCCATACCAAGACAGTTTTCTTTCAAAACCTTTCCAATTCTTCTGTCACCCTGCCATTGAGCGCTATATAGTCTCAATACTGACAGCGTCGAGGAGCCGGGATATCTCATTCGGTATAGCGACTGGCTACGGGCTGGACGATCGAGAGGTCGGAGTTCAAGTTCCGGTAGGGTCAAGAATTTTCTCTTCTCCGTGTAGTCCAGACCGGCTCTGGAGTCCATCCAACCTCCTACGCAATGGGCATCGGGTTTTTTTTTTCCCCGGGATTAAAGTGACCGGGGCGTGAAGCTGACTACTCACCTCCAAATAGTGCCAAGGTCAAGAAAATATGGATCTATACAGCCACTCCTCATACACCTTCATGGCGTAGTGCTTAATTAGTTAAGCACAGGGAAAATTTTATCTTTCTGTTACTCATTCCTGCTACATTCTCCGTCCATCGCATCATACTTGTTTTTTTTTTTATCCTACATAATTTGGTGGAGAGTAAAATTATGAGGTTCGGCATTATGTTATGTTACGTCTTCCCTCTAAGGTCCAAATACTCCCCTGAGTACCCTGTTCTAAGATACACAAAACCTAAACTAGACTGGAACCCTGCGTACCGTACGGGAGGGCACGCAGTTCTCACATGCGTTCCAGTCTGCAGTCTCAATGTTCCGAATTGCTCTGATGAAGACGTTAACAATATCAAGTCAAATAAAAATGATAGATGCGTATAATAGAAGAACAGTATCGTTTGGAACTTGTGACTCCCAGCAAACGTAATTCTAAATCAGCCGGAAAGACTTCACTTTCTCGCACGGTTGTGAATCAAGCTTCAGAAACCGACTGTATTGTCTACTGCGCATCATAGCGGAGGACCTTGTCTTCAAGTGTAGTTTAAGATTTGCTTACACTAATTCGTATCTATTTACTTTCAAAATGGATTTTAACTGCTGCTGTGTGCTTTTCCTTCGTCAGCAATGCATAGAGCTTTTCTTAGAATTCAAGGACTGTGTATTCCTTACGCCCGTGAGCTGTTTCTCAATTTTTTTACATAAAAAGAACACCTGACATCTTAGGATGAACTTTCAACAGTAATGTGTTCGACAACGTGGATCCACTGAAGGAATTTTGTTCATATCAGAAGCACTATTGGAAGGGTTGTTGTTATTTGACCGCCTCTGTAGTCTAGTGGTCAGAGTTCCTGGTAACAGATCCAGAGGTCCCGGGATCGATTCCCAGCGCTACCAGATTTTCTGAGAAGTAGTGGGTCTGGAGCAGGGTCCACTAAGCCTCGTGAGGATAATTGAGGAGCTACTTGAATGGGAAAAGTAGCGGTTCCGGCCTAGAAAGCCGAGATTAACGGCCGTGGGGATTCGTTACGCTGAACACGCGACACCCTCTACCCGCAAAAGTTGGCACTAACTTCGTCGACAAGCGGAGGTCGCTCTGTCGGTATAGTTCACTTGCGGACTAAAGCCACAGAGTCATTTCCATCGCGCACATCAACTACTGACAGTTTGCATAAGTTTATTCTTACGCTCTATTCAGTAATAAAAAGTCTTCGCCATTTAGCGACTTACATCGCCACATAATCGTAAGAAATTTAAATATGCTTATACAGGACTTGGGGTACGCGACTGAGACACTATGCGACAAGACGGAAGGTCGCGGCTTCGATTTCCGATGAAGTCATTGGAATTTCCAATTGACTTATTCATTTCAGCCACATATGGCACTGGGGTCGACTCAGCCTCTAGCAGAAATGAGTGCCAGGAATATTCTTGGGGGTAAAGGGCGGCCGGAGCGTAAGGCTGACAACCCCATCGCCATCTGTGAGCGGACTGTCTAGAAAACGTGTGAGCTTCGACGTCCACAACCCTTTGGGCCTCCAAGGCCTGTTACAGGAATAGCTTTACCTTCACACAGCGACTTTTCTTCCGCAAGGGTGTCTAAACAAAGTAAGGCGTACTTTCCTCTGTAGACGGACTTAAGAGATTTTGTGTTAGTGTCTGAAAATCAGTTTAAGAGATAGGAAGTAATTTTTGGGAAAATACCTAATGAGAAGCTTCATCATTTGCACTTTTCACTACATGTTATTACGATGACCATACCAGTTATTATGACATGGATAGGACACGCAGCACGCATATGCGAGATGAGAAACCCATACAAAATTTTAGTTGGAAATTCCGGAGTGAGCAAACAATTTGTTTATTAGTAGTTTATTTATCGATGCCGTCAGTAACATAATGTCGGTAAGATCTAGAAGTTTGTGACGACGGATGATGTCCAAAAACATAATATATATTATTTGTATTTGTACATAACGGCGAATGACTGGATGATAGTGTACAGTGAATTGGAAGGATCTGCAAGAAAGCCCTCGTGACATATTTAAGGTTCTATGCCTGCATTCGAGTGAAGGAACTGAACAGAAAACCAAGAATTCCAGTAATGGTAGCCGGTATCACTGACCGAGATTCAAACGGCGCACCAAGACCACTTGAGAGACATAGGCGTAAATAGAGGGATAAATTAGAAACTATTTTAGAAGATGCAACTTGTTTGCATAAATTCAACAGCGTTTACAGATTCACGTCCGCCGTACAAAGAAAATAATCACATCGCGTCCGTCATTTTATTAATCCACTTCGTGTTTCGGTTTCAACGAGTTCCGCTTATCGACTTATTGACATTACCTCGTGTTTGATCGATATCTAATTTTTCAATATATCGAAAGTGTTACGAAATAGAAGGTACTGTGAAATAATAGTTAAAATATAAAAAATGGTTTGAGATTTATAGTCGATATAATGAAGAAGGGACGATCACAGTGGCCGTGCGGTCTAAAGCTCTCTCGAGCGCTGTGATCGTGGGTTCGAATTGCACTAAAGGCATGGATGTCTGTGTGCATTTATTCTGTATTTGTGTTGCCCTGTGTGTAAGTAGCGGCCTTGTGATGGGGGTGATCCCTGGTCCAAGGAATCGTATCGTCTGTGTAAAAAAGATTATGAAACTGAAGAAGATGCCAAGGCCCTACAAAGGGCTGTAAAACCACTGATGAATGAATAGTGAAGAAGGTAAAGGAAAAGTTTTCCCTGTGCTCCATTAATTATCATACCATGAAGACGTAGTGGGGAGTGAAGGTGTAGCTCCACCATTCTTGATCGGGAGTAGATGGAAGTGGGTGGTAAAGCCTTACCCCAGAGAAGAGACCCCAATACCCATTCCATAACAAGCTGGGTGTGTCCCAGAGCCGGTATGGAAGCTATGCAACAGAGAAAAATCTTTTGCTGCTGTCGGAAATTGAACCCCGGCCGTCCAGCACGTATGTCGTCGCTATACCGAATGCGCTACGTAAATAAATAAATAAAATTAAAGCGTAATTATAATGAAGTGTGTGAAATCGGGGTTGATGGGCGTCAACCATAGAACTATTGAATAGATAATAGGATGTGTCCCAGAGCCGGCATGGAAGCTATGCAACAGAGAAAAATCTTTTGCTGCTGTCGGAAATTGAACCCCGGCCGTCCAGCACGTATGTCGTCGCTATACCGAATGCGCTACGTAAATAAATAAATAAAATTAAAGCGTAATTATAATGAAGTGTGTGAAATCGGGGTTGATGGGCGTCAACCGTAGAACTATTGTATAGAAAATAGGATGTGACGTAAAACGTAATCTCGCTGCAACGTGGACACACGAGACTCGACAAACTGCTCTATGCTGTCTGGGAGAACCCATCACGCTGTGCGTGGGCCACATAAATATGATAGCCGTCCCACAGGCGGGAACACTCCCAAATATCTTCACGTCTGCACTAAAACCCAGATGACTGCTTCATACTGCCAGGAATACTGTCTGTGCACGAGACTCAGGGGCGACTTACGAAACGAAAAGCAAACTATACGCAGAAAAAGCACAATAAGTTACTTGCAGAAGTGTTGCTTACGAACGAAAAAACTTTCGACAATGTTATCACACCACGAAATTCCATACCTATTCTCTTACTAACACAACTGAAAATAAAATTTTCTCTCTGTTGTAGCCCAATTTTCGAAATGATAAATAGCCTCTTAAAGCATGCCGATCACAGTGGCCGCGCGGTCTAAGGTAGGCAGCACACCGGCATGCGTCAAGACATATAACAGTCAAGACACTGTGTCTGCGACATGACTCAAAGAAAGGAGCACATTTGAAACGAATGAGATTATAAAAACCGCCGCACATCGGTCTGAGTCATGACGCTGACTGTTACATGTCTTGACGCATGCCGGTGTGCACCTTAGGCATGAACCGTCTTCGCCCTCTAGAACACTGAGGTCATGGATTCGAACCCCACTCGAAACATGGATATCTGTGTGCGTTTATTCTGTGTTTGTGTTGTCCTGTGTGTAGGTAGTGGTCTTGCGACGGGCTGATCCCCCGTCCAAGGAGTCCTACCGACTGTGTATAGGATTAAGAAAGTGAAAAACGGCAGAGGTCCAAAGGGCTGTAGAGCCATAGAGAGAACGAGAGCTAGTGGTGCATATTATGGCTTTGCCTATGCCCCCCCTTATTTTTTTTTTCGGACGGTGCTTTTGGAGGCCATTCCGGTACGGTACCTAAATATTTGAAATCCATAAATATATTAATTTCGATCTGGAGCCAGTGTGAACTTTAAGACGTGGAAACACACTTGATAATTTAAGCAGTGAAAAGGCATTTTCAGACTTCGTACATTCGCTATTTGTATCTTAATTTAATTTCTGATTCTTTTATTCAAACCATAATGCAACCGGGATAGCTCAGTCGGTATAGTGACTGACTACAGAGGGGACGACCGGAATTCGATTCCAGGCAGTGACAGGCGATTCCTCTCTACTCCACAGCGTTTAGACCGGCTCTGGTGTCCACCAATGCGTACCGGGGGCTTTTTCTCCGAAAGTAAAGCGGCCGGGGCGTGAAGCTGACAACTAAATTCCATCTAGTGCCGAGGTCAAGAATGATGGCGCTACATTTCACTCACCCATATATCTACATGGCATGATTATTAATCTTCATTAATTCCGCAGCCTGGAACTGAACCCCGGAAATGGGACTTTACTTCTTTGGTACATGAAAGATAAATGAAAGACTGAGTTAAAGGCAATAAAAACTTCACTCAAGAAAAACAGCGCTTTTTACACGTCTTCTTGTTCGCATATAAAATTCAGTTTCTAAGACAAAAGAGTACCTCAACAGACTGACTATGGGGTGTTTTGCCAGGGTGTGATGCCTAAAAATCTTCTTCTTTTCCTAACCCCAAAACATTTCGACCGTCTATTCTCACGTGAAATCCTCACAAGACGACACACAGTCGTAACATTCCTTAAAATAACGCGAACATCAGCTAGTCTTACGCACATGACAGTGACAGCAAACAGAAACACGAGTAATGAGGTATACGGAGTCAGCGAATGCGATATATGTTAGATACTACCCAGCATTCATCTGGATAAGAGAAACAAAAGAAATCAGTATCAATACAGCTTAGCCATACGCGTTCCTCCGCCTCCCAACAACGTGGACGCATAAATTCATTTTGCGAAACTCTTGGGACTTTCCAGGTATTCATATAAATGAGGACATGGGTATATTGAGATAGACAATCATAACGAAGGTATGTTAACGTTATAACTTAGTTTAGAACGCGCTATTAAGGAGGACAAAGAAGATTATGATGAACTGGAATTAAATAGGACAAATAAGCCTCTGTTCTATGTTGATTATTTTCTTTTATTGGATAAATATATATACACCATAAAGGAAAACAAAGAATCTCCATTGGACTCTAATAAGGAGTTTGGTGTACAAGTGAATGCAGAGAGACAGAAGTTTCGGGCTTCTGGGAAGGGAATTCGCAAAAAGGAACACAACAATAGATTGTCATGGATACGAAAATTTGGTCTCATCATAACTCTCGGCGAAGAACTAGTGTTCCCTGTTAAATTGTACTCACAGGCATATTAAACAAAGAAAAATTCCTAAATCTATGCGCAATCTCTATACATTAGCCAGCAATCTCAGAAGATAAAGGGAGTTGTAGTTATCAAGGTAAAAGGCAATGGACGCAACGTCTGGAAGAGACACCATTCTTTTTTTTTTAACGTGATGAGATCACCAAGCAACACCCGAAGCTATCACCTCCGTGTCAGGTGACCTCGTGGTGACCTCATCCGTGTGACCCCCAAAGGCCTGGCAAGAGGCTTACTTGGTCATATGCATCTACTAAGTCAGGTTCGTTAATTCTGCCTGCACAGTCGTAATATACTCCGACCTAAATTCTCATTTCCGGTAAAATTATACCCACACCAAGTAAAGGAACTGCAGTGCTTGAAAAGTAGTAACTATACACGTTTCAGATGGCCTCCACTTTGTGTGGGCATAATACACGTACTTTCTCGGCGCCAGAATTGTAAGGCAACACAACCGCCACCGACGAAATGCTGGTTGCATAGTTTACGCCGAACTGCTGGTATTGAATTCTCTTGTTTCTTTTCATGATGTACACCACAAATGTAAGAAAATAATTTTCAAAATTTTCGAATCGATTGTAGTGTATACATAAATTAAGTAAGAATTTCAATACATACATAAGACATTTATATTATTACTGATATTTAGTTTCTTCTTCTGAGTAGGTTTTATCCTTCCCTACCCACCTGAAGACGGAGACAGATCCGGTCTCCGAAACGTCGTAGTCTTTTGTCTTTTACATACCAGACGATGGATGAAGTCCAAAATAAGCCAGAAGAAGTACAGTATACACCATCGTTAGAATCCTTTCAAGTCTATTTAGTTTCTTGTTTCTGTAACTGGTTGGATTTCCTAAAAACTAGTTTTTAAAATTCAAGTTCAGGGTTAATTGGTATGGTAGAATATGGCACATGATTTATAATATTTAGGAAACCAAGAGCAGATTCATGCGAAACCGGTAAATTCAGTCTGCAGACATCCAGTGATTGGCCTGAGATAGATACATACTATTCGGGGCTGTAATGTGTTCATAGTTCTGGATTTGGGTTAACACAAAAGTTCTGAATGTACCTCGCAAAACCTTCTTCCATACAATTAAATTATGCACTTATTGGTAGTAATCATGTAACTATAACTATAATAATAATAATAATAATAATTGTAACTAACACTAACCATATCAATCCTGGTAAATAATAGTAACTATAGCAATGTTGTAAACATGAGAGCCATAGTAAACCTACTAATTAATAGCTGACTTAACAATTCCTAACGAATTAGTGCGTCCGCCAAGATGCTATTACTGACTAGAAAAATGTTGGAGTTACTTCAAATGGCATAAAGCTCGTTTCAAGCGTGCTCAAAACTGGTTCGCTAGTATGTAAGTTGTGAGACACAGACAGTAGAGAAATCGCATATGCCTGCTTTTCTTCCTATGCTAAGATATAATGCTGATGGTCTCTCTCATCAGGTTTGTTTAAACGACGATGTTTCCATCCCACTGATTAGATCAAGTGATCATAAACAGATCACAGTCACTTCTCGTGGTTACATCAGAGTTAATGTTTTATAGTTGTCATTGTAAATGCTAAGAATTCGGTATATCATGCGTGAAAATACTGCGTAATTATTAATAGATGTGGTCATTAAATGCCGAAATATGCGTCCCCATTAAACTATTCGATTATAGTGCTAATTCATCGCAAGAGAAAAGAGGGATTTTGGAGATTAATGTGTTAACATGTCTTCAGCTCATTTACTTAAAACCTAACCATACAAACACTGGAGAAAGGCTAAAAATACGCAGAAGACTCTAAAAATTAGTTTTACATACCTAGGGCAACCCACTTATATTTCAATACCTGTCACAATTTCACTAACACCATTCTAAACACTCACTGAACGCGGGAATAAACCTGTATACCAACTTCAACACGAGAACACTCATTGCTTATAAGTTACAAATATTCGGCAATGAAATCTGACCCAAGCCAAATTTACCGCAAAAATGAACGACGGTTTGCGTTATTCAGTTTATTTTGCTGGCGCAGTGGAGGAATAAGCACATAGATGGGTTGTGTGTTTACTTTCGGTGCTTAATATTTAATTGACCAGTTCTGTGGTGCTGGGGAAAAGAGGAATGGGTGAGAAATTGATCAAAACGAGAAACGTTCATCACGGAATCATCCTTGTGAAAACCGAATTACGTCACTAAAGAATACTTTCCACTCGTGACATGAAATGTTGATGGTATCACTGCGAAAATGACAGAAGTTTTATTTTCCTTGAAAGAAGTTTCGTGGCCTAGCCTTTTATGTAACACCTCAGAGTAACTATTGTAGCCACTTTGTACACTCAATTGATATAGGGAATATGCTAGATTAACTATAGTGGTAACTTCCAAAATTAGGTTATGTATCTTACTGCCGTCTTTATTGAACATACAAGTATATCCAGCCCTCGCCCATTTTCGCCACACCTCATATTTAGAAACACATTATGAAAATATTTTGAAGCTAGTTTTATCTTTTATTCATACAGGATGGTACATATGTTGTATGCATTTAAGGGTTCATAAGTTAATGCTTCCCCGTGAAAATTTGAATTTCATTCTGTATCAGATTTGTTTGGTATGGAAATATTTGGAGGTAGATTAAAATTTTAAGTAAACACTCAGACTCAACCTTTCTTCAACCCTCATTCTGTATTTAAGTTCTGGATATTACCATATATTCACATTTGTTCTTCCTTGCAGAACATGTTCCAAGTTTCTCATTTCATATATTTGGGAACATTACACTTTGACACTTCTGCAGAATTTCATTACAGTTTCGTAAATTAACACAACTGAATTCACTGCACAAAAAGAGAAACACCAGCTGCTGCCATGAAAGCCACACAATACATTTCTTTATTAGCCTGTTTAAAACATCAAAAGCCATGTAAAGTCACAAGGAAGTAGTGTAAATATTCAGCCATTCATAATTTTTTTTCTTCTTTGTAGTTTCAAGACAGTGCTTCTTCACCAGCATATTTATATGGCCCTGCGTGAAGTTAGCTTTATTGTTGATTCACTGATAGTCTGATACTAAGCGAAAAAATAAAGACAAAAACTACTGGCCACATGGTCATAAACCACTGAGGCAGGTTCAGTCACATCACCTCTGACATCACCAAATTCAACACCCCACAACTTTCTTTTATGGAAATATATAGGAAAGTTGCCAGAATTCAAAGAGCATATATTTCAGCTGCTGAGGCATGTATGGACAAAATTTAGCTAGAGTTGTCATAAAATTGTTTTTGAACATATCCTTTTTTTTTTATTTAAACCTATGTTTCAGAGACTGGATTCTGTCTCTGTCCTCAAGTAACCAGCCTGCTTAGTTGGGGCCAATTGATAGAGCTGCTTCCTAGCCCTCTATCAATTGGGCTAAACTGAGTAGGCTGTTACCCAAGGACAGAGACAGAATCCAGCCTCATAAACACTGTTTTAAATAAAAAAAAAATAGGACACTGGATAATGCCTCCAAAAAACAATAATTGTAATAATATACCACGGTCACAAACTTTTAGATCTTAAATAGACATGTCATGACATGCAATTTCATGACAATCTTTTTGAGTAAACCATTTCTGTTCTGTTTTTTCAGTGTATGATGGTTAAGAGAACATAGCCTCCTGGAATTTTGAGGTAATATTCTCAATACACCGTATTAAAACTGATCTTACAGAAATAGGATGTGAACTGGACTGAGCTGGCTCAGGCAGTGTCCAGTGGCAGGCTGTCATGAACACTGAAATGAACCCTCACATTCTGCATCACTCAGAGAACCTGAAAACCAGATTAACTACCAGTTCTCAAGAAAAAGCAACATGGGGCTGACTTATAAGCTGTCTTATATCCAAGCCTGTAGCAATAGACGATAGACACTTGGCACATAAACCTTTATGATCAGAACTGACACTTCTGTTTGGACATTTCTAGAAACTGAATTTTGCCTTTAAATTAGTTGTATTTGGTTAAAAAAAGGGGGAATTTCCAGATTTTGATGTATCTTGGCTGATCACACATGCCACATATTTTAGATTGTATGTTTACATTCCAAGGAAATCTTTTACAATTATCATGCTTTATTGAAAATATTTTCATTACATGCTACATACATACTCCACACACTCCTTTGAATGGGAGATGGACATGTCCACTGCAAATTGGCAGTGACCCAAGAACGTGTCGCTAATGTTTTGATACAAAGAAACTGTAAAGAGAGCCATCACAGTATACCAGTTTTCTTCACAGACTACCTTGTGAACATGGGCAGAGGGGAGGGGTGGGGGCAAACCAGACATCTGCCCCCACCTTGAAATTTTTTTGGTTGGTGGGCAAAGGAATTACAGAAAAAGTGGAAATATTAATAATAGAAACTAGAAGTAGTTTTGAAAAACTATTCTTCCATTCTGAATACTTCGGCATGATCAGTACAAGTAGTCTAAAATGGCTCAGACATCAAGTCTGTAAGAATACATTTGCTTTCC
>NW_019736393.1:305711-312386 GCF_002891405.2 Cryptotermes secundus
TTACATTTTTATACAGAACTCCATACCACTGTCCTGCCACTTGTTAAATATGTTTATATAAGCCATTTACACCTTTTACATGAAAAAGCAAGACATTAATTTTATTTCTATTACCAATTATTTGTTGATAAATTATTCATTTCTTATATGAGATCCAAGTTTATCACACTGTTGGAAATAACAACTGTGATCTTCCGAATTATGAAGCAATGCACCATAGCAGATGGTTACCAATATTTTGAAGAGACCTGCTGCTTTTATCTTCAGGTTAGAAGTTTAAGATGGAGGTGGTATGTTCCTCTGAAACACTGGTAACTATGCACAAGACAGAATGGTGTCCTAACCCAGAAATATAATGTATGTGGTATCTGTACTTAATAATTTCTTTATCAAAATAAAATAACAGTAATGGTAACACATCTGCAGGAATAGAAAATTTATGCAGTTAGCAAATAGCCTTTCTGAGTTCTACTCAAAATTTCTTGTTTATGCTAAAGATACCTTGTTACACACCATGCCAAAAGGCATAAATGAGGTGGGAAGACAAAGCACACATTCTACATAACATCAGAGTGAGGTGAGTGGTGGTTGAGCAAGATATTCCCAGCAGAAGTGCTTCAGGGATTGCTAATGTCAATTACTGCCACATTTGTCCCATATTTCATGTCACACCAGTTAACATTTCAATGATGAAATCTGGTATTATTGCTGCAGGAGGGGGGGACTTCCCAGGCCAGTTTAATTTTTGTTCAAATTTGTTCACCATAAACCCTATCGTACATATATATACAAACAAACAAACAAAATGCAAATTATAACATGTTCCAAAAATGATTTACTTGTGCACATTATACAATTACTGAGAGAGCACTGTTTTTTTTCATGTTCCTCTTTCCTTCTGTGTGACTTTTTCCTCGCCCACTGTAAAAAAGGAAAATGGAACTAATAATTTACATGTCTGTACAATGTAGCATCTCAAATGTTGACTAAATTTGTCAGCAAAATAATTTATGACAGCATGAATTAACTCTTATTAACAAGAGATTTATATCTGAACTAGCTGTGCCTGGCCACGCTTTGCTGTGGCTCGCTGATGCCTGTTCTTCTCCAGTTAGTTTGATTTGCAAATACTCGACGCATTGCTTCTGCTCGGCGAGTACAACGACCCAAGTTTGATCTTCTGTGAGGCATTATTTGAATGAACTAAAGCAGATCGATTGCACTGATGAAGAAAAAAATGCTAGCAACGGGCCACTGTTATTGTGTTTCCATGGAAGTATACGCTAACTGTTCTAGCGTTACTATTGAAACGACTGCTGCGAATGCAACGTTGAGTCAAAATTTCGAAGCGCTCGGACGGGATAGGGAATACATTATCGAAGAGTTAGTTTCATCTGTTGCTTAGGAAATGCTAGCAATGGGCCACTGTTATTGCGTTTCAATGGAAGTATACGCTGTTCTAGCGTTACTATTGAAACGACTGCTGGATTTCGAAGCGATCGGTGAAGAACTTTCGGAGATCTTCGATAAGAGAAAACGAACATTTACATTTTTATTTAACACTCTTCGGAGCTGGACTATCATAACCTGGTTTCGGACGCAATAGAGGGCACGATCTGTTGTTAGCAATGGCCCACTGTTATTGCGTTTCCATGACACAGCCCAATTCCAAGGCAATGTCACAGGAAAAATTAAATCAAAATGAAAATAAATCAAAACTGTTTATATTCGGCGTTGGCTATCCCAAGACTAACTCCTTTGGCGCTTACCTCCAGGCTCTCTTCTGTATCCTTTGGCATCTGCCCCGAGAATGACTGCTTCTTGTCCAAGGTGGGCTATTTATACCTCGGCGGATGCTGTGATTTCACTCGGAATCTCTTGTGATACTTGTGACCTCGTGATACTGAACAGTCGCCGGAGCTAAACTCTCTTATACATATAGCCAGCGCTCGGACGGGATAGGGAATACCTTATCGAAGAGTTAGTTTCATCTGTTGCTTAGGAAATGCTAGCAACGGCAAACTGTTATTGCGTTTCCATGGAAGTATACGCTAACTGTTCTAGCGTTACAATTGAAACGACTGCTGGATTCGGAACATGTGGCAGGTTTTTACCTGTTTTTACCTGTCACGGGTGTGATATCTACATAATAGGCACACAGAAACATGCGGGTGTTCGAATGCAACGTTGTGTCAAAATTTCGAAGCGATCGGTGAAGAAGTTTCGGAGATCTTAGGTAAGACTCAAACGAACATTTACATTTTTAGATAATGGGATATTTCTTTCTACTCATTATCAATGCATCTATTTCTAAATCAGTCCCACCAGAATGGCTATTTGTGATTAATGCCACACCAATGAACAGAAAAAAAAATGGACTAAACCTACAACTAATCATGTCATAGTATTTCTGATATAGTTCTAGAAATTTTCAGCCTTCAGTAAGATAAAAGAATGGATCAAATCACCACATTAACCACTTCAATCATGTGTTGAAAAATGTCATAAACCTTTAATATATTAATTTAAGCATAACAATATAATAAATATTGATAAAGTGCTTTAGACTATTAATTAAAAAGTGTCTGTGATATTCCATACTATAGAATGCTATACAGTATAACCTTATGCTTTAGACTGTGACTTATCTTACATGCAAATGTAGAGGGACAATCTCATATTCGACCACATCACAGTACATAGTGACAATGGCCCATTATAGCATCTTTGTTCTCCAGATGCAAATTAAATGTTGTTAAATTCTTAAATCATTAACATTTATAAATATATTATGCTCTATTACAAAAATTTCCATAACATTAGGAATGAGTTAATTTTAAAACTACTACTACTTCCAAACCTCAAATAAAGAATCACAATAATCAAACCCAGTTGTGTTATCAATAAAATTTTAACCTGCACCAGTATTCATTACCTTTTGTTAAATATAGCCCCCAGAAAGAGAGTCACTGTTTCAGTCATCATCATCATTTTCATGAAAGATACCTTCAGCCTCCCACCAATCATCTTCTTCATCTGAAACTTGCACTCCATGAAACAAGAGATTGTAACACTTGGAAGCAGGGTTGTTGAAATGTAGGTATGGACGCTCAGGATTAAGGCGTTGTTCACAGAGCCAACAGAAGGAGGTGTTGCACTTCCAGCAAACCATTTTGTTGCATCCCTCTGATTTCTGAGGAGAAAAAAAATTACAGTGAAAATGGGAAAAGGATGAGTTTCAGCAGTTTGAAGGTAAAGCCTGGTAAAGTTACTTGCTGCAGACACAGAACAGAATGAACGTTGCGTAACTGCATTCTGATAACACATGTAGAGAATGGGAATATCCTCAAAAGAGATGAAGCATAAAAATATGAAACGACAATACATGTTTTGGGAGAGAGATAAAGACCATCTAACCACAGGTTTTACAGAGAACACTGTCACATCTTCATTTCCACAAGTTATATAAACAATGAGATGCAATGAGCAGTAGTTTAGTATATTTATTAAAAAAATTATAAAATCCTAAATGTCATGGAATGGGGTCTTGTCTGAAGTGGTATTTATTGATTCAGTAAATTATTAGTGCACCAATTTGAATTTACTTAAATCTGCTCTGCCAATTACCTCTATAGCAGCATTGCAACTGGGACACTTCTTGCTGTTAGTAAAGACCCATATCTCAGAAAGTGACGTGTCCACCAAAGTCTGCAACTGTTTCTTGCCATAACGCTGCTCCATTTGCACCCTCCTTTCTTCACTTGCATTAGAGTATTCTTCTACCAGGTGGCGTTTTTCATCTGCATTAAATACCCCAAGTCATTAATTAAAAGTAAATTTATTCCATGATAAAAGAAATAGAACTGAAAATCAGAGTATTAGACACCATTAATCATTCTGCAAATTGACTCAGGGTAGCAACCAGTGGCTGTCTCTTGTGGACATGGTAATGTAGAATATTATCTACTGGGGTGTTGCATGTTCAGGGTCAAGAACAAACACTCAGGGACCTGAGCTTGCTGCTTCTTTGGTTTACTCTCGATCCTGAAGATAGAAACAGTATGTTCTTCTGAAACACCAATAAAATTTTAACAGATTACATGGCAATCTCTCACAGTCATGAAGCTTTGGGCCTGTAAAAGGCAGAGTTCTTCCATAGCCATTAGATTTTCACAAAGCATTCTACTCATGAACAGAGAGATAACTAATTATTTATAGGACATGGTAGTCTTGGGAGACCACCTCTGTGGTCTACTGGTCAGAGTTCCTGCTTCGACTCCTGGCGCTACCAGATTTTCCGATAAGTAGTGGGTCTGGAACAGGCTCCATTCAGCCATAACTGAGGAGCTATTTCATGGAAATAGTGGCTCCGATCTAGAAACCCGAAACTAACGGCTGCGGGGATTCGTTGCACTGACCATGTGACACCCTCTATCCGCTAAAGTTGGCACTAGCTTCACTGACAAGCAGCAGTAGCTTGGTTGGTATAGTTCGCTTGCAGACTAAAACCACAGAGTTTGTTTTGTTTTTGTTTGATAGTCTTGGGATATGACACTGGGTTCTCATTCAGACAGCTCTTGAGTTCGATATCCAATTGGATCTATGTGAAGATGTTTCTGCTCACAGACTGAAAACATCACCTCTACTGAAGAATAAAACTTAAAAGATGTGAAGAATACCAAATGCCCTATATGGTTTGGAGCCCACATTAAGACACACATCATTCACATGATTACCTTCATACCAAGGGTTACAGAGTATGTCTTGTCAGTGCCGCCACCCTAGATATGGATTTTATGTCCATATTGGTGGGAAGAAGCCAGGCCATATGTGGGGCACTAGAAACCAGTCAACTGTAGGGCATTATTTTATCCTGTTACAAAATCTGACATGAAAGCAGAAAATTTTTGGAAGAAAATTAGATGGTCTATATGGATGTCTAGACAGGATGTATGGCCCTACTGAGGAAGTCTGAATTCAAATTCCAAAATCTGATAATCAGAAAGATAAAAATTTATATTAGGTTAAGGGCTTCCAAGACTTTTTTAAGATTTCTTTCTGAACCATTTCGACTGATGTTCACATCCATGTTATTCATTATCATGATCATTTTGTTCGGAACATACAGTGAAATGGGAGCCAGGATAGAGCAGTTGGTATAGTGACTGGCAACAGACCAGATGACCAAAGGGTCTGAGTTGAAGTCCCAGTAAGGTCTACAATTTTCTCTTCTCCATGTCAAGCAGACCAACTCGGGTCCATCCAGCCTCATATCCAATGGGTAACGGGGGCTCTTTCCCAGGGGATAAAGTGGCAAGGGCTTAATTAGTCAAGCACAGGGAGAAATTTACCTTTTATACATAGCAAAATTGCTATTTCATGAAACTCTAGGGGGGGGTGGCTTTCCTTGTCCTAAATCAAAGTTTTCACTTAAAAATTACATCAAGAAACTGTTCATCTTTTTGTAAGGCTTATTGTACATAATTACGAATTCTGGAATGCAGAAAATTTCTTAGATCAAATGTGGATTATTCACTAAATAAAAACTCATTACATAAAGAAAAATAACAATTCGTTTAGATTTTGGCTTCATGCACAATCATAAAAAAAATTAATTAAATACAGGGCTTCTCTAAATTTAGGCACACTAACTTGGATTCTGTTGTAACTGAATACAGCAGTGACGAAAAACACTGAAGGATAAGTTGGTGAAATAGGTATCAAAATTGTTGTTATAATTTATAACTGTGCTCACGTGCTCTAAATCTGCAGGGTTCAATGCCATGATACACCATCCTGCAGTAGATACAGAATACATAGCTACATGACGGACATGCTGCCATCTTCTCTCCGGGTTCGACAGCCACTGGATACTGACAAGCAGGCCTTGGACAATACAGCACATCTTCCATTGTATCCAACAAGGTTGACAGAAGTACAGAGTCATAGCGCGAGAACAGTTCTGCACTCACCAGCTCTTGAACCTATAAACAAGACAAAACAAAAATGTGTGTTATAAAACAGAATGGTAGATTTGGTATACAAATACAAAGTACCCAGTATGAGCACTAGTCAGCTACCCTGTGCTCAACCCTTTTAATATAACAATTTAACGGTCACATCTTTTTTTCTAACTCACTGATGGATAATTTCATCTTTATTTTTTGCATCCTCTTGTATATCATGTATTAATGGTATTGTAACGGATTTGATTAACACATTTGCCAGGTAACAGCTCTGTCAACACAGTCCAACACACAACAACAGAGGAAGCCGTGTTTTCTGTAGATCCAATCGATGCATCAATAGACTGGCTGGATAGCGATCACGTGACATGTGCTTCCTGTGATGCATGTCCATTCAGCGGCTATATGAGTAAGAGTCCAGGAGAGGGCCGCGTCATAGCTCAAGCGGTTGGTCGCTGGCTTCCCACCGTGGCAGCCCGAGTTCGATCCCCAGTCTGGTCAAGTGGGATTTGTGGTTGACAAAGTAGTGCTGGGGTCGGTTTTCTCCGAGTACTTCAGTATCCCCTGCCAATCTTCATTCCGCCAAATTCTCCATCATCATAATCACATGGAGCAGGCTGCAATAGGCCAACCAGTGGCCGCCATGCCAAGTGGACCCAGTTGGACTCCAACCCCCCCCTAAGTGAATTAAACAAAAAAAAAAAAAAAA
>NW_019736393.1:312427-319262 GCF_002891405.2 Cryptotermes secundus
AGTCCATGAGGGTTCAGAGCAATTATGAGTAGTAGTACTGGCAGAAGCAAGGAGCAAGCGAACAAGCAAGCAAGCAGTAAGCTCAAGGAGTACAGAAGAGTACAAGAAGTCAGCCTGTGAAGATTTAACATGTTGTATGAAGATTTTATGTGTGCTGTAGCACAGTGATATTGGGAGTGTGTAATTTAGTGAGACTTTTATAGTTCCTGAGTTATAAATCCATGCAGACAAGTGGAGACAGACTGAAGAGAGTAGCATGGAGTGCTTTGTAGTGTGAAAGTCAGTAACGGTGTAATAATTAATTGTAGCAACACCCTTTAGTTGCTTAACATATCCACTTACCAATCCAACCCCGCAACTTTGTCACTGAGACACATGACAGTATGTTTGTGAGCTGTCAACACAGCAATTGATTATAAAACCAATATTAAAATAAAGAGTTCTGTCTTCTGGGACATGACAATGTGTGACTTTCAATGGACAACAGTCTTATATCCCAGAAGACAGAACTCTTGAATATTAGTTGGTCAAGGAAGATCCTAAGCAATATAGTTAATATGAAGTTTAAGTCAAATGATATACAATGGAACCCCCACATAATGTATATTTGTGGAGCAGTGGATCTAAATATTAAACTGAGGGGAAATCTTAAATGGAAGAAATTTAAAGTGAGATTATTGATTCAGGATCACTGTAATTGAACTCTAAACAAGGGAAAACATCAAACTGATGAAAACTGAAAGGGAGTTCCACTGTATTCGAGACAATTATAAACAGCAATGTTGGAAAGATAAGAAAATAAATAGTACTGGACTATTTAACTGTCCAGTAATGTAGCTGACATCTGGATTAGGGATACCCTAAACGATTTACTACATACCTGATTAGGAACTGCTTCCGAAGTACAGTTCTCTTCTGGACAGCAAATGCTCTTCACAGTGCCATCTTTAATTCGCACTGCAAAATATTCTGCCATGCAGCTTTTACAGAAGACATGCCCACAGCCCTCAAAACAAGTGCAGTGAGAACCCCTCTTATCCTACAACACAATATGATCATAAGTATAAGTCTACAATATCAGGGACAAACAAAAGAATAATTAATAACAAAACTGTACAGGTCTTGGGATAGCACAGTCGGTATAGAGACAGACTATGGGCTGGACGACCAAGGGGTCAGAGTTCAAGTCCCAGTGGGGGTAAGAATTTTCACTTCTCTATGTCATCCAGACTGGCTCTGGGGTCCACCCAGCCTCCTATCCAATGGGTACCAGGGGTTCTTTCCCTGGTGGTAAAGCGGCCAAGGCGTGAAAGTGACCACTCACCTCTCAACTAGTGCCGAGGTCAAGAAAACATGGGGTTATACATCCACTATCCCACATGCCTTCTAGTAGTAGTGCTTAATTAGTTAAGCACAGGGACAACTTTATCTTACTGTATAGGGTTTTCCACAGGCAATCAAATGTTCAAAGCCCTGCATGCTATACTGATATTAGAGAACATGAAGGTTCACCAGTACCACAAAAGGCCTGCCTTTGGATCCTCCCACCATGGATAATCTCACCACCTAAGATCCATTGCAGTATTGTGTCACCTACATTTGACCCTCCAATATAACAGAATATTTCAAACTTTAAATATCTATTATTTCTCCTATAAATGTTTTCTGTCCTCTTCGCTCTTATAATACTATACTAAAAATTTCATTGTGGGTGACGATTATGTGTGGCAGACAAATGAGGTCATAAGGTGAAAGATAAACCAATCAGCATGAGTCAGGCCTTGCCCTATTCAAGCTGTATGAGTTGTCTTGCAAGTTGCTGGCTTGCACTGTTGAGACATGTGATGTCTGACATAGCAAAACACACGGATAGTGAACAGAACACATAACAGCAATAAATGTAATGAGAGTTATGAAGATGTGTTATTCATCATTAATAATATTGTAACGTGTTTGGAGTAGATACTTCCACGGTAACACAATAACAGCGAGCCATTGTGTAGACAATGCCGAAGCAATGAATGCATTTCCCTGGAGATGAACAGAAGGCCGTTGAGTAACAACAGATGAGACGAAACATGTTACCAGTGTATAAAGAACGTTCCCGAAGCAACGGAATGCTGAACATGTGACATTGAACCTTGGCGAAAGGTGTTTTGTATCAACCACATGATGTTTTGGCAGTACAATGCATGTCAAATTTAAATGGAAACAATTTTGTAACACTGGTATCTTATAATTTTATCTCGCTCTTTCTGCACTGTAAGTCATCACACACCTGCCAGCTTCCTTGATTTACAGGGTCCTGTTACTTCATGGTCATATATAATGTAGTATTAATGGGCTAGGGCCACGCCACAGCTCAAGCGGTTAGTCACTGTCTTCCCACCGCGGCTGCCCGAATTCGATCCTGGGTCTGGTCAAGTGTGATTTGTGGTGGACAAAGTGGCGCTGGGACAGGTTTTCTCCGAGTACTTCGGTTTCCCCTGTCAATCTTCATTCCACCAATTGCTCCACAATCACCCTCACCTGTCATCTGGGGCTGGTACAATAGGCCAGAAGTGGCCATAGTACAAGGGATGTACTCCCACCCCACTACCAATAAAAAAAATTAATGGGCTAAATAATGCATGTTGTGGAGTCAAATGCACCAACAAGAAGTTTTTAGAAGAAGTAATTGGGTATTTTCCTCCGATACAATATGGATTGCATAGAAAATGATGCCTCCAATAATTCTTTGTTGCAGCAGGAACATCTTTACTGAGTTGTTACCTAGGAATGATAGGGGGATACACAGGCAGACCCACAGACTCTTCTTCGATAAGACACGGCCCGCACAGAAAATGATGTGTCCAACAATTCTTCTACTGTTGTGTGTATCTGATGCTGTGCGAACATGTTTAGCAAGCCTATGCCTAGCAATGAAAGGAGGGATACATTTTACCAAGCATTTGCCTAGCAACAATAAGTGTGATACAGCCATACAGACTGATAGGAGGGATTTATGAAGTACACCAATGAGATGGGCTCAAGTGGCATGATATACAAAGTTTCATAAAGATTGGTTCAGGCATTCAAAAGCTTATGGGAGGGATTCACAGACACACTGCATGGTGATCTCATAAGCCTACTTTTCTTTAATTATGAGAGTAGGCTAAAGAAGTGTACCACTTTATTCAGCACCTTGTAAAATGAGAACAGCCTGTCCTGCATAATGTTGCGCCCCCTACAGTGTATTCAGCACCTTGCAAATAAGAACAACTAGCCTTCCATAATGTTGCGCCCTCTACAGAGTGGAACCCCCATTTCATATTCCTTAATTTAAGGCTTTCCCCCATTTGACATTTAATTTAAATTACCTCAAGTATATCATCACAGTTTTAAATTTAAAAATGGTGGATTAACAAGTAGCAGGGCTGGTCACGGTAGCCAAGCAGTCTAAGGCATGTACTGTCTTCACTCCCTTGGAAACTGGGATCGTGGGTTCGAATCCCACTCAAGGCATGGATGTTTAGTTTGTGTGTGTGGGTTTTTCTGTGTTTGTGCACAGGTAGAGGCCTTGCAACGAGCTGATCACCCGCCCAAGGAGTCCTACCGAACGTGTAAGATCTAGAAAAACCGAAGTGAATGGAGAAGTTCATGGAGGTAGGCCTAGGCCCACTGGGGCTGTAGTGCCAAGGAAAAAAAAGTAGCATGAGAAAACTCACTTGAAATCACCCCATGATTAAGCCTCAGCAGTAGGAAGCAAGAGTCTAACTGCCCAAGCTAAAACACAGTTTCTCTGCTATTCTACTATCTCAAAAGAACTCACAGTATCTACAGCAACTCATCTAACATACTGGGCTCTAGGTCAGCGTCTTCTGATACCTGCCATACTGTACTGAGATGAATTCCTCAGCGAGAAGCATGGCGTGCAGTGATCAAGAAAACTGTTGCAGATGATGTGGTGCACTGTATCTGAAATTTACATAGAAAAATATGGATAACAAAAGTTACCTGGAAGCATATCTTGCAAGTATAAAAGTTACGGTTGAATTCTGTCCGCTGTCTAGCTTCATCATACTCTCTTAGCAGCTTAACAACTGACATCCTCGGTCTCGTTGGAGCGTATCTCCTGTCACGATTCAAAGTTGACGGAACTGGCTGAGAATTGTGTTTTCTTCTAAAAACTGTAGATTTAGAAGGTTTCACACCTACACCATTCAAGGCAACCTCAACATCTTTCTTCTTAGTTCCAACAATGCAATCTTCAGAGGCATTACCTATATTTACAGCTTCACTGTTCTTGTTACACTGGCGATCCACTACATTATCACATTCCGAGGAATTCTTTATACTTTCATTATTTATAAGAGGATTATTAATATTTAAGCCTATCTGATCGTTGCTCTTTGGAGAGACACTTCTGTAACTGTTTCCTGACACCATCCAGTTGTTCCCTCTTCCTGGAGACCTGTTATAATTAGAACTGTATCCCTTTCCATAAGTTCCTCTATGAGAGCTTCTTTGTACACAGCTTCCAGCTCTTTGATTTTTACTGTCATGAAGAACATCTGTGTTACAGCTGTTATCCTGAACTGTCCCTGTATTCTGAGTACTAGTTTCAATGGTTTCAGTCTTTCCAAGTGCACAGCTTTCAGATTTCAATTCATCTTCCTGCTATAAGAGAAACAAAATGTCAAAGAGTTATATAATACATCAACCAAACTGTAACATAGTCTGAAATTTTAAAACTCACTGTTTCTGTCTTAATACAGCTTCCAACTTGAAGTTAAAATATGAATGAATTTCTTATATACATTTAGTGAACTAGAAAGAATGTAAACTTACAGTGCATCCTAAATCATCACTGCCAGTAGACTGCAATGTCCTACATCTGCTTTGTGCCACTATGGCTACAGAAAGCTGCTTTTCATAGATGACATTCTTTTATATGTTTCTTAATTGAAAAATCCAAGTAGTATACAACCTCAAACTATTTCAAATAAATTGCTGTAGTTGATTAAATATATTAATGTGAATACATATATATGGATGATTGATAGGCTTACTTTGTGCTGATCCACAACTCTATCCTTTCTCCCCCACCCAGTTCTGCCTCTCTGTTTCCTCCTTGGGTACTCAGCAACACTCCTGCACGTGTCTGGTGTGTTCAGTTGCTACAAAAAAGTTCAAGACAATAATTTAATTTTAAAAATTCCTTTCAAAATATGAAATTTAAGGTTATAAGCAAACTGGGTCTTTACGTAACTAATACACTCTACAAAGAAGAAATTACCAAAGCTGCTCTTTAAACTTTCTATCATCAATGATCCATAAATTACAGTAGGTTCAGTTAGCTTTGAGCTATGGTTTTGAGATGTACAGTAGCCTTGATGCTCGAACAGAGGATGGGGGGTAAGCAGAACACAGTGTTTTAAGAGCTGTGACTGAGTTGATGCCTTGCGATGAGTTCTATTTCAATAATATTAGCCTCTCTATAATTAGGCCTGTCATTTTTGTGTATCTCAGACCTCATGTCCTACCAAACAACCTGTACCATATTCAAAGATTATTATAGCATTAG
Organism: Cryptotermes secundus; assembly: GCF_002891405.2. Classification (NCBI taxonomy): domain Eukaryota; kingdom Metazoa; phylum Arthropoda; class Insecta; order Blattodea; family Kalotermitidae; genus Cryptotermes; species Cryptotermes secundus. Next base: position 317,994 of record NW_019736393.1, read on the forward strand.
CATTCAAAACTGTTAACAGACTTAGAAGAGAAACAACTACAATGGTTTGGCCATGCAAAATGAATGGATTGAACAAGGATACTAAGGAACATTAGAATGAAAACTGTAAGGAAAGCGTTCAACCATGTACTTAAAGACACTAGGAACAGAGGAATGAGGTCACAAAAGATTAAAATGGAAAGACAATGGGAAGATGGAAGGGACTGGAGACTTTTCATCCATCAGCTCATATAAGATGATGCTAAAAGATAAGACATGTAAGTAAATAAAACTCTCCTTGTAACAGGAGCTGGAGGCCCATAGGGTTACGAGATGTTGAGGTTCCCACATTTTATAGGCAATCGGCTCACAGATGGCAGTAAGGCTGTCAGCCTTATGCGCCAGATGCCCTTTACCCCAAAGAACATTCCAAGAGTAATCCTGGTACTAATTTCTGTTAGAGGTTGAGTTGATCCCAGGGCCATAGTGTGGCTGTGAGGATTAGATAAATTGAAAAAAATCTACCTCATCGGGATTTGATCCTGCGATCTCCCGGCTTGTAGCATAGTGCCTCAACCAACTACCCTACCGCGACATAAGACATGTACTAGTAAAAAAGGATAACTGCATATAGTGTATCAAAAGGGATGGCAAACATGGCGTATTTTTAGGTGAATGTGAAAAGTGAAATATCAATGCAAAAAAAAAAAAAAAANGAGTGCATTTCGCTTACTTAGGAGGAGTAAAAGCACAACAACAAAAAAAAACCCATGGTTTTAGTCCGCAAGTGAACTATACCGACCAAGTGACTGCTGCTTGTCGGCGAAATTAGTGCCAACTTTAGCGGATAAAGAGTGTCGTGTGGTCAGGGCAACAAATCCCCACGGCCATTAATTTCGGTTTTCTAGACTGGAGCCACCATTTCCTTGAAATAGCTCCTCACTTATCCTCATGAGGTTGAGTGGACCCCATTCCAGACCCACTACTATGAGTGCAACAGGATGTTAAAATATAATACTATTTTATTGAAGTATTCATGTGACTTTATTCTAAGAAATTAAGGCAAATGCCCATGCAGACATGATCTCACACAAGGTTTTCTATACAAGGGGGTACCCAAAAGAAACCGAACTTATTTTTTTTTTAAACTTATTTATTCAAATTTTAAGCACAAACCTTCAATCCCCTTCAAAGTACTCTCCACTTACACTAATACACTTGTCTAGTCTTTTATTCCATTTTTCAAAACATTGTCTAAATTCATCTTTTGAGATGCCTGACAGCGCCTCC